>NW_022631005.1:17316427-17527189 GCF_010015895.1 Lontra canadensis
AAAAAAAAAAAAAAAAAAAAAAAAACCAAGATGCAGTACTGACAGCTAGGGACCTAATCAATAAGGACACTAGTAAGATGTCAGAACTAGAGTTCAGAATAACAATTATCAAGGTGCTAGCTGGGCTTGAAAAAAGCATGGAAGATACTAGAGATTCCCTTTCTAGAGAAATAAAAGAACTAAAATCTAACCAAGTTGAAATTAAAAAAGGTATTAATGAGGCACAATAAAAATGAAGACTCTTACTGCTAGGATAAATGAGGCAGAAGAGAGAATTAGTGATATAGAAGACCAAATGATAGAGAATAAAGAAGCTGAGCAAAAGAGGGACAAACAACTATGGACCATGAGGGGAAAATTCAAAAGATAAGTGATACCAGAAGACAAAAAATGTTAGAATAATTGGGATTCCAGAAGAAGAAGAAAGACAGAGAGAGGCAGAAGGTATGTTGGAGTGAATTATAGTAGGAAATATTCCTAATATGTCAAAGGGAACAAGCATCAAATCCAGGAGGCACAGAGAACCCCCCTCAAAATTAAAAATAAGTCCTCACCCCATCATCTAATAGTAAAACTTACAACTCTCAGTAACAAAGAGAAAATCCTGAAAGCAGCTTGGGACAAGAAGTCTGTAACATACAATGGTAGAAATATTAGATTGGCAGTAGACATATCCATAGACTTGGCAGGCCAGAAAGAACTGGCATGATATATTCAGAGCACTAAATGAGAAAAATATGCAGCCAAGAATACTACATCCAGTTAGGCTATCATTGAAAATAGAAGGAGAGATAAAAAAAAAAAAAAGAAAAAGGACAAACAAAAATTTAAAGAATTTGCAAACACCAAATCAGCCCTATAAGAAATATTGAAAGGGGACTTCTAAGCAATGAGAGAGACTAAAAGTAGTAGACCAGAAAGGAACAGAGACAATATACAGTAAGTCACCTTACAGGCAATACAATGGCACTAAAGTCATATATTTCAACAGTTACTCTGAATGTAAATGGGCTAAATACCCTAATCAAAAGACACAGGGTATCAGAATGGATTAAAAAAAAAAAAAAAAAACGCATCAATATGCTGTCTAAAAGAAACTCATTTGGACCCAAGGACACCTCCAGAGTTAAACTAAGAGGGTGGAAAACAATTTACCATACTAAGGGATGTCAAAAGAAAGCTGGGGTAGCAATCTGTATATCAGCTAAATTAGATTTTAAGCCAAAGACTATAATAAGAGATGAGGAAGGACACTATATCATACTTAAAGGGTCTGTCCAACAAGAAGATCTAACAATTTTAAATATTTATACCCCTAACATGGGAGCAGCCAACTATATAAGGCAATTAATAACAAAATCAAAGAAACACATCAAAAATAATACAATAATAGTAGGGGACTTTAACACCCCCCTCACTGAAATGGACAGATCATCCAAGCAAAAGATCAACAAGGAAATAAAGACCTTAAATGACACACTGGACCAGAAGGACATCACAGATATATTCAGAACATTCTATCCCAAAGCGACAGAATACACATTCTTCTCTAGTGCACATGGAACATTCTCCAGAATAGATCACATCCTGGGTCACAAATCAGGTCTCGACTGGTACCAAAAGATTGGAATCACTCCCTGCAGATTTTCAGACTACAATGCTCTGAAGCTAGAACTTAATCACAAGAGGAAAGTTGGAAAGAACTCAAATACATGGAGGCTAAAGAGCATCCTGCTAAATAATGAATGGGTCAACCAGGTAATTAAAGAAGAATTGAAAAAATTCATGGAAACAAATGAAAATGAAAACACGACTGTTCAAAATCTGTGGGACACAGCAAAGGCGTTTCTGAGAGGAAAGTATAGAGCAATACAAGCTTTCTCAAGAAACAAGAAAGGTCTCAAGTACACAACCTAGGACTACACCTAAATGAGCTGGAGAAAGAACAACAAGGAAACCCTAAACCCAGCAGGAGAAGAGAAATCATAATGATCAGAGCAGAATTCAATGAAATAGAAACCAAAAGAACAGTAGAACAAATCAATGAAACTAGGAGCTGGTTCTTTGAAAGAATTAATAAGATAGATAACCCTGAGGCCAGACTTATCAAAAAGAAAAGAGAAAGGACCCAAATAAATAAAACCATGAATGAAAGAGGAGAGATCACAACCAACACCAAAGAAATACAATTATAAGAATATATTATGAGCAACTATACAGCAGCAAATTTGACAATCTGGAAGAAATGGATGCATTCCTAGAGATGTATAAACTACCACAACTGAACCAGGAAGAAATAGAAAACCTGAACAGACGCATCACCAGGAAGGAGATTGAAGCAGTCGTCAAAAAATCTCCCTACAAACAAGAGCCCAGGGCCAGACGGCTTTCCAGGGGAATTCCACCAAATGTTTAAAGAAGAATTAATGCCTATTCTACTGAAACTGTTCCAAAAAATAGAAATGGGAGGAAAACTTCCAAACTCATTTTATAAGGCCAGCATCACCTTGATCCCAAAACCAGAGAAGGATCCCATCCAAAAAGAGAATTGCACACCAGTATCTTTGATGAACACGGATGCAAAAATTTTCACCAAAATACTAGCCAATAGGATTCAACAGTACATTAAAAGGATTATTCACCACGACCAAGTGGGATTTATTCCAGGGCTGCAAGTTTAGTTCAACATTCGCAAATCAATCAATGTGATACAAGATATTAATAAAAGAAAACAAGAACCATATGATACTCTCAATAGATGCTGAAAAAGCAACTGGCAAAGTACAGCATCCTTTCCTGATCAAAACTCTTCAAAGTGTAGGGATAGAGGGTACATACTTCAATATTATCAAAACCATCTATGAAAAACCCACCACGAGTATCATTCTCAATGGAGAAAAACTGAGAGCTTTTCCCCTAAGGTCAGGAATGCAGCAGGGCTGTCAACTATCACCACTGCTATTCAACATAGTACTAGAAGTCCTAGCCTCAGCAATCAGACAACAAAATCAATGCACAGAGATCAGTTGCATTTCTATACACAACAGCAATATAGAAGAAAGAGTAACTAAGGAGTCAATCCCATTTACAATTGCACCCAAAACCATAAGATACCTAGGAATAAACCTAACCAAAGAGGCAAAGAATCTGTACTCAGAAAACTATAAAGTACTCATGAAAGAAACTGAGGAAGAGACAAAGAAATGGAAAAAATGCCATGCTCATGGATTGGAAGAACAAATATTGTGAAAATGTCTATGCTACCTAAAGCAATCTACATGTTTAATGCAATCCCTATCAAAATACCATCAAAGAAATGGAACAAAAAATCCTAAAATTGATATGGAACCAGAAAGACCCTGATTAGCAGAGGAATGTTGAAAAAATAACCAATGTTAATGGCAGCACAATTCCAGACTTCAAGCTCTATTACAAAGCTGTCATCATCAAGACAATATGGTACTGGCACAAAAGCAGACACATAGATAAATAGAACAGAATAGAGATCTAAGAAATGGACTTTCCACTCTATGGTCAACTAATCTTCGACAAAGCATGAAAGAATGCCCAATAGAAAAAGACAGTCTCTTCAACAAATGATGTTGGGAAAATTGGACAGCCACATGCAGAAGAATGAAACTGGACCATTTCTTTACACCACACACAAAAATAGACTCAAAATGGTGAAAGACCTCAATGTGAGACAGGAATCCATCAAAATCCTTGAGAACATGGACAGCAACCTCTTCGACCTCATCTGCACAACTTCTTCCTGGAAACATTGCCAAAGGCAAGGGAAGCAAGGGCAAAAATGAACCATTGGGACTTCATCAAGGTCAAACACTTTGGCTCAGCAAAGGAAACAGTCAACAAAACCAAAAAACAACTGACAGAATGGGAGAAGATATTTGCAAATGACTTATCAGATAAAGCGCTAGTGTCCAAAATCTATAAAGAACTTACCAAACTTAACACACAAAGAAAAAATAATCCAATAAAGAAATGGGCAGAAGACATGAACAGACATTTCTGTAAAGAAGACATTCAAGGGGCGCCTGGGTGGCTCAGAGTGTTAAGCCTCTGCCTTCAGCTCAGGTCATGGTCTCAGGGTACTGGGATAGAGCCCTGCATTGAAGTTTCTACTCAGTGGGAGGCCTGCTTTCCCTTTCTCTCTGCCTGCCTATCTGCCTACTTGTAATCTCTCTCTCTCTCTGTCAAATAAATAAATAAAATCTTTTAAAAAAAAAAAGAAGACATTCAAATGGCCAACAGACAGATGAAACATTGCTCAACATCACTTGACATCAGGGAAATACAAATCAAAACCACAGTCAAGATACCACTTCATATCAGTCAGAATGGCTAAAATTAACAAGTCAGGAAATGACAGATGTTGGTGAGGATGTGGAGAAAGGGGAACCGTCATACATTGTTGGTGGGAATGCAAGCTGGTATAGCCACTCTGGAAAACAGCATGGAGGTTCCTCAAAAAGATGAAACTAGAGCTGCCCCATAACCCAGCAATCACACTACTGGGCATTTACCCTAAAGATAAAATGTACTGATTTGAAGGGGCATGTGCACCCAAATGTTTATAGCAGCAATGTCCACAATAGCCAAACTATGGAAAGAACGTAGGTGTCCATCCACAGATGAATGGATAAAGAATCTATCGATAGATAGATAGATAGATAGATCTAGTGGAATACTATGCAGCTACCAAAAAACCTGAAACCTTGCCATTTGCAATGAGGTGGGTGGAACTACAGGGTATTGTGCTAACCAAATAAGTCAATCAGAGAAGTATAATTATCATATGATCTCTCTAATATGAGGAATTTGGATGGCAGGGTGAGGGCTGTGGGGGAGGGGAGGGAAAAAATGAAACAAGATGGGACCACAGAGGGAGACAAACCAAAAGAGAATCTTAATCTCACAAAAGAAACTGAGGGTTACTGGAGGGGAGGAGGGTGGGAAGGGTGGGGTGGCTGGTTTATGGACATTGGGGAGGGTATGTGCTATGGTAAGTGCTACGAATTGTGTAAGACTGATGATTCACAGACCTAAACCTCTTAAGCAATTAATACATTATGTTAATTAAAAAAAATAAAAGAAAAAATAAAAGGACAAGGAAGAATTCTAAACCTTAAGCTAAGTATTTGAAACATAATTAGCACTAAATCATCGTTGGATGAATAAATGAATAAATTAGAAATATAAAAAGTTGCATGTATGAATGTACTTTTAGGGTATTTTCAGCTGAAAGAAGTATCTAAGCACTGAATTTCACCAATGTTGAATAACAAACATTTGCATGGAAACTGAACACAGTATTAACAATGAAAATTAGAACAATACTTTTTAGCTATTAATTTATCTTTTCTAAATTTTATCTGTTAATTCATCTTTCTTGTTTGTTTATCTGCCATTTTTCAAGGCAACATTTTAACATTGTGAGATCTATGTAAATGAAAAAAACAGTCTTTAACCTGGAAGAAATTTCCATTCTGAAGAGATTATATAATTGTATACAAATTATAGAGGGCGGTAATCAAAGAAGGGGTGGCTGGTCAGAACTGAACTGAGAAATACATAAACAGTGAAGTAGCTAAAGTTGTACGATAAACAGACTTATTTTTTAAGCTTTTACATTAACCTTTGAATTTTTCTATTATAAAAGTAGTATGGATTTATTAAATAAATTTTTCATAAAATAGACAATGTAACCAGAGAAAAAATTCCCCCATACCTTGTTCAACACATAGATACTAACACACATGTATACTAACTTCAAGAATATGCACAATTAGCAGGATTACCACAGAAATGTCAAAACAGCAAAACACTTCTAAGAGCCAAAACATTTAGTAACTTGTACTACAGAATTAGTAAAACAGAAACAACCATAAAAAAGATATCTCATAAACATATTTAATGCTATAGGGAAATCCAGACAATAAATGCATTCTATACTTCCGGTTTCATACATTTATATCAACATTTGCATTTCTATCTATCTCTATATGTTATCTATGTATCTATCTCCATCTATCTATCTACCTATCAGTGGAGAGTCAACACAACACAAAAAAATAACTTACTAGAAGTAAAAGAACATGCTTCTAAACAAACATTTCAAAGAACGAATAAAAAGGAAAGATTATCACTGTTGAGATTTGAATTGGTGGTCTGGGAAATCAAGTAGAAGAATACTTCAAAACACAGAGCAAAAATATAAAGAGATGAAAATCATGAAGTAGAAGTAAAGAGGCAAAGAATACAGGTACAAAATACATAAGATATGAATAATAGAGGTTTCCAAAGGAGAAAAAGAAGCAGATGGAAGAAAAACAGTAACTTAACCAAGAAAGAAGGAAATTCCCCTGGTGTGAAGAAGTACTTGAGTCTGAAAATTACTGTAGTTCACTGATTTCCAGACAGTATGGGTGAGACGCAGACCTAGGTATATCCTGGAAAAATTCCTGAACTCCAAGGTTAAAAAAAAAATCTTACAGTCTGCCACATAGAAGACTCAAGTTATAAGCAAAGGAACATAATTTTTCCTCAGTGACCTGAGATATTGCAAGATAATATAGATTCTTGAGACAAATGGACTTCAACCCAAGAATCTTCTACCCAGCTAAGAGAGCTTTCACATAGCTATGAAATGTTGGAAAATACATAAGCCTTCATAACATGTATTATCGTCATATTTAGTATTCAAGCAAAACACTTAGCAAACATCAAATGAACCAGATCAGTGATCTCAATGAGAGGAAAAGAAGAAAAATAATGCAGTGGTGAATGGTGGTCAAAGATACAATAACCAAAAATATATGATCAGTCTAAGTTATGGCTTCTCAAAGTAGAAGAAAAGCTTTTGTAAGAAACTGAAAGTACTAAATTATCACAGCAAACTGCTGAGTGGGGATGGAGTAGAGAAATAAAGGAGTTTTGTCTTTCCCAGAGTTTTGTCTCTTGGTGGGGATATAAGGAAATGGAAGTATTTTCAAGGTCTTATTCTCTTCGTGGTAGGGAAAGAGCATAAGAAGAAAGAGAGCTGGTGTAAATAAATAGTTGGTGGTTTTTATACTGTGATCGAGAATATGTGTTTGGTCAGGAGTGTTAGTCAAAAGAAATGAAATCATCATTGGAAAGCAGCCACGCCAAGCATGTTTCATTGTTAGAGCAAGTGTGAATAGGCAATATCTGTGTCAAATGGAGAATCCTACCTATCCTCCTGCATTATTGCATTTCTATTTTTAAAAGGGACGAGAAAATAAAATCTGAACTCTGATTCAACCTGAGAGAAATTTTGTGGAGTTATTTTTGGTTATGTCCTAAGAAATATCTGTTAAGACATTTCTTAGAGTTTTCTGTCCCTTACTTCCTTTAAAAATCTCACTGAAAATAAATTATTTCTTTACCATCCTATATATACTATCTAAATAAAAGACAGAAAATTTAATAACAAAGCATCTAAGTTTCCTTTCAAAAATGAGGTCCTAAGCAAGTATCTCACTCTTCAGATAGGAAAGGATCACTTAAGTCCTCTCTCGAGTAGAAAAAAAAAGAATGCTTATGCCTCATCATTTTCACAATGAAACAAGGAAAATTAAAAAAAAGAAATTCTGAAAAGGAACTTGAATCTAATCTATTTGATGGAAGTATAACTGTATGTATAGATTTGATTTAATTAAATAATTATTAATTCAACAGATTCTTTGAATGCTGATTATGTACATCTCATTGTGATTGTTAAAGGAGAAATAGAGATCAAGGACATAATCCTGCCCTTTCAGAAATTTACAGACAGTCTGACAGTCACACACACACACACACACACACACACACACTATAAAATAGGTGCCAGAAACAATGGTGGCTAAGGGGAAGCTTTTTTATAAGTAGGTTAGGAAAGTTTTCAGAGAAGAAGCGCTACTTGGAGAGGAGAAATATGGAGAGGAATATTCCATGGAGTCCATAGTGGAAGGGCACCTGTGAAAGAGAAATATGAAGCTGTTACTGTGTATGGTGGTAGTACAGAGTGCAACAGAGAATCTTAGATGAGATGTCATGGGGGAGGTACAGATGTGGCTCCAGCCTGCAGGTAGATGGTAGATGGTGCTGAGGGTTTGCACTTTACTCCTGTAGGCCATAGAGAGCCTATAGGAGTAGGATTAAGCAATGATTAAGACCCTCTCTATTTAGACCTCTGATTTAGTCCCAGATTCTAAATTGTTGATGAGCTACAGTGGTGTTGTTAGGTCTGAAACTTAAAGTAACTAAAGTAACTTGAAGTAACTAAAGTAACCTTAAAGTAACTTACAAAACATTTTAGTAGTGTAGGTTTTACTCAACATAAAGTAATAGATTAAACTAAGTTAAAAATCTGAACTGTGTAGTTTGATATTGTTCTAATAAAAATTTCCAAAAACATAATACACTTTCTAGTAGTAGTGCACTCTTAATTTGCATAAGTCTTTTTTATTTCTGAGAAAAATGCCAACAGTAAGGGAAACATATATGACATAGTTTATTTCATCAGTCTAGAGCCAAAGTATTTATACGTCTTAATAGCTCTAAAATCAGGATGCTTTATAATCAATATCAATTTACAACTTTAATTCCAGATTTTTTTTCAGCAAGATATAAAATAATGCATTCTCTCCAATTTAGTAGAGTTGCTATTTTCAGTGAGTAACCTTGATGTACTTAGCCTCCACCATCATGAGCAAAATTTTTGTTCAAGTATAATCTCTGAAATTTGGCTGGAGAGGGTAGAGTCCACTGTTAATACTTCTGCAAGTCTGATTTCTTACATTTTTGCAAACAGAATAATTGTATATCCTTCAAATGTGCTAGCTAAAACTTTAGAAAGACTCTTACTTTTTAAATATTTGATAATTTAACAGAAAAACATAGAATTGAATCAAAACATTGAATTCTTAAAATTGAGCATGGGAATAAGACTACATGAGGGAGAAATGTATAAGCAAATATAATACTTTTAACCTAATTTTTAATCCATACATTTTGAATTTAATCTGATAAATTCTAATATTAATATATGACAAATTAAAAATGTTCAAAGTGCTAGTACCTGCTGGGTAGAAGAAATCTAACAAATAATTGCAAACTTGCAAGTTATTAATATCCTTTAGCTGCAAATTTCACTGCATATTCATACCTCATGAATTGATAATGATTCATCAGCTTGCAAATGTCTCACTTTTTGTGTAAAGAGTATTTGTCAAAGGGGTTAGGAAATAAGAAGCAATATGATAAAACTAGTTTAAATATTTCAGTAGAATTAAAATAAGCCCAAAGTTAACATTTAAACTTGCATGCATGAAAATCATTGTTGTTTGAGGATTTTTACAACTTTTTTCTTCTGTTGAAAACACATATTGGCTGACATATCAGATATATATTTTATAAAATATTTGATTATTCTGTTTGATGTCCTGAAAGCTTTAAAGTTTGCCTTTTTTCTTTAACTTACATCTCTTTTAAAGAAAATAACTGTGATCCTCCTATCTCTGTAGGGAAATTGGCAATGAAGTGCAAATCTGAACTTCTGAAAATGCTTCTCACCCTAGAAGCATTATCACAAGTAACTCCCTCCAGGGAGTTCAAAAGGTGACAGAAACCACTGAAGAGATTATAGATTAGTAAAATAGTATTTGTTTTATGTACATGTGCTCAATATTAAACCATTCTATACGAAGACTATCACTGTTGTTTCATTTCATAATAAACCAATGATGAAGCAATGACTCTCTCCAAAGAAGAAGCCCGTGGCCCCAAAATTTTGGACCTGAGAGATTCCTTCACCATAATATTCCCTTCCTACTCATTTACATTGAAAGGGGATATTTTTGAACTGGTTTAAGAAGAAATGCAACTTAATTAGTGTATACCATAGAGTCAGGCATGTAATAAGTGCTCAGTAATTATTGGTAGGATCAGGTAATTTATTAACTCACTTCTGTTTGAAATATCTCTAGCTTATTTTATCTTAACATAATCATTACAGAAAAAGAGCCGTAATTATTTATGATTATTTTCACTACAGGTTTTTTAAGCAAACATAGTATAAATAACCACAATGTCATATCAACTTTCTACTTTAATTTGTGTGTTATATGACCACTCTTCATAACTTTTCTGTATTTTGCAATGCATGCTGTAATGTAGGTAATATTATTTTTAGAGGGAGGTAATTTTTAAAGATGCAAAGGAAAAGGTGAATATGACAGAAACACTGTTGGTTTCCTATCTAATACCTGCTCCCTTTATTTCTTTTTTCATATTAGAATATTAGTTTTAGCTTTATAGTACCTGGCTATAATAATTACCTAATTCAGGTATTTATCTGATGACCATGCATTTTAGGTTAGGGATTATGATTGGGCTAAATCCACAATGCAAACATGCATTGTATTTACCTAGGGAACTTGCTAAGATACAAATTGCTGGGTCCCACCCTCAGATTTTTCTAATTCAGTTGGTTTGAGATGGGATCTGAGAGCTTCCATTTTTAACTAGTTCCTAAATGATGCTGAAGTTGTTGGTTCAGGGAATATAATTTAAGAGCCATTAGTCTAAGCAAATAATAAGTACCTCCTAGTGCCATACACATAGATAGTAAACACCTGAATATTCATGCATGCGGTTGATGACCATTGTTCATTTTAATTAGTAATATTCTGTTCTGATAGGTGATTATATGTGCTATACTGACTGTTGAATATTTAAATATCACTCCAAATAATTCATCTTGTTTTTCCTTTATTGGCTTAGAAAGGTGTAGGAGATCTGATTCTGGCCAAAAGTATTAAGAGTTCTACTGGAAACTTCTGAAAAATTTTTTCTTGTTTTTGGAAAAAAAAATGCATGTGAATAAAGAGACTTGTCTGGATTTGGATATTGTCTTCTATATGAACATGACACCTGAACATATGGTAGCTCTCTTTGGATAAAAAAGAGAGTAATTAGAGGATAAGCCAATCATTGAAAAAGGCTGAACAGAGACATGGAAAGAACCTGGGACCTTAATGATATTGCTGACAGGTCCATTTTGGAGGACCACACAATCTTCATATTTTTTGTTGCATGTGTTAGGTTTTAGGCTGCGTTTCATAGAATTTTCTTTTCCTTGCAGCCAAAGCATCCTGCTAAAGAGGAAAATTCATATGTGTAATAAGTTAAAAAGTACTACATCTCTTAATTGGAGGGCAAGATGTTGACAGAAGAAAACAGAAAAGTAATTTAATTAGTTTAAATTCATTAGCTTAAAATAATTATACATGTGTTCAATAGGAAACAAAAATTCTAGTTAATGACTGCAATTTGTGTGATTTATTTTAATTTCTTTAGATTTAAAAAAATTAACAATGTTAACAAATGTTACCATTGTCTTTTTGATGGAAACCAGGTCGAGTTTGTAAAGTAACAGTTATTATTTAAATCAGAGATTTTTACTTGCCAAAAAACATTCTTTACTGCTGATTACTTTGGAGTAAGATGAATTTAGGAAAATAAATACTTCCTTTTGAACAAAGTATTGACTTTTCATAATTTGAATAAAAATTCAATAGATATAATTGCAACTTTTTAAATATTGCTCTCGGACTACTTTTTATTAGAAACCAAACCCTCTCCTTTTTCCCTGTTACCATTCATGTATGGTTTTGATATTTCTAGGCAGGAGAAATTAGGTTTTGCACTGATTACTGCCTGTCATTAAAAAGTGATCATGAGAAAATTAAAGAATAGATGTAGCACTTAGCTGGAAACAATGAGACTTCTAGGGCATAGGGAACTAGTAAGCCTAATTAGTTGACACATAGTACCAAAACCTCTGTATTTTATCCAGAATAGCTATAACATCCCCACTGGGTCCTCCTGAGTTCATAACTAGTTGAAATACAGACATGGATCAAACATTTAGGGATCAGACATATTTACATTTACTGCTAGTTAGGTTGATGTAAGAACATGATTTTGGATCATTGTGGGGAAAGTGAGCTAACCCCTATATTTAGCAGATTGATCTACTCAGTTATTGACCCACCTGGATGACCACATCCTGCCCTGAAGCAACAAGCAAAATGCAACCTCTTCACAGGAAGGCAAATATAGAAAAGGATACAGAATAAAAGGAAATTAAATTTCTTCTGCTGAAGTGATTAATCAAATAAGATATTCCTTGGTGGGGCAGAATGAGTGAGGGTACAATGCAGCTGGAAATGTTGCCTCTATTACTTTTCCACCTGGGCAGTAGAGCAAAATTTTGCTCTCCTCTATACTTATAGGAGGAGTAATGAATGAGTGCCCTTCCCCCATACACTTACTCAATACTTTACACTTTCTTCTCTCTCACTAGATTAACAATTAGGTTTGTAGTCAATCAAACATGGCTGGCCCACCAGGGGAAGAGACCAGAAATTGGCTAGGCTTCCCCACGGTTCCTAGGTTTGCTCCTTTTGTTTGTTTTGTTTTGTATTTTGGGGGGAGACACTAGCCATCAGTTTACCTCTAATTGTGAGAAAATTTAGAAGTAGGTCATAAAATAACATTAATATATTTAACTCCAAGACCCAAATGGTGTCCTTTATTAATTCTCCTCTCAAAATGTGTCCACATTGTGTCCAGAGTCCAGTTCTGTTCAACAGAACGCAACAGAGGTTATGCAACACAGATGCCAACCACAGAGAGATTCTTATGATTTGAATTACATTCTGAGAAATGAATTTAATACCCAAATGAAATCTCCATTCCTTGTAAGTGAAAGTATGATCAATGTCCAGAGTAATTAATTACAGATTTAAAAAAATAATTTAAGTTTGAAAAAAATCCCCAATTTCTTATTCTGTTCTCTCTTAGCCAGAGTAGATTTTTTTTTTAAACCTGGGTATATTTGGGGTC
Source organism: Lontra canadensis (assembly GCF_010015895.1). Taxonomy (NCBI): domain Eukaryota; kingdom Metazoa; phylum Chordata; class Mammalia; order Carnivora; family Mustelidae; genus Lontra; species Lontra canadensis. Next base: position 17,329,361 of record NW_022631005.1, read on the forward strand.
CTTTCAGTAGCAACAACCTAGGCACTCTTTAAAAGTTCTGGATATGGTTTCTTTAGCACTTTCAAAATTTGAACTAATGCAGTGCAAACTCACATTCCTTAATTTTTAAAGAGTACTAACAGTATCAACTCTTTTAACTGGATATACAAATGCACAGTACAAGCTCCCATCATACATTTTAGAAATGTAAGTAACTTTCCAGTTGCTAAAGTCTTGTCCGAGGCAAAAATACTCTACCCAGAAATCAGTAATTCATCACATAGAGCAGATAATTGATGCTCCTCCTGCTGAAAACCACAGGAGAGTCTCGACAAGTATCTGTGGGAAGAAGCAAACCCTTCTAGGGCATGGCCTCATTGGTCAGCCTACCATTGTTGTCCAAAGATAGCAAATCGTGAACTAAAACCCAGTGGGGAAGAAATAACTCATGAGACTATAACAGAACATTTGCCTTATTTAAAGTTTCCTTGTGGGAAAGCTTATCTTTGTATAATGTACCTGCTCTGTGGGTGTAGCTGCTGGGACATTTCTGACTTTCTGTGAAGTTGAGAGGGTTGTAATTTGGCAACCAGAGCTAGCAGGACTTACTTGACATAGTCTCCTTCATATTTAACCTAGTGAAAATTTCTTCCAGTCCATTTTCCTGACAGTTCTGAGTATCTGGTACCTGGGGCTGTGCTCAGTCACTTGTCTCCTCACTGAGGTCTTGCCTTTCTTTTTTGGTTTTATAACATTGATCCCCATGCATTTTTTTCATACATAATAGTAACTAAAATAATTCCCCTCTTTTCTTATCGTATCTTCAGCAGCAGTGGACTGAGGCACATCTTTGATATTCCTTACCTCACCTCAGGCTTGTCCTATAACATTAAAACCTTTCTTTTAAGAAAAAAAAATAACCTTCTCTTTCTGATATTTCTATCATTCCCCCATTGCTTCCTCTCTGAGAGTTGTATTGAAATATGTTTTTAAAACCAATCCCATTGCATTTACATTCCAGCACACTTGCTTGATAGAGATTGAGCTTTTCAAACACAGACTTATGTAATTGCTTTATTTATCATTGAGCCTATAATAATTCCATTAAGCTATTTCCTTCCTCCATCAAAGAACACTGAGTATTTTCAGAGAATTTTTTGTCTTCCCTGTATTTTTATTCTCAGTACTGAGTATTTTAAAGTCAATGGTCTTTAAAATGGGATGTGTGAACCCCTGGAGCTACATAGAAATCTTCCCAGGGGCATACTTTCTGCCTTCTCAACTTTCATGTATTCTTTTCCCTAGTGAGTTCATAGTAGTCCTTCCAGTTTACAAAAGGGAGAGGATTTCTCATCCTGAATTTTGCAGCTATGCTCTGTTCTGGAAGTAAAAATGAGAGATCCTAACCATGAGACAACTAAAACAATATTTTTTGGAGAGAACTTTTAACGATGATTGAAAGTTCCGTAAATCTACATTAGCGTTTTAAGAATTCAGTATATTTTACATAATGCATTACTTAGAAATGGGGAGATATTAGAAATGTTAGAGGTATTAGATATTAGAAATGGGGAGATTTGTTGAGATATTCTAAACTGGATGTTTCACATAGTATGAATGGTAAAATTGATGGCAGTTTTCATTGAGTTACTTCATGAATTCCATGGTCCATATATGTGCAAAAATCTGGTAAGATCAAAGCAAAGAAAACATTGATTTAAAAATTATGAATGTAAAAATGATTTTTATTGTCTGATTATAAAAATTATTTTCAGTTATTTTAATACTTGGTCACAGGGATGGCTCTTTGACAGAAACTTCTAACAGAAGAAACAGTACTGTTTGTGATATTGGTTATTTTAAATAAAATCAGAACATTTTTCAAGGACCATCAAATATTCCAAGTTACGTTTGAGAAAACTGACAGACGGATATTTTGTATGATTCCACCAGATTCAGTGAATGTATTATAATCAGATATTTTAAATCATTTTATCAAAACATATCATGAAATGCTCATTCTATTTATAATCATATTATCATTTTATCATTTAAATGATTAACAAAAAGTCTTAAAATGTGTACATCTTTTAAAAAATAGTATAGATCTGTCTTTTTTCATTAAATACATACAAACGGTTTGGTTGTGATGTCTTAATGGTTATTTCTGTGTTGGTTCTTATTTTTATAACATGGTTCTTATTTATTACTAATAAAAGTTGTACCCCAGCAGTCAACACAGTTATGCACTGTCATTTACCCAACAAACATAGTGCCTATTATATTCTTCATTTCAGGGGGGGAAATATACATATATATGTATATATATATATATATATATATTCAAATTTTTGGTACTAAAAACTAAATTATAGGAAACAGAATGTTGGATTATTTATGTTTTTCAACTTATTACGAAAAAGTCTAAATTAATTATTTTAGACACTTAATTTTAATCTTGATTTAGCTAATTTTCGCAATGTATGTCACAAATTGGATTCTATAATTTATATATCATTTTTACACTTCCGTAAATCATATTAACACATTTACTTATATTAGAAAATAATATTAGATTCTTTGTATAATTAAATTAATTCTGATTAGCTGGTTAACTTGATAATGATAATGATTAATTTTGATAACTAAGGTAGGTGGGGCTCAGGTTCAATGAATGAGATGACTCTTATTTGTGGTATTAGGATTCTGATAAAAGTGTACTTTGAGAAAAAAATAAAACTATTTATTATGTATATTTTTTGGTAGAATGTGTTGAAATGAAATTTAGACAGCTTTCACAACTTTGAAATGTAATTGATTAACAAGGTTCTCAAAGCAAAAGAGAAAGAAAAACAAAGAAGAAAAAATAAATGAATAGAATCAACTAAACAGGATAATTGTTATGGGATAAACATATTTTAATGACTCAATGGCATATTTTCCAGTGATTTAGGATATATCTTTCAAGACAGGTTACCTAGCTATTTTTACAAGTAATGGCATTTCTGATTCTCTAGTTTCAGTAAAATTAAAGGGGAAAGTAATCTATTTGTCAGATAATATACCATTAATAATGACAATCATAGATGCCTATGTGAATTTTGGCATGCGTCTCAGAAGAGAATTGAGTTATTACTAAATAAAAAAACAAAACAAAAACAACAAACTTCCACAAAGCAAAACAATACTTTGCATTTGTTAATACAACCTCTTTTTTTTTTAGCATGTACATTAGTAACAATAAACTATAAACATGGAACTTAGGCTAACTCCTTAAATTCTGCTTTTTTTATTTAGACACAAATGAGAATTTATACTTAAAATTATAAGTTACAATTATCCCAATAAAAGATTTATCTAAAATTACAAGTTACAATTATCCCAATTAAAGATTTACCTAAAATTACAAGTTATAATTATCCCAATAAAAGATTTAATACTTTTTAACAAGGTTTAAAGAGTAACTGCCAAATTTTACATTTCTATTGTTTTGATCAATTCAAGGAAATAGTTATAAGAATAATTTAATTAAAAGTTGTAAACTTAGAGCCTATGGCAAAGAGAAATTTTTCAATTAAAAAAAATTAGCTATATGTATGTTTTTGTTGATGCTGGGAATTCAATTGATAGCATACAAGAGTCTTTTAAGCATGAAAATATGTATATTGAATAAAATTATATGGCAGAAATTGAATGGGAATACAAGTTCAAAGAAAAAAGGAATGGTGTAAAATTTTTCATTTTTAAAATCAAGCTTATTTATTTTACATTTTTTTAAAGATGATAGGTATTAAGTCATCACAGTATTATGGTACTAGATCTCATTGATTCTAGTTAAACAAGGTTATTTTATTTTAAAGTGTCAGTTCCTACAATATTACTGAAACTATGATCTTCACAACTAGTTTAACCAATAACAGATTCTGACCATCAATCTAAAGTTTTATTTGAGGGTACATAGTTCTCAAAATTCTTTTGGACATACAAGGGCAAAAGTAAAAAAAAATAAATAAATGAAGGCCACTGTTTTATGTAATAATATCCCAATTTCCTTTCATACATTCACTCGTAAATTTTTTCTCTGATTCCTGAATAAAGCCATAGACTGAGTCCCTGAAATCTAAAGTTATTGCCAATCTTTATGTACTTAATAAATATGGAACTAACTTGAGATCACATATAGAGTATGACTCCTAAAGCTGTGGATGAGATACGTAATTCTAAGAGGTTAATTTCTCCACAGTTCTTTTTACTGATCCTGATAACAGCTCTAAACATTAGATAAACAGAATTTGGAAAGCTGATATAGTGCTGATTATCTAAGCCTAGCATGGAGTACCATATTGCTCTGTAATTTAGCTACTTTGGCAAGATAAGATCCAGGGCTGTAGGTCTGACTGAGAAATACAATAAAAGTAGCTGAAAATTATTTCATTCACTGATGCCTAAAAGGCTTTAATATAAGGAATTTTAACTAAGATTTTAAGACTCCATTCTGTGTAACATAATATTGGCCTCAGGGGTGTTTATTTTGGTATGTGTAAGAATCAAGTGAAGACCAATTGAAGACATCCATCTCTTCTCCCCTTATTAGGAGGTAGCCCCTCTAAGGCCAGTTTCTATTTATTAACCAATGCCCCTGAGTCTACAATGATAGTCACTCACCGGTAGACAAAATGTCCATAAACTGCAATGACCCACTGAGACAATCCCATGTCAGCTGTACTAATTTAGGTGAAAACCTAAAGCAACCCACATGACTTCTCCATAAACTGATGTCCACTTGTTATTGTGGTTATCAAGAGCCAGTCTTTGTCTATTTCCCAAGGTCCTAGACAAAGATCAAGTTGCTTTGGTTTTAGAACACTAATAAGTACACTTTTTTCCCCTGAATTTAAGTGACGATTTATAGAAGGCAAATAGAATTCAAAATGTCAGCTGCAATATTAACAAAGTTGACTGAAGAGTAGGTCTTTAAATCTGCACTGAGAAGAACACGCTAACACCATGCATCTCTCTGTAGTCTCAGTACTAGAAGGGTCCACTCTTAGTACCAGATGAGAATTGCCATGTATCTGAGATGGATAAAAGACAGAAAACAAGTCTTCAGTATTTTCATATTTTTAATTGATTAATTCCATCAATGAGAAGCAAAGATATACTCATGCCACTGGCAATCAGATTCTTACTTCTTTTCTGGGAACTGTAAATATTAGGGAAAGAAGATAGATGTACTACTCTAGCAGAAGTCCCTCCACATGAAATTATTAGCCCAAACATCCATAAATACAGAGAATAAATTTCAGCTAGAGTGATGGTTTATTTTATGTGTCACCCTGGCTAGGCCCCAACTGCCAGTTTGGGGTCAAACATCAGTCTGGAAGTGGCTCTAAAGGTATTTTTTAAAGATACAATTAATATTTAAATTGGTCAAATTTCAAAAGGCATATCACCCTCCATAATGTCGGTAAGCCTCATCCAATCAGTTAAACGTCTTGCGAGAAAAGACCAAAGTCCCCTGAGGAAGAGAAATTCTGCTTCCAGACTGATTGCCTTTGGACCAGAGATGCAACATCAACTCTTTTTTGCATCACAGTCGGCAGCTTGCCCTGCAGATTTTGGACTTACCAGCCTGCACAATCATGTAAGCCAATTCCTTATGTATATACACATACACACACACATATCTAGATATATTTATATACAGTCATATCTCGGAGATATTACAGGTTCATTTCCAGATCACATTATAAAACAAATATTGCAACACATCAGACACATTTATGTTAAACCTCATGAACCAACTTTTGCCAGCTTCAAACTTTTCTTCTGCAGCTTCTTCACCTCTCTCAGCCTTCACAGAATTGAAGAGTCTTGCTTGGGGTTAGGCTTTGACTTAATGTGGTGGATGGTTTGATCTTCTAACTAGACCACTAAAACTTTCTTTGTATCAGAGAGAAGACTGTTTCACTTTTTTATCATTCCTATGTTCACTGAAGTAGTACTTTTTAAAAAAATATTTTATTTTATTATTTTTAAGTATTTAAGTATTTTTATTTTATTATTTTTAAGCCCCAACATGGGGCTCAAACCTATAACCCAGAGATCAAAATTTGCATGCTTCACTGGCTGAGCCAGCCAGGCCCCGCTAGAGTAGTACTTTTACTTTTCTTTAGGAATCTTTTCTTTATATTTGCAATTTGGCTGACTGTTTTAACACAAGAGGCCTAGCGTTCAGCCTATCTAAGCTTTCAGCACATCTTCTTCACTGAGCTTAGTAATTCCCAGCTTTTGATTTAAAGCAGGAGATGGGCAACACTTCCCTTCCCTTGAACACCTAGAGGCCTTTGAAAGGCTATTATTGTCTTGGGGAATAGAGACGCCCAAGGAGAGGGAGAGAGATGGCGGAGCAGTTAGTCGGTAGAACAGTCAAAACAACACACAACATTTATGGATGATTAAGTTCACTGTCTCGTATGGGGGTGGTTCATGGCACCTCAAAAACAACTATAATATACAATAGTAACATCAAAGATCAATGATCAAAGATTATCATAACAAATATAATATTAATGAAAAAGTGAGAAATATTTTGAGAATTACCAAAATGTGAGAGACATGAAGTGAGCAAATGCTGTTAGAAAAATGGTGCTATCACAGCATTACCACAAACCTTCAAATTTGTCAAAAATGCAGTAACAGTGAAGCGCAATAAAGTGAAGCGCAATAAAATGAAGTATGCCTGTGCACATGCTAATACACACATGCTCATCCCACTTGTTCTGTTTCTGTGGAGAATTTTGACTGAAACACCAGGTACAACTATCTTGTGAATATGATACTGGACTTTGAAGGAATTCCTCTTCCTTATTGGAAAATAGCATTATTTGGACTTGAAAGTCCTGTGTCTTTCTGAGGGTTGCCCTAACTTCAGACAGTAGCTCCATATTGAAAAATGTCATACTAATGATCACACGTGGAAATACATGAGGGGAAAAAATCCTTGAGTGTTCCAAAATAACCTATAATTTTTCTGCTTTAGTATCTATAAAATAGAATTACTCTTATTTCTGTACTTGTTCTCCCCATAGATTATGATCTCCTTCAGGTCAGAGCTCCTATTTTAATAGACTTTTTTTTAATTTCTAAAACTTTTTGAGAGGGAGAGAGAAAGAAAAGGGGGAAGGGGCAGAGGGAAAGTGAGAGAGAAAATCTCAAGCAGGCTCCATTCTCAGTATGGATCCTGATGCGGGGTTCAATCTCATGACCCTGAGATCATGGCTTGAGCCAAAATCAAGAGTCGGGGGGTGCCTGGGTGGCTCAGTGGGTTAAGCTCAGGTCATGATCTCAGGGTCCTGGGATGAGCCCCACATCGGGCTCTTTGCTCAGCAGGGAGCCTGCTTTCCCCTGTCTCTCTGCCTGCCTCTCTGCCTACTTGTGATCTCTCTCTCTGTCAACTGGGTTAATAAAATCTTTAAAAGCAAAACAAAACCAAAAAAAAAAAAAAACAAAAAACAAGAGTCCAACGCTTAACTGACTGAGTCACCCAGGCACCCCATGGACGTGTTCCTTCTTTCTGTATCCCTTTAAAGTGAGCACACTGAGGGACAGAATAGGCATTGAAGAGTTTACCATACAAATGAATCAAAAAGCAACGGTCTAGGATATTGAAATTAATCAAACAATGTAATTTCTTTATTTTACTAGGAAACGCACAAAATTCAAAACTCTCATCTACTTAGTGATATGTATATCCCATTACTTTTGCAAATAATGATAATTCTTCATCAGGGATAAAGTTTCCTGAAGTAACACTTATGACAAACTAAGAAGAGTCCCCCCTAAAAGAATTCTAAAATGTGGAAGCTAACTATGATGTTTTAAAATTTTAGGTTATTCCTAAGCAAACCTACTGTAGAGGACACATTTGCTTTGATTGGCATTTTGATAAGGTATGTATGAATTAAGCTCTCATTCCTCTCTTTCCCCCTCCCTCTCTCCCTCTCTCTTGCTTCCTCACTTCCTTCTTCCCTTGCTCCTTTCCTTCCTTCCCTCTTTTCTTTATTCCTTTAATGTCTTTTACCAATATTTCTTTCCTATAATTTAAAGTTGCTTATGCCAAACCTTCCTATTAAGACAGATTTTCATTAATTTACCTGACTGTTCCGTTCAATGTCCTTGCATACATTACTAAAAACATAGTCTCTAAATTAAAATATTAATAGACATCATAATCATATGAATTAAAGATAAGTGTTATCTTTAAGGAGATTGGGCTATCTGAGAGTTCCTATGCATACATAAATATATTCTCCAGATTTGAAATGTAATGTAAAATACATTATTGAGTTGAAGACAGTTTTTCTATCATTTTGAAACATTTCTTGGATTTCTGTCATCATTATTAGATGGTTGTGGTTTACCATAAAATGACCTTTTAGATGTCATTGTTCTGTGAACACGCAATTTCACTGGAATAGCATCTTTGAATACTAGGCCTTAAAAGTCAATAGTGTTCTTCCTGTGACCTACTTTTAAGATAGCAATGTGACACATGGGAAACATACATGATAAATGAGGATCTTTGCTGAACATTAGAACAAAAAGAACTAAATTGGGTCTCTAGATATTAATTATTCTCAGAGATGCAGTCCATCTTAGCGATCTTCAAACTGAGAGACAATTTTACACTTTAAGATGATTGAACATAGAAACATTTTAAACCTTGAGCATAGTAAGCAATATTACAAATGCGTTGAGAAGAAGAAGGAAAAAAAAAACCCACTTATGAACACATTTAAAATTAAGTTGAGAATGGTAACATTCCCTGCCCTAAGACATTGTGGCTAAGCAAAGCTATCTAATTCAAAATCTGAAAAGATGGGATAGTTTTACCCTATTTTCTTAGTCTAACAATACCCTAGGGGCAACTTGCTTTGTAAAACAGATTAAAGCACTTTTATAAACAGATGTAGCTTTATCAAAGTCAACATAAATGATTTAGATTAATGTTCACCATAGGTAAAATAACAAGCAAATGTGTCCTTTGCTTTTTTATTGTTGCATAATGTTAGTTTATTTTAATCTTATGTGTAAAAGTATACATAATCAATTTATCTTGTCAAATTGATAATATTTATGTTGATTATTGTAGGTCCAGGCTTCCTAGGAGATCCGATTAAATAATGTATATACAAAGGGTTTTGGAAAATATAAAACATTATACAAATGGAAGTAATTATTATGAATATAATCATTGTAAATAGCGAGAGTAAGTGCTGTGAACATCTTAAAATATGCTTCCAACTAGGATAATCAGTCAGTCTGTCAGTCAATTGCATTTATTTTATGACTACACACACAGAATTCTCTATTATACCAATTGGTAAGATAGAAACGAAGGCAATTCCATGACAGTTGATTTTTGAAGACTTCACAATTTAAAGAGAGCACATGATAAGTGAATATGTGGAAGATAACATATGCACATTATATACCAAATGTCAAGCATATAAATTACATTAAGATCAATATGGAGTATCTACTCTAGAGTAACAGTAAGAAAAACAAATACAACCAAATAACTGCAATAAAACGGGCTAAGGAGAATAATATAGATTTGCATAAAGCATGTGTAACACATATTGGACAGTTTGGCACAGTGGTGGCAATTTAGCAGACCTTAATCCCAAATATGATAGAAAGATATATTTTATTTGGCCAATGCACGGCCCCATTTCCCTCCCTCCCTCCACCCCTTTCTCACTCCTTCCCTGTCTTCTTCTCTCTCTCCTTCCCTTCCTTCCTTCTGACAGAAGATGTGTAAGCCCTTTATACAGAAAATTATAATTTGTGTTGAGGGTTACAAATCGTCAATAAATAAAATACATGCTATCAGCTCTAAGACTTACTTTACCACCCCCCTTAAAGTAGGCCAAATTACTCTGATGCTATTGCATAGATTCTGGCAAAAGGCACAAGGCTCCCGAGTTGGAGATCAAACGATTACAACTAAGGAAGCAGCAGGAATGTTGCCATATTTGCTTTGGTCCCTTCACCCTCATTGCCCAAGACCGGACAGTGATATGACAGGTAGATGCCTGCACACACACAGGTGGGCTGAATTATAGGAGAAGGACACAGAATATAGGGATCCACTGCTTTCACTGGAAGCAGTAAGCAAGATTTTTTTGTTTTTTTGGGTTGAGAGGAGGCATTATCTCTTTTCTTAGAGTTAACAGTTACATAAAAACACTGAGAAACGATCTGTTCCCAGTCTACCAGAAAGCAGTTAGGGCCCTGAATTCTTGTCACATCCACAAGGTTTGTAGCAGGAATCCAAGAGGCCCATAGAGGACTGTCCTCCCAACATGTATCATGTTCATAACAACTGAACATATACATCATAGAAATACATTAATTATCCCTATATTAATTTATGAGTTTATTTCAAGTCCGGTCAAAATCCCGGAAAGATCATCTGAGGATAAGTAAAAATATACATGGTGGGAGGCAGTATGTCTTAACACAATCATTATGGATTTTTACTTGACATTTTCTAGCATAACTGATGATGGTCATCTTGCATAATCCAGAATTTCTGTTTATAATGTGCCTACCGTGCTCACTTTGGCAGCACATATACTAAAATATAATGTGCCTACCTTGGTGAAACTCTGTCACCTGTACATTATAAGGATGTTTGTGATCTTCCTTACGATATTGGTTGTTTTGGAAAAAAACTGAAAAAAAAAAGTGCTTATCAATATGGGACTAGAAAAATGAATTATTAAATTGTTACTAAAATAAATTAGCTAGATCCAGCAGGTTAACTGGGATAATCCTAAAAACCCTAATGTGCTATAAAATAAGTCACAAAAACATATATGCCATTTATGCAAATTAAAAATGCAGAACGATGTGATTTATTATTTATAAACATAAAATGCTAGAAATAGACACCATACCTAGAAAGAAACTCCACAAATTGAGGATAGTTATTACCTTTGGATAAAGAGGATAAAGGGTAAATACAAGAGTAGGAAGCTTTAACTGTTTAGGAAACACTATATATCTCTAAAATAAAGACTTGGAACAGCAATGGCAAAATGATAGCACTCGTTAAATCTGGATGGTGGGAACGTGGATATATCACAATATTCTTTGTTTCTGTCTGTCTGTTTAAAACAGTTCAATATGAAAACTTGGAAAAATACAAAAATATAATCACTTTGCCTTCCTGCCTGTCTGAATAAATGAACGCATGCAAAAGTATTAAGAATTTTCCTTAGTAGTCATACTGAGTAGATGTTAGCATGATTAGTTTTTGTGTTCAAGTTTACAATTTAATCATAATCACTGTGAAAAATATAAGAATATACAATTGTTGAAAGATAATATTTTCCTGGAAGTAGAAGAATGAGGATAAGCAAGACAAGTTCTGCTGGGAAGGTTATTTGAAATAGGGATTAAGTATTTTGACCCCAAACAATGACAATGTTAATACTCAAAGCTGTGCACTGAGGAGTGAAATTTCTGGGAGTTGTTAAAACTGTAAATTTATGTTTTAACATCAGATCGTATTGCGGGGTGTGTGTGTTTTAATAATTTCTGAGTCATTCATTATGCCTTATTTGATGTACATATCCATAGGTGTTTCATTTTATTTTATGAAGTTTATGATTCAAAAATAATATATGCTTATTGTATAATAAAATCAAATCCCAAAATAAAGAAACAACACAACCATATTCTATAACACAATGACACACTTGACTCCTTTTAGTACTTTTATACGCATACCTTTATTTTTAACTTAATTACAGTCATAACATATGTAAACCATTCTTCACAGCTTCTGAAGTTTATTTTGAGACTTATTTCCAGGAGATAGAATCTAGCAATTAAATATAGTTTTAAAAGATTTTTTTAAAGGTTTGCATCAAGGTGGCAAAAACTACAGAAAATTTTTAATCAGAAAACTACATAACTATTTATAGATACCTAAATATTCAGAAAGAATTCCCTCCCCCCCCACCCAGGAAGTACTACAGCTGGAGTCTTTTTATGATTTTAGGATGGAGAGCAGGGTGGACATAGGCCAAGCAGGTGTTTATCTCTGCCCTTGGGTCTTTCTGGAAGGGTTGCTTAGGAGTAAGAATGGATGAAAAAAAATCAGACAAATTAAGTGTTAAGTCTGATTTTAGATCTGAGTTGGAGAAAACTTTTGTATCGCTGAGACACCAGAACACTTTTCCTTACCAAATATTATATAAGTGATCAAGCGATTGTACAAGCTGCCGCAAAGACAATGCAATTCTGTACTCTATGAGAGTAACTGTAGAACACTATGACAAGCACATCTATATCCCAAGGTTCCCTAGTCTTGACTTGATCTATATTTTCTCTAAGTTTGATCTAGTTGTAGTTTTAGTTTCTGCATACATTCGTTTTGCAAGAAGCCTCAAAATTTGGGGAAATCATGCTTAGTGAATCAATCAATGCAATGAGCTTCAATATATTGATTAAAAACAACTTAATGCTGAATTCCCAACTATACTAAATCTGAGACGTTTTAAGCTGCTCTGATGAACGACCAGTTGTGTTGCAGGAAATCTGGAGAAAAAAATACAGTTAATTAATATGAGCTCAGATTGCATGGCAGGTAAATCAGTCCAAAAGCATCTCTTCTTTCTCTTCCAAAACATACAAACAGACAAAGTGTTCATCATTTCACTCATTTAAATATTTACTTAACTACATATTAAATATGTAATTATTTTTGTTAAATAACACCTAATAAAGAAAAGGAAGAGGATTGATATATATTTTATATATCATATATATTTTATAAATATTTTTATATATCAAATATATCAGAAAAAAAAAAACAACCCCAAACATAAGTCAATCAAACGCATTCAATTTAAATTTTTCATTCTTCACTCGTTTTGGTTAACGAAGGTTTTACTTTAATATACCTGAGTGTGCATGTGTGTGTGTGTGCGTGTGTGTGTGTGTTTGATCTTTTGATACAGTATTCTGTTAAGGTAACACCTGCACTGTTACCAAGAGCAGTATTGTCAGGACATATATGGCTAGTGTACATGTGAAATGTGGCTAGTTTAATTTGAGATAAATGTAAAATACACATCGACTTTAGAAAATGTAATAAGAAAATACTGTAATATTTTTCATGAATGTTTTATATGGATTACATGTTAAATGATAGTATTTAAATGGTATATTCAGTTAAATACATTAATAAATTTAATTACATCTTTTATTTCTACCTTTCTAAATGTGACTACCAGAAAATTTAAATTATAGGGATTGAAACTTTAAATACACATTTATGGTTAGCACTATATTTCTATTGATCTGGAACACAATTAAACAATCACAAATGTACACATAATATGTTATAGTATTTTCTTTTTTTGAACATAGAACTCTAAAAACATTTATGTCCTTGACAAAATTAAAAGATTATTGCAATTCTGAATTAATTTTGAAACATTTCTGCTAGGACATGTACAGCATCTAAGTGTTATGCTTTTCAGTAGTCACTAAGAGATGCTTATAACAAATTTCAACAATTTGCTTTTATACATTTTCTTATTTTTATTTCAAATTACCTTGAGAGTTTACGGCATATTCTATTCAATATCTATGTTGAGAGCTTCCACCTGGGACTGAAGAAGAGAATTATTTTTTACTTTACTTTTTTTATTGAGGTATAATTGACATTTTAAAATATAAATATGGATGCCAAATTGTCGCTTTATATCTGATAATGCCTGATTTGTGGGAGAGAGCATAACATGTGTGCCGAATCAGTCTTCTCAATAAGTCCCAGAAATATGCAGACCCTCCCAGCCAGACGGAATTGTTCAGGATCCAGCCAGGACTTGCCCTGCACAGTAGCCCTCCTAAACAGCCCTCCTCAAAGCCTGAAGCAGAGAGGATCAGAGAGAACTTACTCTGCCAGCAAGAGAAGGAAAGCAGGTAGAGCAGGGACAGCCGTATCTACTTAGTCTTCCTAAATTTAACTACCAGTTAAGTCACTTTATGTGGACACATACGCACAAAGAGTCTGGGAGTTGGGCTTATTCAGCAGTCTTAGTAAGAAGAAAATTCTTGGAGTGAAGAAGTGTATTCCTACTATCAACGCATAAAATGGGAAAAAATAACTTTTTCCTTAATATTAGTAACTATCAATTATGTATCTTTACAGATCTTATAACATTTCTCTTAACCGTGCTGTTTTACAATGCTCACAGCTCTTTGATTTCAGTACTTATTTCATTTTCACCTAGAAGATAAGAAATAGTGTCTGAGAGTTTAAACCACTTGCCCAATATAACGTAGCCAGAAGTGGAAGATACTTTTACCAAATTCTGCTGTTCTGTCTGTTGCAACTTCAGTGGAATTAAAAATAATTTCTTGAAGATTCTATAACCACTTGGGTCCAAACTTGTGAATTAAATGTATCAGGATGGTGATTAAAATTACTGAAAACAAAATGAAGAAAAACAGATCATTTTTCTCCTTTGGTTCTGAGTTACAGCAATGAAGAGAAGCTCCAAAACTTTTGAACATTTGTTTTATTTATAGAATTGGTGCAAAATTTACTGAAACAACTACTTTTAAAATAATATTAGTCATACTAATACTAAAATACAGTAAGTTTTTCTTAAAAACTAAAATCTTAATTTTCTACAATTACAGTTAAACTTTGTATTTTTGTTATTTTTATTACATTGTTCTGAATATGGGACATCATCATGGCTATGATTTCACATATGAAACTGAATACTTGCAGAGCAAAGCAAAATGTTTTACAATGCATTTATTTTTATTTAAGGATGGAAATACAGATAATTTGAGGTTAAAGAAATCTACAGCCTCTCTTCATCTACTGATGCTCTGGAAGGCTGTTACAGAATTACCTTATAATCTTTGAAGGTTAGTCCAAAATTTTCCATTCTGTTTTCTTCCAGAAGTTTAATTAAAGAAGCTATATTTAAAATATACATTTTTTTATTGTGTTCTATTTGTTAAGCTATTTTGCTTCCTCTGTTGCTGAACTATGTGATTTCAACAGTGGTATTTTAATTTATGTGTCCTTATAAGTTAAAAAAATGCTACATATTATTTGTGCAAGTCTGTTGGGACATATGTTGTAGTTTTTACTCAAGAAAATCCTTTATCGATTTCAACTTTTGATTAAGAACTACAGAACCATTCCTATTAATATCACTGTACAATTAGGTCATAGATCAGGAGGATTTTTGGTTTTTTAACATGAGTATAAGAGCTTAAGTTTCTAAAAACTTAGTTATACCAGGAAACCTATTTGGCACTTATTTCTTTTCATTTCATACCATTATTGATGTATAATTTAATGATGGAAGATTCCTAATGCATTTGTTGATAAATAGGAGACCAGCTTTTCCCTCTATAGGATTACTGTGTTTTATCTTTTCTTCATTAAATTGTCAAGGCTTCTCTCCTCAATCACAAGTACATCCTGTACAATAATGTACAACAATGATTGGTGATAGAAAAGTGCAGTGGAGAGCATTTCAATTTTTGAACTTCCTGGTTTTTGGTTTTAGTTAATTATTGTACAATTGATGTGCATGTAGGGATGTCATTGATCTCCATCTCCCAAATGCCTCATTTACTGCCTGATATTAGACAAGGCATTCAGGGTGGTATGTTAACTCTCTCAGGCCAAAGGAACACTACTGAGTGAATTATAATGGAGCTGTTATTATATTTGGGTTTTCTTTATTCAGGTCATTTATGGCAAGCTTCAGAGATGATGCCACGACCCTGTATTACTGGCCAATTATTCTATCAATGTATGCCCTGGCCCAGACTCATGATATCATAGAGTTACAAAGCAGAACGAGAGCTTCTACTGAAACAGCTTCATTTTAGGGAGACATAAATTGTAGTCCAGAAAGATTAAAGATTTTGTGACATCATAAAAGTAATGACATATCTGGGGATAAAAAGAAATGTGACCTGACCATTGTTTTTGGAGAATCCAAGCTTCTTGCACTTACTGGCTACATGATATTTGGCAAATTATATAACCTACTAGGTCTCAATTTCTTTTTTTTTTAATATTTTATTTATTTATTTGACAGACAGAGATCACAAGTAGGCAGAGAGGCAGGCAGAGAGAGAGGGGGAAGCAGGCTCCCTACTGAGCAGAAAGACTGATGCAGGGCTGGATCCCAGGACCCTGAGACCATTACCTGAGCCAAAGGCAGAGGCCTAACCCACTGAGCCACCCAGGCACCCCTCAATTTCTTCATATACTCTTTATTGTTAATGACTACTTCATAGGTTTGTATGAAAAAACTGGCAGATATAGAGTAATTAAATTTCCTTTTTAAAATTTTGTTGTTTTAGAGAAACATCAGATCTTGAAAACTATTCCTTAATTATGGTCTCCCAGAAATATTACCTTTATGACTATAGGTAAGCAGATTTTGTTAAAATTTTTCTTTTTAGTCAAAGAGTTAAAATACTCTAAAACATTTCATTGTCGTCAGTAGTTAGAGAGAGGAGCAGAAAGGATTTGAGGAAGTTTGCCTTTCAGTTTCACTGCATTAGAAATAAACTGCAGCTAGAAATATCTCAGCTTGTGTATTTCTTTGAGTGGAGGATTTTTTGTAAAATTCTCCTTTTTTCCATTGTATTTCCATGAACAGAAATGAAAGTGAGTGCTGATTCACTTATCCTCTATATAGCTCCCTTTGCCTCTTCTCTATTTGATCTTGCAAGCAGAAGATCCTGGAATCCTCTTATAATATTTTTTCCCCACAGAGAAAGAACTTAACCTACATATGATATTAGTGAGACAGTTCAAAAGTGTCAAATTTCAATCATTTGATTGCTGAGTTGGATTGCTGTTCAAGAAATACAATGTAATTGTTGAAATCATTTATTCAAAATGGAACTTTAAATCTTATGACTATTTGAAAATTAAAATATTTTATGTATCAAATCACCTTCATTCCTGTTGTTGTCTAATTCTAGAGGAGAAATTTCAGAAGCAATATTTGTAGAATATCAGAAAAAAGTGGTTAACCTCAATCTAGACCTGTGGGTGGTGAGAAAAATATTTGGATTTAGGCACCAAAGCACTGGGAAGAACACTAAGATGAACTGTTCCTAATAAGAAACAAATGAGTAATAACATATTTTAAAATATATTAGACCTTCTTAAAAATTTAATATTTAACATAAAAGAGGTTGTTATAGGGTCGCCTGGTTGGCTCAGTGGGTAAGCCTCTGCCTTCAGCTCAGGTAGTGATCCCAGCATCCTGGGATCAAGCCCCATATCGGGCTCCCTGCTCAGCTGGGGAGCCTGCTTCTCCCTCTTCCACTCCCCCTGCTTGTGTTCCCTCTCTTGCTGTGTCTCTCTGTCAAATAAATAAATAAAATCTTAAAAAAAAAAAAGAGGTTGTTATAATAGCTAGTATGGAATACACATGGTTTTTTTAGACAATAATTATAGACAATCTTTATTTGGATTATAAATTCATTAATGAGAGGTTTGTTTTGAAAAAAGGTTAATAAAAACATACTAGGATAGCATTAGAAACATTAATTTATGATCCCCAGTGGATTATTTACATAAGAGCAACATAATTGCCTCATGATAATTCTTATTTTTGTAACTTTTATTCTTATATAGTAATTGATAGATAGCCAAATGTTATCATATCATCTTCCATCACTTTGAAATATTACAATTATCTTTATTTTTTAGATGAGGTAATAGGTTCAGAAAGATTACATTTCCCAAGATTACCCAAGCTAGAATTTGAACCCAGCTCTTCTAATTCCAAGTCTTTTGATTTTATATCACACCCAAATAAAATAAATAAGAAGCATTTGATAATGTGAAGAGAGAAGTGAAATGAGAATTTAAAATCTGAGTTTTGGTCCTGACTATGTCATTAACTCAGTGCTGAATGAGCACAAGAACTTTTGGATCTGCCCAGAGAAAACCGAAAAGCCTAAGGTCCTTGCTTTGTCCAAGTCCACTGTTTGGTGTTTCATAGACTGTCCTTACCTGGTGATACAAAGAGGGAATATTAACTACAAATTAAAGAAATAGAAATGAATCTTTAAAGCAAATAAGTTATATCAGAAAAAATTTTAAAGAAACATATTTGGACAGTAAAAAAAGAAAGTGATATACTGGAGCTCAGAAAGAAAAACAAAACAAAACAAAACAAAAACCACATTCTTTTATTATATGCAGATGACCAAAGCAGTTATCTTCCCAGTCTTATTTTCAACCATATTTTCTCCAGAAAATGGTTTAATCACTTTTTTTTTTTTGATTCACATTTCTTAATTCTGCCTTCCTTCTCAATGTTTTCAATTTCTTATCTCTTCTTAGGACCTGGTGTTTTTCTAGATATTCAGGTAGTTTGCCTACAAAGAGGTAGATATTTTTTAGATAAAATATCAATTGCCAAGTAATTTCCAGAATCAAGGCTCAACTTGTATGGTTGGTAAATGACTTTTGGTGGCAAGTATTGCCATAACAGAGCATGGATTTAATATTCTTTCTGATCCCAGTGAGGTTCTGTATCATATCTGCTTGGGCACATATATGAAAAATCTTTTCCCTGTCTCCATGCCTCACTGTTTACTCCCAGGTTTTCTGAGTGTCTCTTATCATTTGCTACTCAGAGTGCAGTCTACTGGCCAGCAACACTGGCATTTCTTTGTCAAAGGCTTAATGAAAATGCAGAGTCTTAAGACCCTCTATACTTTGGGTGCCTGGGTGGCTCAGTGGGTTAAGCCTCTGCCTTTGGCTTGGGTCATGATCTCAGCATCCTGGGATCGAGCCCCACATTGGACTCTCTGCTCAGTGGGGAGCCTGCTTCCCCCCTCTCTCTGCCTGCTTCTCTGCCTACTTGTGATGGCTCTTTCTGTCAAATAAATAAATAAAACCTTAAAAAAAAAAAAAAGACCCTCTATACTTAATGATTCAGAGCAGTATCTCCATAGTTCCCATTCACATTCAAGTTTGAGAACCACTGTTCATTGTTGTTCAACATCTCAAAGACAGATGCCCTTTCATTATTATATCTCCTTGGACCCATTTCTCTAAGTCCTCCATGTCTTGTTATATGACTTATTTCACTTAGCATTATATTCTCCAGATCTATCCATGTTCTTGCAAATGACAAGATTTTGTTTTTTTATGACCAAATAATATTCCATTGTGTGTTTACCACATCTTTATCCATTCATCTATTTATAGAGAGTATTTGTGAAAATATTCATTTAGTCCACATGAATGATGGATGTTCAAATGGGTATTGCAGAATGTAGAATGGGTTGGAGACAGGGTTGGTTTTTTAAGAATGGGCAGTGCTGGTTATGATTCTTTTCACTGGCTTCCACTTTACACATTAGAAAATGAGAGTCAGAGGGGCACCTGGGTGGCTCAATTGGTTAAGCATCTGCCTTCAGCTCAGGTCATGATCCTAGGATCCTGGGATTGAGCCCCAAGGCAGGCTCCCTGCTCAGTGGGAGACTGCTTCTCCATCTCCCTGATGCTCCCCCTGCTGGTGCTCTCTCTCTCTCAAATAAATAAATAAATTTTTTTTAAAAAAAGGAAAAAATAAAATGAGAGTTGCAGGCATAGCACCAGCTAGTTACAAAGTTATTACCAAGTTTTCTGCTGAAAATTAAAGAGACTTGAATAGACACTAAATGCCCTTCTGTGCTAACAATATGGTCTCTCTTGGATATTCCATGTGATCTCTGCAAAGCAGGCAGAAAAACCATGAAAAGATTGCTTTTTAGAGTGCGGGGCTGTATTGCCAATGCAACCTCACATTCATTTACTCCCTGCATCTCTTTGAGCATGATAGAATTTTACCCACTATATTTTTATTTGGTCATAAGTGCTATCCACCTGAGACCTATAAATTTAAAAATAATTGATTATGAGGAGCGCCTGGGGGGTGGCTCAAGCATCTGCCTTTGTCTCAGGTCATGATCCTAGGGTCCTGGGATCGAGCCCTGCCCTGGGCTCCCTGCTCAGTGGGAAGCCTGCTTCTCCTCTCCCATTCCCCCTGCTTGTGTTCCCTCTCTCTCTGTCAAATAAATAAATAAAATCTAAAATAAATAAAAATAATTGATTATGTATGAAAACCTTGTATGGTGACAGATGGTAAGTGCCCTTACTGTGGTGAGAATTTCATAATGTATATAATTGTCTAATCACTATGTTATACATCTGAAACTAATATAATACTGTATGTCAACTATATTTTAATTAAAAATAATAAAATAAAATAATTGATTATGAATTTTACATAGGAGGAGTGAAATTTTGAATTCTATCATGAGCAATTAATAAATGTCCTGTGCATCTTAGGCAATTTCATCAAAATTCCATAGATGACCATATTGAAGTTCAATACATATTAAATTCTAGAAAGTGAAACATTTCCAACTTTTGAATAGGAGTTTCATCAGCTTTTCCTGGCTAAATGCAAATCTACATAGCCTATGTAAGTCTGAAAGCTGTTTACTAAAACAGATTACACTGGAAAGAAAAAAACAATTGACTGTATTGTGAAGCTCAACTAAAATAAAGTTGACCCCAGGTTTCAATTTTCTTCTTAGTCAAATCTAACCAAAGAAAATTCCAAAACTTAGCTAAAATAAAATTACTTATAATCAAAGGAAACCTAAGTGAGTTTGTTCATTTTGATAATCAGTTTTCTGAATGAGAGTTGTACATATGAAAGACTCACCAAATTAGAAAGCAGCATAGTAGAGATACTAGCAGTATTTCAAGGTGAGGTGTGAAAATGTTCCTATAATTCTGACAGGAGAACAATACACAATAGCTACAGAAAGAGCTTCTTGCTCTAAAATATATTCACACTCCTCCTTTCTACCCCAAAAGATAAATCCCATATTCTGTCCTCACACCTTCAAAAAATATGTTCTGGAGTTCCTCCTCTCCCATTCATATCTCTTGTCTGAATTTTGTATGTCACCAACTAAAACTACACATTCGTTAAGAGTTTGAGCGTTTGTTCTCTCAAATGCTACATATGCCATGATTGAAGCACATCCCCTCCTCCTGCCCCCACCGTGGATCCAAAACAATTCCTTCTGTGGTTCCACAGATGCTGCTGCTGCTTCTTCTTCTTCTCCTTTTTAAAGATTTTATTTATTTATTTGAGAGAGAGAGCAAGAAAGTGAGAAAGAGAGAACTAGCGCAAGTGGGAGGTGGAGATGGGCAGAGGGAGAGAGAGAAAAGCAGGCTCCACACTAAGCAGGGAGCCTGACATGGGGCTGAGATCATGTCCTGAGCCAAAGGCAGATGCTTTGCTGACTGAGCCGCCCAGGCACCTCATCACAGTTGCTTCTTTATTATACAAAATTAAAACACTTAGATGGTCAACAGCAAATTACACTTTGTGATATGTATATGTTTTTATCTGTAACTATATCTATATTTATCCCCCTTCAATATTCTTGAAAGCAAATAAATTACCTGGTTAATCTTTGAAGTTCCCACATTATCCAACCTACTTTTAGCAATACTATGTTTTCAATAAATGTTGGTTCTGTTGAGTTCACACTAAAATGTTTATGGCTATTTGTTTTAACGTAAGGTTATTATGCTTAGAAAATAATTGATTTATAAAGGGGTAGAATAAAATCACCTGGGAAATGATGCAGAAAAATGTGCAGAAATAGATGTCAAGAGGAGTGAAGATAATTTCCTAATTCCTAATTTATAGAAGGTGGGCATTTAGCGGGTCTGCTGCTAAGTCATCTCTAGTACATGTATGTAAATGTTTGGTATTTTCCACTATAGAATGATTTATGATATTATAGTGTTTTCTAGTTCTGGAAATAACAGAAGTAATTACATTGTGACAACTCTGTTTTCACAATTCCTGATACCTATCTAAGTTATATCTTCAGCTCTGGAAGATTATAAATCTTTCTGAACCAGAATTTTGAGGTGGTTTTTAACTTGCATTACACAGACATAAAATTTATAATTACATACAAACATATACACAAATTCCTAATAACTAAATAAATACAGTCTAAAATCTTTCTATTCAATTCCCTCATCAAGTCAGATAATTTTAAATATCATGGTTTACTTTTTAGTCTATGTGTTATATAAGATTTCTTCCCTGATTTTGCTATCTGATATCTTTTCATCAGAATAACTTTAACTTCACATTTTGAAAAAATTTAAAATACACAAAATACACAGCAGTTTTCCAATGAAGAATCCATTTTTTCAAGATTTTTATTTATTTGAAAGAGAGAGAGAGAACATAAGCACAGGGAGAGGCATAGAAAGAGAAAAAGGGAGAAATAGACTCCCTGCTGAGCAGGGAGCCCAATGTAGGATTCAATCCCAGGACCATGGGAATATGACCTGAGCTAAAGGCAGTTGCTTAACCAACTGAGCCACCCAGGCGCCCAAGAATCGTTATTTTTATCTTTTTTTTTTTTAAGATAAACAGATGGGAATTTATAACAGCCTAAAAAGAAAATTAAGGCTGAACAAAACATATATTCAGCCAAATTTAGTGATATCAACATGGTTTTTTTTTTTTTTTTAAACATCTAAATTATTTCCTCACGGATGCATTTTGACCAAACATAAATGGCTTTTCTTTCATAGATACAAAGGATTGTTCTCTTAAAATTAAAAAAAAAAAATCATGTCACAAAATT
This sequence comes from Lontra canadensis, assembly GCF_010015895.1. Taxonomy (NCBI): domain Eukaryota; kingdom Metazoa; phylum Chordata; class Mammalia; order Carnivora; family Mustelidae; genus Lontra; species Lontra canadensis. Next base: position 17,352,116 of record NW_022631005.1, read on the forward strand.
TCTGTGGAAACAAATAGCTTTATCTTCAATAGATAATTAATCTGTAAATATATTATACAATTTCATTAATAACAATGAAGACTTCCTTTTATATTTTTTTGCCAAAGATAGTTTCTTACTACATATGTTCTCTTTGTAGTAAAAATTATGTCTTTTAGATTTGTTTTCTAAAATTTTTGTTAATATTTTAAACATATCTTTTATATTTTATTCATTCTTCTTTCTTCACATCTTTAGTGTTTGATTTATTTTGTAACTGGAATTTGTCCTTATATATTATTACTTGATGTGCATTAGAACTACAAATTTCACTTCTATCATACAGCCTTACGTTCTTTCCCTTAAATATATTGTCTTTCTTTTTTCTCCCTTTTTTTTTGGTCTGAACTTGATTAACTATTTCTTCTCTACTAAATTTCTTGACTCACAATCTGCACAATTGTAACACTTAAGAGTTTCAAAGTCAAATTGCACTCCAAATTGTATATTGTGAAAGCCTCCTAAATGTGAATATAAGTTCAAAGTTGGGAAATAAAACTAAAACTTAATATTATTTTACATGGCACTCATTCTCACACACAGAAAAACTTAAAACTAATTAGTCTCACCTCCTTGTGAAACTTTCCCGAGTTACACCCTATGAATTTTTCCCCTTGAATTCCTATAGGATTTCTTTCCACGTATATTTTTTCTATATTATCTTCTAATTGCTTTACAAATATTAATATAAACTTGGATAAAATTGCACAATTCTTGAGGATATAATTAAGGCTGTTTTTGGTATTTTAATCACTATCATCTTGTGATTATATATTGAGATAATTAGCACATTGATGAAATAATGAGATTAGTTATGTAAAATATGTCATCAGTTTGACCTCTATGGACCATGTCTGAGGCTCATAAGCAGAAGTAATTTACAATCTTTTAGTATCAATTATTTTGATTCAATGTGTGTGTGTGTATATATATATATATATATAAATATTTTTTTTTAGGATTTTATTTATTTATTTGAGAGAGAGAGAATGAGAGAGCACAAGCAGTGGGGAAGGAGAACCAGGTTGCACATGGAGCAGGGAGCCTGATGTGGGGCTCGATTCCCAGTCCTGGGATCATGACCTGAGCTGAAGGCAGCCACTTAACTAACTGAGCCACCCAAGCACCCCAATTCAATGTGAATATTAATGATAATGTTTAATACGGACAGCAAAGCTCTGTGTACTGTTTAGTTTTAGTATCCTCTTAGCTATATCTTAATGCCCCAACAGCCAATTTTCAGTTATCTAATAATTAAAACATTAGATAGGCTGTCTTCATCAGTGCAAAAGGCCCTCAACTGTAGTATCTTTATTATTTTTTACTTTTTAAAATATTTTATTTATTTATTTATTTATTTATTTATTTATTGGGGTGGGGAACATGTGTGCAAGAAGGGGGGAGGGCAGAGAGAGAGAGAGAGGGAGAGGGTCTCACAGACTCCTTGCTAAGCATGGAACCCACCTGAGCTGAAATCAAGAGTGGACATTTAACCGACTGAGCCACCCGGGTGCCTCATTAATTGGGTGTCTTTAGGTTCTTATCATTGTAATTGATGTAAGTTACAGTTTTCAAATGATAACTAAACATACACAAAGCCTCCAGTAGGTTTCAGACATTGTGTTATCATCATATTTAATCATCCTATATGGTAGTAACTCCCAATCTACACCCACAGTAGGTTTTATTATTCTGTTTTAGAGAAAACAAACTGAAATGACTTGGTTTAGGTCACTGCAATAACAAATTTTATAAAGAGAATTCAAATATAAATTTGTCTTTCTTAGAACTCATATTCTTGACTAAATCATGTTGCCTCCAATCTTCTCAAATATAAAGTGTGAACTAATGGCAGGGTTTTTTTTTTTTTTAATTTACATTTACTCTTTACATTTCTACTACTGTGACAATTGGAGAAATTAGCTAATTCCCATTTTGGAGTCTTAATTTTGGAATCTAGAGACAGCCAAAAGATTCAGATATATCTTGTCAATATGTTTTGACTTAATTTTCCAGGTCAGTTGTTGACATCAATTTTACCAATATAGATACCTTTACATCTTTAGAAATGAACATAAATGCATTTTTGATCAGTTCTTAGCTTTTACTGTCATTTTAATATGAGACAAATCATTTATAATCTGACATTTTGATTATGTATTTAAATAGCTACACTATATATCATATTCAGTCAACATAGATAATATAATCAGATAAATTGAGTAATTCTCTGTCATCACATTGTATTGATGCTGATAATAACTCAAAACTATTCTGAGGTTATTCTGTCTAAGCTCGATAGATTTATTGTTGCTGTTTATTCACCAAGAGCTTTTAGACAGCACCTAAATATTTTTCATTCACTCATTCACTCATTGCTCATGTTGTTTGTAGGACAATAATTCTCAAACATTGTTGACTCACAACTCATTTAGAGAGTTTATAACTGGCCACATCTCAGAGATTTTAATTAAATAATTGACTAATCTAGTCATTTAGAGGGAGATTACCACTGTTATAGGGAATACAGCCAACTAGTATCAGTCACTTAGCAAATAATATCTATTTAGTGAAAAACACTGCATTAGTTTCAATAGCATATATTCCTGTCTTTGAATATTCTTAAATGTATTTAGGGAGATAAGATCTTCACAGATTTTAGGATATCTGTGAGATAATAATCAAATAGTAGTTGTTGAGTAATTTCTAACAACCATAATTTTCAAAATATATATTTTCTTTACCTTTATTTCAACATCATTTAGTGCATATAATAAATAAATACACTTTCATTTAGTGCATACAAAAAAGTAATTTTACATTTTTTTCTACATGTAGTATAGAATATTGACAGCTGGTTGAAAAGTAAATAGTCCATAAATATAAATAAAAAATTATTATTAGGGTTAAGTATTTTATAATTTAGTTTAATCCATATATACTTTTTGCCTTTTAGAAAGGATTCTATCCTTAGAATTTTGAATTCTGAAGAACTAAATTGCTATATTTAATTAGCATAAGCCCAGAAAATATGTGGTTTATTCATTTTCAGTTTTTTCCTTGTTCTGAGAAAAAATCATCAAAAATGTGGTAAAATATTAATTTGGATTTTATAATTATATGTATTTAGTTCTGATATATGCATACCATCTGGGTTTATTTGGCATGCAATATGAAAAGTTAAGTAATCTTTACCAAACTAAAAGTCATTGAAATATTTATGAAGGCTGACATGTATCTTTCATCACTAACAAAATGAATGCAAATATCAAAGAAAATATCTGAGGAACTCAGTACGGGAAAAATAAACAAATGAATAGTTAATCATGGGAGAAATAAGCAGGATTAACAACTGTAGACATGTAGAAGAGCTTTTATATTAATTATAGCCAAGTTTTGATGTGCCTCATTAAAGTTCAGTCACCAATTTTTTTCAGAGGAGTTAATTTAAATTGACTTTGCATTGAGCATTGTTGAAATGTTTAAAATCTGGACAATGGGCTTGAATCAGAATGACGGTAAACAATGTCATGTTTTCTGGGTGCCATAGGGATGAATGTCAGCCTGGGCTTATTTGAAACCTCATTAATGATGTCGGAGCAAATAGTGTACTAATGAAATTCTGAGATGAGCTCAGACTGGCAGGTAGTGAAAACATGACTAAAAAAATGGTCATTGTTTGAGACTACTTTAAACAAATAGAATCTTGGCAAGAAGTTAAAACATTTAATTTTTAAAATGGGATACAGCTGAAGAAATTAATGGAAACTACAGTGTGAGCTCAACCTTTAAAAGGCAGTTGGCAATTAAATAACAGTAAATATTAAATTAGAACATGTTTTCTAATTTCACAACAAATTAGTTCCATAGATATTACAGCATGACATTCAAAAGTTTAAAAAGTTAATAGTTTATATTACATATACAGATATTCACACATTTATTTGAAAATCTACAGGCACTTTTCTGTACTTAATACTCTGGATATATCTACATTATAGCCCCTTAGAGACATAACTTTAAATCTTGTTATTGATGTTGGCTAACTCATTCCAAGAAAGTTGTAGATGAAGTGGCAGGAGAGAAAGAGAAAGACCCATAAAAAGCAATTAAGAGGGAAAAGGAATAAGAATTAGGAAAGAATAGCATTGAAATGACACCTTTGGGAAAAGAGAGAAGAATGCCTTCCTGGAATCATTTATATGAAACAGAAGAAGGGAAATAAACAGTAAAACATAAAATTTAGAAGAAATATCATGAAAAGAGTGGTAAAATAATGGAAAGAATAGTATTTACAAATGAAATGAGTTTGAAACTTTCACTACAAAGATTATCTTTTTTTTTAAAAAGATTTTATTTATTTATTTGACAGACAGAGATCACAAGTAGGCAGAGAGGCAGGCAGAGAGAGAGGAGGAAGCAGGCTCTCTGCTGAGGAGGAGAGAGCCCAATGCGGGGCTCAATCTCAGGACTCTGGGATCATGACCTGAGCTGAAGGCAGAGGCTTTAACCCACTGAGCTACCTTGGCGCTCCTACAAAGATTATCTTTTTAGAGCAAACAGATCTATCTCTAAGTTATGTTCTAAGCTCAACTGCCCTATTACTATCTTAGAATCCTTTCTGCTCTACTAAACCTTGAATAAGTCCCAAAAACTACACATTATTTTTTTAAAGCCTATTTAGAACCTTTTGGTACATTTGTCAGTTACTGAGCTTTTTGCCTTAGGTAACTTATAAATTTATTTGGTGTTCTAGGGTTCAATTGGAAACCACATACTGGGGCGCCTGGGTGCTCAGCGGGTTAAGCGTCAGCCTTTGGCTCAGATCATGGGATCCAACCCCTATCCAGCCCCCGTCGAGCTCCCTGCTTGGTGGAGAACCTGCTTTTCCCTCTCTTTCTACTGTTCCCCCTGCTTGTGCTCTCTGTCAAGTAAGTAAATAAAATACTTAAGAAAAAAACTAATAAAAATGCATTTGTTTAGGGCATGGGGAAGAGCTCTATTTTTGATGTCATAGCAATTATATTTGAAAACATACTGAATTACAAGTCTTGTCAGGCACATTCCATTAATTAAGTTATCAACCAGGATGACCTTGGGTAAATTTCTTAAATTCCTGCAATTAAATTGGAGAGATGGAATTAGATGATCCAATGACTCTAAGATTCTATAGGTGGGAAATAAGTCCTTTGTCCCTGTTATACACTAAGGTCTAGGAAATATAGATAATATTTTCAAGAAAACACTGCAAAGAGGGCACAGTATTACTAATAACAGATTCTACTGTACAAATTTAATGGAAATGAAATAATTACTTATCAGCTACCTAAACACTATATCAAGAGTCTAAAAAACATTTTAAAAACAATCAAGAATTCTGAATATTAATGGGGCTTAAGCGTGGATATTTAAAGATACTCTAGGAATTTCCTCTAAACTAGATTATAAATATGAAGAGTAGATCTTAAGTAAGCAGAAAGAAAAGAGTGGTAGTGTTCCTTTAGGGTCTTCTGTCACTAATGCTTAACTTCAAGCTCTTCTATTTGTCTTTCGTATGGAGTTTTGATGAATGCCACTTGGAGGCACTCTTATACTGTAGTACTGTACAATTTATATTATCAGGATGTCATATATTGAAACTTTCAGTTTTTATTTCCTTTTTTAATTCTAATAATCACTTGGGGATGGGTAATTAACACTGGTTGTGGTATTTAAACTTTCACACGATTCATATTTATCACCTTGTAATTTTTACTGTTGTAAATAATCTCCTGTTCACCTAATAAAATGAATTTCATTCATTCCTGTAAGGAAGGGGAGGTTTTAGGACAACACCAAAGAAATAACTAGAGGATAAATTTTGCCTTACAAGCTAAGGTCTATTTTTCAACTTAGAAATTATTACTATACTTTTTAGATTAATATTCATTTAAAATGTCATTATCCAAAGCAGAACAATCAATGAGAATTCAGAGACAGTCTTGATGAAAACCAATCTCTCTAATCATTAAAAAATTATGGAAAGTATAGACAGTTAACAGGATTATATTAAAATATCTAATGGAATGCAACAGTATGTACAGGTATATACATAAAATTGATTTGCAAAGAAAAACTAGAGTTCATAAGAAATTTTTAAAGGAATGGAATATTTGAAATTTTCTTACTTTTATTCATTTTGATAATGCTGATTTATTTTAAAATTATTTCTATACTTGTGAAAAATATGGATTTCTCATATTTTTCTTTGTTTCAAATATATTTAGAAGATGCTGAATGTTACATGAGTAAATATATATATTTTACCTCATTTCTACTTTAATCTGAAAATGGAATCTATAAAATAATTAATTAGAAGTAATTACTTTTCCTATTACTTTTGTGTAGGATATTGCAATATTTTTACTATAAGTGATGTTATTGAAACATTCAAGCTACAAAATTAAAAAGTTCATTTTTATCAACATTTTAATTAATTGGTAGTATATAATACTGATAATATATTTAAATATAGTCAAATAGTATATTTGACTGCATGAAATGAGTAAACATTAAGTAAAAGAACTTAAATCTATGTTAATAAGTTATATTTGAAATATTAAGATTTTATTTCTTTAACTCATGTTAGTCCAATGACATATTGAAAAGGATGTGTTATTTGGATAGCTTCAATGGGAAGGAGGTGCTTCAATAACCTGACTTGTTGATAAATCCTCACCCACAGTTTTGGGCACTGGCTCACTATTCACTTTTTCGGCATTCATTCCTTCTTATAATGGTTATTCATCTCCAGGGTCTTAACAACTGAGGCATTCGTTTGTCAGCACTACAAATCTTGCTTTGCCCTATTCTTACACATAATGAAACATTTCTTTAATCTAGGGATGTGAAATCTCTATCCTATCCTTATCTCTACTTCTGTCTGAATATCTCTAACTCTGTCATCTATCTAAATCTTCTTTTTATTAGTTGGGGTTTTATTGGTTGAAGTTAATATACTGTAGATTAAAAACTATCAAGTAAGGGCAAAACTTATTTATTTAAATTCACTTAGATTAAAAACTAACAATTAAGGGCAAAACTTATTTATATAAATTCACACATGAAGAGTTCCATGTAGTCACCAAAAATGTCCTCTGTCTAGGAACTTAATGGAAAATTATATTTAGAGCTAAGAAAAACAAATCACTGATCAGCTGACCAAATTTTCCTCTTTGCAAGTTAATGGCTAAGCATTATGTAAAGCAAGCATAATAGTGAGATGTCTGTGTGTTCTGGTTGTTTATTTTTGTGTAAAAAAGCACTCCACAACAGTGGCTTAAATCAATAGCAGTCATTTATTCGCTCACAGATTTGGGGATTAGGACTGAGCTAGGCCAGTTCTTTATCATCTCATTGGGTAGCAGTCAGACATTGGCTGAAACTGGGATATAGAGAAGAATTTTTTACTCAAGCACCTGGTGCTGGTCCCTCCCCCTCCTTACCTGGTATCTGTCTCCATATGGCAGCTCAGGGTATTTGGAACTTAGTACATGATGGCTTAATGCTCCCATACCAGTGTCCCAAGAAAAACATGCATGGCCTTTTCTAAACTACTCTTGAAAGTCATAAAGCAGCACTTTCATCACATTCTATTTGTCAAGGCAGTTGCAAAGGCCCATTCAGTTTGAAGGGGCAAAGACATGGATTTTACCTCTTGATTGAGGAATTAAAAATAAATCACATTTTTAAATGCATCTCTTTTATTCAATTTTCCAATCAAAAATAGGCTCTAACTTTACCCAAATTGCAAATATCAACACAAAATATTTTAATTTTAAATACATATAATTATTGTGTGGTGGCTCAGTCAGTTAAGCATCTGACTTCTGTTCAGGTCATAATCTCAGGGATTGGGATGGAGCCTCTAGTCATACTTGTTTCTTTGCCACTCCATTCCCCAACCTGCTCCTCCTTTCTCTCTCTCACAAATAAATAAATAAAATCATAAATAAATAACAAATAAATAAATAAATAAATTCAACTTAGTATTTTGTATGCTTTGAGATTTCAAATCCAACCAAGTATATATGTTCATTCAAATGAATAGTGGTTTTATTTTTCCAAATTAAAAATTAGTTTCTTCTATACTAACAAGAAAATATTTCTTAAATCTGTAATGTTCTATGACTCTCTGATTTTCTGTTCCTTTACATATTAGGATGAATTCATTACTTTTCTAGTATAATCCTCTGTGTAAAGCCTAAATACCTTGACAACATTCCAGATAGGTAAGAATCCAGCTAATGCCCAAATACACAGAGGAATAACTGACTGGCTTAGAGAAGTCCAATCACATTTTACCCAAAAACAATAGAACATTTCTTAATTTTTCCCAATTTTATTGAGAAATGATTGGGATATATCACTTTGGAAGTTTAAAGAGTAGAGCATAATGATTGGACTTACATAGTGTGAAATGATTACCACAATAATTCAGCTAATATCCATCTTCTCTGTATCTATAGATACAATAAAAAGAGAAGAAAGAAAGAAAAGTGGAAAAAAAAGTTTTCTCCTTGTGATGATAAATCACAGGATTTATTCTCTTAACTTTTCTATATATCATAAAGTAGAATTAGCTAGTCATCATATTGTACGTTAAATCCCCAGTACTTATTTATCTTATAACCAGAAGTTTGTACCTTTTTCCCATCTACCTTCAATTTCCTCTCTCCCTCAATGTCCATCTCATAATCACAAGTCTGATCTTTTTCTATGACTCAAAGATTCCACTTAAAAGTGATATCATGGAGGGGCGCCTGGGTGGCTCAGTGGGTTAAGCCACTGCCTTCAGCTCAGGTAATGATCTCAGAGTCCTGGGATTGAGCCCCGCATCGGGCTCTCTGCTCAGCGGGGAGCCTGCTTCCTCCTCTCACTGCCTGCCTCTCTGCCTGCTTGTGATCTCTCTCTGTCAAATAAACAAATAAAATCTTAAAAAAAAAAAAGTGATATCATGGAGTATTTGTTTTTCTCCAAATTATTTCATTTGACATAATGCCTTTCACATCCATCCATGTTGTCCCAAATGGTACAAGTTTCTTGTTTCTTTTTTGGCTCAATAATAAATAGAATTGCTGGATAATATGGTAGTTTTGTTTGTAATTATTTGAGAAACTGCCATCTGTTTTCCATAGTGGCTGAATCAATTTACAATCCTACCAACAATGCACAAGGGTTTCCTTTTCTTCACATTCATGCCAACATTTGTTATCTGTTGTCTTTTTGATGATGGCCATTCTACCAAGTGTGAAGTGATATCTCATTGTGGTTTTAATCTACATATCCCAAATGACTAGGGATGGTCAGCATCTTTTCATGTACTTGTTGGTCTTTCACATATCTTCTTTGAAAAAAATGTCTATTGAGGTCCTTTGCCCATTTTTAGATTGGATTTTGTTTGTTTGTGTTGAGTTGTGTAAGTTCCTTAAATATTTTGAATATTAGCCCCTTATTAGGTATATGACATGAAAATATTTTTTCCATTCTGTAGGTTTTTTGTGGGGTTTTTTTGTTGTTGTTTGTTTATTTATTTATTTACTTATTTTACATTGTTAATGCTTTATTTTGCTGTATAGAAGCTTTTTAGTTTGATGTGGTCCCACTTGTTGATTTCTGGTTTTGTTGCTTGTGCTTTAGGTGTCATATCCAAAAAAGCATTACCTATGCCAATGTGAAAGAGGTTTATTTCTATATTTACTTCTAGGAGTTCCATGGTTTCAGGTCTTAAATTTAGGTCTTTAATCCATTTGAAGTTTCTTTTTTTTTTTAAAGCAGTTTAAAATATAAGGTACAGTTTCATTCTTTTACATGTAAATATCCAATTGTTCTAGCACCATTTATTGAAAAGTCTATCTTTTCTCCATTGACTATTCTTGGCTCCCTTGTCACTATCACTTGACCATAAATATATGGGTTTATTTCTGGGCTTGTGATCTGTTCCACTGTCTATTTTCATGCCAGTTCCATATTGTTCTGAAGACTATAGCTTTAGAGTATACCTTGAAATTAGGAAGGGTGATACCTCCTGCATTGTTCTTTTTTTCCTCAGGATTTCCTTGGCTACTTGGAGACTTTTGTGGTTCCATATGAGTTTTAGTTGTTTTATTTATTTATTTAGTTAGTTAGTTAGTTTTAAATCTATGAAAAAAAAAAAACAACAGTTGTTGGAATCTCTTGACAGGGACTGCTTGAATCTAAGGATGACTTTTTACACTACTGACATTTAAATAAAATTAGTTCTTCTAATCCATGAACATGGGACACCTTTACACTTATTTGCATCTTCTTTGATTTTATTCCCCAATGCCTTTTAGTTTTCAGAGGAAAGATTTTTCACCTCCTTAGTTAAATTTATTCCTAAGTATTTTATTAATTTTGGTGCTATTGGAAATGTGATTGATTTCTTTATTTCTTTTTCAAAAAATTCATTGTTAGTGCATTGAAATGCTACTGATTTTTGTGTGTTCATTTTGTATCATGCAACTTGACTGAATTCATCTTAGATCCAAGAGTTTTTTGGTTGAATCTTTAGGATTTTTCATATATAAAAATATCATGTCAATTGCAAATAAAGATAATTTTACTTTTTCCTTTCCAATTTTGATAACTTTATTTCATTTTCTTGCTTGATTGTTCTACATAGGACTTCTACTACTATGTTGATTAAGAGTGGTAAGAGAGGGCATTCTTGCTCTGTTTTACTTGTAACCTTTTCTGATTTTGATATCAAGATAATACTGGCCTTGAAAATGTGTTTGGAAGTGTTCCCTCCTTTTTGATTTTTTGAGAAAGTTTGAGAAGAATTGGTGTTAATTCTTTAAGTGCTTGGTAAAATTCACCAGTGAAGCCATTAGGCCCTGGGCTTCTCTTCACTGGTAGCTTTTAGATTATTGATTCAATATCATTACTTTTAATTGGTCTATTCAGATTTCTATTTCTTCCTGATTCACTGTTGGCAGGTTGTGTGTTTCTTTTTTTTTCTTTTTTTGTTTAAAGATTTTATTTATTTATTTGAGAGAGAGAATGAGAGAGAGAGAGCATGAGAAGGGGGAGGGTCAGAGGGAGAAGCAGACTCCCTGCGGAGCAGTGAGCCTGATTTGAGACTTGATCCCAGGATTCCAGGATCACGACCTGAGCCAAAGGCAGTTGCTTAACCAACTGAGCCACCCAGTTGCCCCAAGTTGTGTGTTTCTAACAGTTTTTCCATTCTTCTAGGTTGTCCAGTTTGTTGGTGTTTAGTTCATAGTAGTGTCTTATGGTCTTTTGAATTTCTGTGGTACCAAGTATAAAGTCTTTTTCATTTATAATTTTGTTGATTTGGGCCTTTCTTTTTTTTCCTTGGTTAGTCTAGCTAAGGGTTTTTCATTTGGTTTTCATTTTTTCAAAGAGCCGACCCTTAGTTTGGTTAATCTTTTTCTTTGTTTTTCTATTCTCTATTTTATTTATTTATTCTCTAATCCTTATTATTTCTTTACTCTGCTACATTTGTTTTCCTTTTTTTTATTCTTTAAGGTGTAGACTTAGGTTGTTAATTTGAGATCTTTCTTGTTTCTTACTGTAGCTATTTATTGCTATAAAACTTCTTTTTGTAACTGCTTTTGTTGCATCCCACAAGTTCTGATATATTGTGTTTCCACTATCATTTGTCTCAATGAAATTTATTTCTCCTTAATTTCTTCTTTGATTCATTTGTTGTTCAGGACAGTCTTGTTTATTTTTTTATGTGTTTGGAAATTTTCCTCATTACTGATTTCTAGTTTCATGCCATTGTGGTTAGGGAAGCTACTTGGTATGATTTCAATCTTCTTGAATTTGCTAAAACTCATTTTGTGATCTAAAGTATGGTCTATCCTAGAAAATGTTCCATGTGTGCTTGAGAAGAATGTGTATTCTGTTATTGTTGGATACAATGTTATGTATATGTCTATTAATTCCACCTGGTCTATAGTGTTATTCAAACCCACTGTTCCTTGACTGATTCTCTCTATATATAATCTATTCATTAGCGCACATGAGGTATTAAAGTTCCCAACTATTATTGTATTAATATTATTTCTCCCTTTAGCTCTATTAGTTTTAGCTTTATGCAATGCTGGTTGTGTAAGTATTTACTATTGTATCTTCTTTATGTATTGACACCTTTATCATTATATGACTTTGTCTCTTTTTATAATTTTTAGATTAAAATCTATTTTGTCTGATCTAAGTGTAGTTACAACACAACACCTTTTATTTTGTCACCATTTGTTTTAAATGTCTTTTTCCATTAATTCACTCTTTGTGTGTGTGTCTTTAAGGCTAAAGTGAGTCTCTTCTAGGCAGCATGCTTTTGGATTGTGTGTGTGTGTGTGTGTGTGTGTGTGTGTGTTTTAATCCGTTCAGCCATTCTATGTCTTTTAATTGGAGAATTTAATTTATTTACATTTAAAGTAATTATTGATAGGTAAGAACTTAATATTATCATTTTGTTTTGTTTTCTTTTCTGGTTGTTTTGTAGATCCAGTCTTCCTTGTTTCTGCTGTCTTTTTTTGTATATGTCTTTTGATGTATTATCATCTATATGTCCTCCTCTTAGCTCAAGTGCTGGTGGACTACACTGATTCCAGGAGTTATCACCAGCCATTCTGACCAGATAGGGTTAGAAAACACTTTGGATAGTGAGTTGGGCTGTGATTCAGCTCCTTGGCTGAAGGTAGGCAAACAGGGCTCTAGAGCCAGTAAAGCTCTTCACTTGAGGATCCAAATCAGGAAGATCCCTAACAAGTTCCCTAGGCAGGGTGTATCCCCATCTTAGTTCTGCAAATGAACAAATCTCCCAGTTGGGATTATTACTTGGGTACTGCAGGTATGAATTCAGTATGCCAATATCCACTTGCTGGTTGTTGCCAGCTCCTTCTCTCTTCTTTGTCACAGTCAGAGTCTCAGCAGCTGAGCCCCAAAATTCCTCTACAATACCCAGGGTGCAAGATCAGAGTAAGGTACGGGTGCCCACAATTCAGGGACTGTTTGTACCCCCTGAGTTTTCTTTTCCCACTATAGAAGTTGGAGGCTTAGGGGAGACCTCTCCACATGGTGGTGTGCTGGCCTAAGGGAGGGACAATGTGTTCAATGTGTAGCCTTTTCTCTTACTTTTCTTCTTCTTCTTTTTTTTTTTTTTTTAAGATTTTATTTATTTATTTGACAGAGAGAGATCACAAGTAGGCAGATAGGCTGGCAGAGAGAGAGGGGGAAGCAGGCTCTCCGCTGAGCAGGGAGCCCAATGTGGGGCTCGATCCCAGAACCCTGAGATCATGACCTGATCCAAAGGCAGAGGCTTAACCCACTGAGCCACCCAGGTGCCCCTTCTCTTACCCTTCTATTGCAGTGTTCCTTGGCCTTTTTTTGCAGGTGGAGGGTCAGCGGAGGATTACTTCAGCCTCACCTTGGTGTTCTAGGATCTCTCAGTGGTATCTTATTTGTAAACAGTTGTCAGTTATACTTATTGTGAGTGAGACAGAAGTCAGGAACAACTTATGTCACCATCTTTGTGATGTCACTCCTTCTTCCTTAATTTAAGCCACCTTCTGCCTTCTTCTCTACTTTAGATGCAAAATATTGAACCTGTATCTGATGACATCAGCATATATGTAAGTGTGAACACATCCTGGTGGTTCCTTAGAACTTTACATTATCTAAGACTGTGGATTCCTGATCAGGTCTCCTGTACCAAATAAGCAATCTCTACAGTGTAGATCGGGCATATACTAAAAAGCGACTTCCCATTCAGCACAAAGATCCACTTAAAAATTCTTGTCTCTGCTTCACTCCTAAACCCGCAAATCAGTAACTTTTGCTGGCTGGAAAAACATGCCACTTCAATGAAACAACAAACATAAAAGACTGACATACAAACTTAACACTAGCAATGTGGGTAGTAAATAGAAAAGTACCTGGTTTCTTGCTCTGGCCCAGACAGTGATCTGCTTTGTGTCCCAATATGCTTATACTGAAAATTCTATTACAGCATAGGAATCTGTTCATCCTGTTATGTTTGAGGTGATAGAGAGGAGATGACTACTCTCCTCTGCTCTCATGGTATCTCCTTGTGCCCTCTCTTTTTTGACTAAAAATTGAAAAGAAGCAGTAAATACATTTTCAATTGTACACAATTACTACAGTGTCTAGTATTTAAAAATTCAAAAAATATCACTTGATAAATATGTATTTAATTGATAATTCACTTGATAAATATGTATTTATTATAAACAAATTAGTAAATATTGAAAACTCTTTCTTTGTCAAAAACGTCACTGACCTCCAGTTTAGAAACTTAAAAAGAAATTTCCACAAGAAAGAGGACTCTTATTTAACTAGATTTAGCAGGTTATCTTTTCCCCCTTTTAAATCCCAGAATATAGTTCATTTTATAATTTTTGGGGATACATGTAAGAAAGAGATTCATTCTCACAAACTCCATTATTTCCCCAAAACATGTCTACTTAGCCTGAAGACAGCTATGTTCTCTGACTTTTCCCAAGTAAAGAAGAAACATGCAGAGGCAAAGTCTAGGGGAAATATTTAAACAATAATTCTTATGCACTACAAACTTATTTAAAAAGAATGTCAACTGGTGTGCTTACTGCTGGCAAGGATGGATAAAGTTCCTATTCAAGTTCTTGAAATGACAAGATTCTAGAAATGGAGAATAGATTAGTAATTGCCAGGGGTTACAGAGGAAGTCAGGGCTAGAATGAACTAGGTGTGGCTACGAAAGTGTAACATCATGGATATTCATGGTGATGGAAATGCTGTCTTCATTGCCTCACTGTCAGTATGCTAGGTTTGATACTGCACCATGGTTTTGCAAAATATAATTATTAGAGGAAACTGGGGAAAAGATACACAGGATCTCTAAGTACTATTTTCTCTAGTTATATACAAATTTACAGTTATCTCAAGATAAAACCTTTATCTTAAAAAAAACCCCTATTCAGTATGAAGGTATGATAAGGAAAGAGGAAAGGAAGGCATACGATTTTTGTTGATGATGTTTTTATTTGCTAGAGTACTAAATATTCTTACAGGAGAATCATTATAAGATTGAGGAAAAACACATTTAGAGTCAGGTAGACAGGTGATCAAATCTCTGCTTTAACACTGACTTTGGAAGGTTACCCAACTTCTCTGAGCTAGTAAACTCATTTGTCAGTATGGTTGTTTTGAATATCACATCATAAAATGTAAGCAGCATGTGTACAACAGTGTCTCTCCCATTCTCTTCTTCTTGTCATCAGTAGTTAATCCTGGATAATTATCATATCTAGGGATTTATAATTGTGGTGCATATGTTAATCAATAATGAATGCCAGCCATCTTTCAAAAACTATTGAACATGAGAAGATATACAGATGACCAACTGATATATGAAAAGATGCTCAACATCAATAATCATCAGGGAAATGCAAAGCAAAACCACAATGAGATATCACCTCACACCTGTCAGATATCTAAAATAAAAGATACAAGAAATAGCAAGTGTTGGCATGGATGTGGAGAAAAAGGAACCCTTTTGGAAATGTTGGCGAGGAAGGCAAATTGGAGTAGCCATAGGAAGAGTATGGAGATTCTCAAAAAATTAAAAATAGAATTGCCATATGATCCAATTCCACTACTGAGTATTTATCCAAAGAAATGGAAATACTAATTCAAAAAGATACATGCACCCTTATGTTTACTGCAGCATTATTTATGATAGTCAATATATGGAGGCAACCGGAATGTTTATTGATAGATAAATGGATAAATAATGGAATATTATTCACCCACAAAAAGAAAGAAATCTTGCCATTTGCAACAACATGCAACAACCCTGATGATTTAGAGTATATAATGCTAAGTGAAGTCAGTCAGTTAAGAAAAGGCAAATACCATATGATTTCACTCATGTGTGGAATTTAAAAAATACAACAAATGAACAAACTAAGGGGGAAAAAATTCCCCCCCCAAAAAAAAGGAATCAGATTCTTAAACACAGACAACAAACTGGTGGTTGCCAGAAGGAGTATGGGTGAAATACATAAAAAGAATTAAGAGTACTTGATGAGCACTGATTAATGTATAGAATTGTTCAATCATTGTATTGTACACCTGTAACTATTATACTAGTATATGTTAAATTTACTTGAGTAAAAAATAAAAACAAAAAAAAGACTGATCCTGGACCTGATGACATTAGCATAAACATGAGTGTGAACACAACCTAGTGCCTTTTTAGACCTCTGGAATATAGAAGACACTAAATTCCTGGTCGAGCGCCTGTATCATATACATAATCCATGTAATATAGATCAAACATACACCAAAAAATCCATGTTGTTTGACCTTAGGAGTTTTCTATGTAGTGGATGAGATGAACATAACAGGAAGATATTTTCAAACTATAGGATGAGGGGAGCAAGATATGAACACAGGGCTTGGATTCAGTGGACATAGAGCCAGCTGTGTGCTTAAATTCAAGAGTAATGGTAGTCATTTAAACTATATGTGCTTTCTTGATTTTCCCACCTATAGTCATATAATCATAAGATATATTGAGGGTCTAAAAGTCATGATTTACTAAACCAATATACAAAATGTATGTCTTCTGAAATAAAGGCAAATTTTATTCTTTAAATTTTTGTTTTATGGATGCAGTGTAAATAAAAAGAGAAGGAAAGTGAGGTCTATAAAGTCAAGTGGAGGATTAACATGTACTTACTATCCAATTCGTTAATATTTTCTAATTCTCCAAAATGAAAACGATTACCTCCTACTGTAAAAAGAACTTATAAAATCAATGAATCAAAGAAGCCCCAATTTACCAAGTACTAATCGCTTACCTCTGACTCATAACCTGCCATTGTTCATTCACACCTCTTTCTGAAATATTAGCAGAATGTTTGCCGTTGTCATTGTTGTTATTAAAAAGGATGACTATTTTCAAATTCCCACTATGTCAGCCACAGTTGCACTTGCCCAACATTCCATCTGCACCACCACATTTCTGTTCCCCTTGACCCTGTAACTAGCACTAGGTTGTGGACTTTGGGCAGCAGTGATGTGTGTCACCTCCAGCCAAAGCTTGGAAAAGCCAACAAATAACTCTTAAGCTCTTTCTTCTCCTAAGGTGAGAACAGACCAAGCCTCATGCTGATATGGTAAAGTCATTGATCAGTTCAGTCTCAATGGCTGGGGCCATGGTTGTCCTAAACATTTGTCTTAATCCTTAACAGATTATGTACAAGAGAGAAATAAACTTTTTTTTCCCTTAAACCAGAGAATCCTTGTGATTGTTAGATAGCATAGCCTGATCTGTACTAATTCTTATCTGAGTTATCAGTTTTATCTCCTCCCTTCAGTATCACTTGACACTTAACATTACCTATGTAGAAATCCAACAAATATATCAAAGTATAATTGGGGGGCTAAAATAAGTCAAAAATTAAGAAAGCACACATGTATATGAATAAGTTGCTTAAAAGGACCAGGGCTTTTGGAAGACCACAATAATGGAGGACCCTTACTAGCCCTCAGTAATTATACTATCATTAAGTAATTAAGCTGAAGGAAACTAATAAAGATACTAAAAGAAAAGCTGGGACATAGTACAAGGCATATACCTTTTTACTTTGAAACCAACAGATCCACCAGCAACATGCTCAGAGAAGTCTAAACCTATCCACCACATTTACTTCTTTCCAGGTTATATAAAAAAGCACTAGTAACAGATAACTTATGACTTAACTGATAGGACAAGGTTAAAAGTTCAAGAGCCTTTTTTTTTTTTTTAAGAAAAATTATGTAATATGGTAAAACTGAAAGCAGCAGTTGGGAAAAGCTTAATCTCAAAGGCTTCATTTTTATAAAAAGACCTTTGAAATGAACTATATTGAAATTGAATGGACAAATTTCTGGACCTTTTACATTTTCTAAGAGAAAATAACTGGGTTCATAACTGCATTTCAAATTTGAAATTTTTTACCAGAATTATTTGAACGCAAAAGTTTTTGGCTGTTTATGGGAGGGGATGTGTAGGTAATGCCGATACTATTCCAAATATGACATTTTCACACTATTAAACCTAATGAACTATGAATATGTAAATTGAAAATATCATTCCTCTAGTTATTTCCATTGATTTAAATCTGGTGTTGAGACTTTTCATTTCTTACCTCAGAACATTTTGAAGACTAAATCCAAAGGACTTTGATTACTTTGGTTATTCCTGATTTGTTTGAAATATTTAAATAACTACTTTTAACATAGACCTGTCTCACATAATAATTGCCACTGGCTAGGAATTTAAAGCAATGAGAAAAATTTCATGCTGCTTTCTGAAATCTTAAATCACTATCATCCCTATTAGAAATACCCTTGCAGATATAGTTTCACTTGCTCATGGGTCACTAAATGGATTTATGCTTGTGGTTTACACCTTAACTGGAGCCTGCTGCTAATTTGACCAGCCAACTGGTGGAACACTTAAACACTTTCTTGGTAAAATGACTCAACAGAGGTAGACTTATGCACTAAAGCATTAATCAAAAGACATCTGTTCTAACAAGAAATTCTGCAGTTTCCTAGTTGTTCTTTGAGAATTTAGTGAGATATCTAGGTTATAAATCTCAGCATTTGCATAATATTGACACAGATTATAGATTAGTCTGAAGTATTTATAATATAAAGAATGTATAATAATATGTATATATAAAGATAATTTTAGCTCTTCTAAGATGATATACAAATTCAAAATCTAATTATTTCAACATTATTCACTCTTCTACATTTTAAAATATAGTGCTTAACTGTATAGTTACCAAAGGTGCATGGAAATTCCTGATTTCAGGTTTAATAGCCCAAAAGCAGTACATATTCTTATAGAATGTGCCCTATAGCCCCTGACCAATAGTTATCTGGAACAATGTCTGGTCTCTCTGAGAGCAGGGATTTAACATTTCCCTTAAAAAATTTAAAGTCCTGGCGCTAAAGTGAAAACAGATAATAAATACGCATGGGTCCTAAATGTAAGATGTATCAATAGAATTGTTTCAGCTGCAAGTGGTACTATTCCCAACTCACAAATGTTTAGACAGTAGAGACCACATGACCTCATGCACCAAGAGTCCCAAGGGAGCAGGGTCCAGAATTCGTTAAATCAATGGCTAACTGAAATCATCAAACACCCAATTCCTCTAATCTTACTGAGCAAGCGTCCTCTTCCTACCAGCTAATGCCCTTAGACTTGACTCTTTTGGTGTTACTGATGAGCCTTCAGCATCCCACCCTCACACAACCACTGAAATGTCAAAATAGGCAAAGAGAATGTATTCCTAAAAGAAATCTTTTCCAGAAGCCCCTAGATATCCTCAATACTATCCTTATATAAAAAAAAATCCTTCTTAAATCCTTCTTAATTCAGGCTTGAGAGGAGTAGCCGTGATGTTCAGTAATCAAGATTCATCCTCTAGCTAGGTCTGAGGAGGACCCTCCTTTTCTAAAGCAGGTGGCCACCTGAAGTCTAAGTAAATTTGTGGTTAGATTAACAAAGAGAAGTTGGGGAAGAATGGCTATAAGGCAGGTGATCAATAGTGCCTGCCCTAGAGCATGAAAGGATTATTTGAAAGGAGACAAAAATAAATACTGAGAGGAAGGTGATGAGGGCAAGATGGGATGTTTTGTCTTTCTCTGATTGACTTATTATCATATGATCTCACTGATATGAGGAATTTGAGAAACAAGACAGAGGATCATAGGGGAAGTGAGGGGAAAATGAAACAAGATGAAACCAGAGAGGAAGACAAACCATAATAGACTCTTAATCTCAGGAAACAAACTGAGGGTTGGTGGAGGGGAGGAGGGTAGGAGTGATGGGGTGGCTGTGGGATGGACATTGGGGAGGGTATGTGCTATATGCTTATCCTTCCATTCTTACTTTTTCTTCCTAATCTCATCTTTTTACAGAATGATGATTAATATTACTGTGTACATCAGATTTTGGAGGACAGTTCAGATATATTCTACCTCAATGTCCCTATAAATATGTGCTAACCTGTCAGATGACACATCATACATGTTTATCAAATCACTCCCTCACAGAACATAACAGAATTCGTCCTTACCCTTCATTCAGAAGACTCATCCTACATAGACAAAATTTGGATGAAATTATAGTTTTCCATGTTCATAAATTGAAGTTAGTGAAATTTCTAGTGTTTTGTGCTTATTGCCATCTGGTCAAATGGAAAAATGATACATCATTTGTATCAATATGTCATTTGTATCATTGTGTTAAATGGAAAAATGTTACATCATATAGGATACAAGAGGGTTAATTTTCCCACAGACTATTAATGTCTTGGGAATTAGAACAAAAGTAAGAAATATTTCTGCAGCATGTTGTAGCATGTTGTAGCATACTGCAGAAATATTAACTTTGTTGGGTAATATTACCTTTGTTGAAATTCAGACATACTTGGGCATTCTTAGAGTCCTGGTGGGACATTCCTAAGAGAATTTTCTTTGCATGGCATCTGAAGCTATCCTTAGGAAAGAACTCTACTAAGGAGCAGACATATCTGAAGCATGTCTTGGAAAAAGAGTGTAACACACAAACCTGACAGTAACAGAGAGAAATAACTCATCCCAAGAGAAGAAGAAGCTGTGCATGAGAGTTAACTGTTTAAACTAGAGTTTATACCCAGTCAGATATAATCTGATTATAACATGATGAGTACTTCAAGCCCAATCTCATAGATCCCAAGGAGAAAAAGGACTGTAAAAAAAACTGTACAGAAAAACGATGTAAAACACTGGGTTCCTGGCAGGTCTGCTTTGGGAGCTCTCCAGCAGAAGAGTGCATGAAAGGGAGTGGCTTTTTGCTCCAGTTTGTCACAAATCACATGTAGGTAGACCACCATGACAGGCTAGGTCACTGATTATGGGGCCTGGTATATTAGTCAGGGTTCTTCAGAGAAGGGAAGGAAGGAAGGAAGGAAAGAGTAAAGAGAGAAGAAAAGAAAAGAAAGACAAGACAAAACAAGACAAGACAAGAAAAGAAAAGGGCACCTGGGTGGCTCAGTTGGTTGGGCGACTGCCTTCAGCCCAGGTCATGATCCTGGAGTCCCAGGATCAGGTCCTGCATCAGGCTCCCTGCTTGGTGGGGAGTCTGCTTCTCCCCTCCGACCCTAGCCCTTCTCATGCTCTCACTCTCTCTCTCATTCTCTCTCTCTAATAAATAAATAAAAAATCTTTAAAAAAAAAAAAGAGAGAAAAGAAAGGAAAAGAAAAAAATTTATTATATGGAATGACCAAATGATTATGGAGACTGAAGTCCAGAATCTGCAGCGTGGGAAGGCAGGCTGCAGATCCAGGAGAGCTGATGATGCAGATGAAATCCAAAGGCAACCTACTGGAGAATTATCGCTTGCTTGGGGGAACCAGTCTTTTTGTTCTGTTCAGGCCTTCAACTGAAAAGGCCTACCTACACTATGGAAGGCGTTCTGCTTTACCCTAAGTTCACCAACATGAATGTTAATTTCATCCAAAAACCCTCTCATGACACATAAAAATAACCATCAACCATGAGAGACTATGGACTCTGAAAAACAATCTGAAGGGTTTGAAGGGGGGGGTGGGAGGTTGGGGGAACCAGGTGGTGGGTATTAGAGAGGGCAAGAATTGCATGGAGCACTGGGTGTGGTACAAAAACAATGAATACGGTTATGCTGAAAATAAATTTTAAAAAATGACAAAAAAAATAACCATCACACCTGCCAATATCTGATGGGAGAAGATAGTTTAATAAGCATATCTAACACCCCTTGGGGATTCCTGAAAGTAGTGCTGAGTGAAAAAAGGACCTAGTAGGTTACTAGTCTATTACTATAACAGGGGAGATATAAGTCAGTGGAATTTAAATCCCTACAATTATTTAATTTCATATTGTCATGTAAAACATGCTATTTAGGCCAATGCCAACTCCACCTGTATGTTCTTCATCTGCAAAATGGGCATCTTTGGCTACAAACCGTTAAAAGGTTAGTCAGTGTCTGATTTAGAACGCTTAGCAAAATATCATGTTTTCAATATTTAATGATTATTTTTGTAAAAAGGGTGACATTATGTTATAGTATTTAGAAGCATAATGGAATAGAGTATATGGGTTCAAACCCTGGTTCTAGCTGCTTACTGTGTAACTTTCTGTAAATTATTGGATATTTCTATGCCTCAATTTCCTTATGTGAAAATATACTTATATAACCTTCTATACACAGTTGTTAGAAAATAAATGAGACAATACTGAGAATTTTGCACAGTTTCTAGTGCATAATCAATACATGTTAAATATTGTTCTTACTATAATTTCAATAGTGTGATCAAGCCATAAGTTTTCAACTAATTATCAATCCATTCATTTGTATACATGCATAATGCAGTCAAATGTTTTCGAAAAGTTAAGCTTTAATAGTAATAGCAAAACTGGTTAGCAATGGCATAAATGTAGAGAAATGACAATTGAAGGAAATGGTGAATAACATCTGTACTTTATGCTTAATTGGCTTATCATAAGGGAAAATAAAATTTTATATGTGAATATGTTTTGTAATCTATACAGTATGCATTATATTCAGTGGGCACCATCATACAAGGAAAGTTCCTTTCTTCTTTTTTTTTAATTGACTATTTTTTAGAATAGTTTTAGTTTCACAGCAAAACTGCACAGGAAGTACCAAGATTTCCCATATACCACCTGCCCCAACATATGCATAGCCTCCCTGGTTATCAACATTCTGACAAGAATGGTACATCTGAGCCAACTGATAAACCTACACTGACACTGACATACCATTATCACATTAGGATTCACTCTTGGTGTTGTACCTTCTATGGGATTGGATGAATTTATAATGACATGTATCTGTAAAAATGATCATGTGGCATTGTAGTTTCATAAAGAGTAATTTAGTGACCTAAAGTCCTCTCTGTCTTGTCTATTCATTCCTCCCTCTCTTCCAACCCCTGGCAACCACTGATCTTTTTTTTTTTAATAAACATATAATGTATTATTAGCCCCAGGGGTACAGGTCTGTGAATCGCCTGTGAATCATAAGAGTATGTTTAGTTTTATGAAAAACTGCAAACTATCTTCCGAAGTGACTATACCATTTTGCATTCTCACCAACAATGGAAGAGAGTCCCTGCTGCTTCACATCCTCACCAAAATTTGGTGTTATCAGTGTTCTGGATTTTGAACATTTTAATAAGTGTCGTGGTATCTCGTTGTTTTACTTTGTAATTCCCAATGACGTATGTTCTTTTCATATGCTTATTTGCCATTTGTGTATTTTCTTTGGTGGGGTGCCTATTAAGGCCTTTGGCCCATGTTTTAATAAAGTTGTCTGTTTTCTCATTGTTGAGTTTTAAGAGTTCTTTGTGTGTTCTGAATAATGATATTTTAGCAAAGAAGTCTTGTAAGTATTTTCTCCCAATCTGTGGCTTGTCTTTTCCTTTTTTCTTTTTCTTTTGTTTTCTTTCTTTCTTTCTTTCTTTCTTTCTTTCTTTCTTTCTTTCTTTCGTTCTTTTTCTTTCTTTCTTTTTGTTGGTCTTTTCATTCTTTCTACAGTGTCCTACACAGAGAAGTTTTTAATTTTAATGGAGTCCAACTTATCAGTCATTTCTTTCATGAGTCTTGCCTTTGGTATTATATGTAAAAAGTCATCACCAAATGCAAGGTCATCCAGGTTTTCTCCTATGTTATCTTCTAGGAGTTCTATAGTTGTGCATTTTGCATGGAGGCCTGTGAGCTATTTGGAATTAATGTTTGTGAAGCATGTAAGGTCTATGTCTAGATTAATTTCTTTCATGTGATTTCCTAGTTGTTCCAGCATCATTTATTGCCTCTTTTTTATGTGTGAATGTTTTTTATGCAAAAATATCTATTTATTTACTCATCAGCAATCAATTTTTGAATGACTCATAGATATAAGATACTATGCTAGACACTAAACTTTCATAAGACATATTCCTTGTCCACAAGGAACTCTATCATAAAAGATACAGAGGAATAAATCAATAATTAAAATAAAATCACACACATGTACATATTCCTGTAGGCAAATGATTACTCCTCTGTATTGGTAAATGTAAATTATAACACACACATCTATTACAACATGACATGTAGATAGCTTAAGTACAGAAGGACTTGGTGGGAACGATCATCAACAAAATTGTAACCTACGTTGTCTCCTGTTTAGGAGAAAAAATCTGTTCATTTACCCATTCAACCAGTACTTATTATACTACTACTAAATGGAAATCACTGGCATGATTGGAATGGAATATGGAGTAAAATCAAATATAAACCTGACTTCAGGGAGCTTGGGAATATGGCAGAGACAGAAACATCATTAGACATGATTCAAGAGTGAGTAAGGTACATGCAGTAAAAGAAGTACACTGAAAGATCTATGGGAGTACAGAAAAGAATTATGAAGAAAGGAAATAATGGCTAAAAGCAATGGTGGGTAAAACTGCTGGGGCCCTAGCAGGAATCAAGGCATATACTAAAAGTTAAGTAGGGCTGTAGTAGTAACTGCTACAATTTGGCAGTAATACAATGACAATTTTAGTTATAAATGTTCTCAGTTATAAATTACTAAAAAGTACTAGTTTTATTAAATATTCACTTTGAGTACCTATTTCTAATGTACTATATGACAAAATGGAAAGTGTGCATAAAGTACTTCTGTAGCATACTGAGTACAATGATTGACTAAAGGAAAGCCCTTGTGTGATTAAGTTGTGAACTGAACTAAAAACTTCATGAAATATCATTTTTCCTTGAAAGAATGACAAACTGATATTTACGCATTTGTCAGATATTTTCTCAAAAATAAACAAGTGACTAAAGCAACTGACAGCATATACTACAAAGGGAAAAAATTGAGTTTTCAAGAGAAAATTCAAATTTTGGAAAACTTTTATCTGCCATTATGAAATATGTCAATAATAGAGCTGCAAAAATCAATGAACCTGTATTTACCAAATGATTGACACATTGTTATAAAGTCATGTATTGCTAACATTCATTCAGATTACAAGATTGATCAATGAATATTAGTGCAAAAGAGTGTGAAAGTTTCACTGATATGGTTTCACATTTTGCAGTGTAGTCCATATTTAAGAAACTACCTCATCAATTTTTGGTGTTATATCAAAGAAAACTATCCATGATCATATGAAAAGACTATTAAATATTCTTCCATCTTCTAACTACATATTTTTATGAGGGTGAATTTTATTTTTTTCAATATACTACAACCAAAACAACATATTGTAATGATTTAATGCAGAAGCAGATATAAGAATCCAATTGTCTTCCTTCACAGCAGACATCAAGGAATTCTGAAAAATGTTAATGTTACCCTTCTCTCTATATTTCTAAAATATTTTTTCATAAAAATATGTTTATATGTAAACATGAAGTAGATTTATTATTATCAGTTTAAAGAAGTTTAAAAATATATATTTTTTTAAATTTACAGTTTTAATTTATACTAGATTTAACCCACATAAATCAAACTCCTTTGAGTCTGTGCCGATTATCACTTTATGGACTCTTAGCTTCAAATTCATTCTTTTTGCCTTCTCTGTGATAATAGAGTCGTTCCTTCTAAATGTTTCTCCTTTGCCAGTCAGTGGGAAGTGAAGCGTGGTCTATGAGAAACTGGAGTGACACTAGAGGTGGAGGAGGTGTTCCTTCCTGCTTCTGGTGTGGCTTCATTGCCAGACTTCTGGAGGACATGCTTTCTGTGACTTTCAATGCTAGGCAGTAGTGGTGTAGCTAGGACCTCCAGACACTGCAGCATCTGCAGGCCAGCCTCAATCACCGTGCCTTGCATTCTCTCTTCAGCTCTGCACATACATGTACATGCTAGAGGTCCCATCAGGCTGCCCTTTAGGGAGCAGACCACCCTACCTTCATCTCACACAACCATGCACAGAGTATTCTAGGTTTGTTAAGAAGGAGGCCTGGCCAGTCCCTGGTTTTAGAGTTCTTGCAGTGAAGCTCTGACTCTCTCTAAGAGCCTGGCTACTAGCTTCAGCTCACTTGCCCCTCAGAGGGTTCTTAATACCTTGTCCAGTGACTCTGGACCAGCTCTGCCAGGGAACTCAGCAAAATTTTCTACCATTCAGTTGGCTGTTCAGACCTTCTTCAACGAGGTCTAAGCCCCAACCCTGTGGACAGGATTATCTTTTCAAGTTTGCCCTTTTTCAGGAATTCTAGCCCCAAGGTACCTTTCTGAGTTACTTTACATTTTTTATTTATTCTACTATAAAAGCTTGATAATAATAATTTACACTGAACCTCCACTATTTAAAATACTGTATGGTTTCTGACTCCTTGTTGGACCCAGAGTTCTCAGTCATTTCTGAGATGGTAGAGTGTTTTGGGATCAAAAAGTTTGAAAATGACTGCTATGGGGGGTGTAAAAGTAAATGAAGGTGATGGCTACTGCATAGAGGCACTAGGCAACAATATCATTCACAGCATTTGTCCTTCTAGTAGTCATTCCATTCTAGTAAAGGCTTGGAAACTGAAATATCTTTTGAAACAGGAGAGAAATTTTCTTGTGGCTATAAGAATTTTAGAACACTCTCCTTTACCCTTATGGTTTCAGTTAATAAAATATATTACTTCTGGGACATTTAAAAAGTGCACACTGATCTTTTTCTAAAACCCGTCTCTCCATTCATCCTTCGCGTTTCAGTGAATAGCCCCAAATTTGCCCACTGCCCACTTCTTACCACTTTTATAACTATTGCTCCTGAACCAAGCCACCGTCATTTCTTATCTGTATAATGACAATGACACCCTAACTGCATTCGAGGCTTCTTCTCTTACCTCTTCCAGGCTCATATCTACATAGCAGGCTGGCATACATAGCAACCTGAGTAATCCTGCTAAAATAGAAGTAAAATTATGTCATTCCCCTATTGAAATCTTCTTGTGGTTCCCCATATAGCTCAGATTAAAAACCAAAATCTTCACTGTGGCCTTAAAGTTTCTACCCAATCTTTCCTTCACAACCTCTCCACCCCCACCATCTGGTTTTGTTCTTGTCACTCCTGTTCCAGCATACTTGCCTCCTTGAAAACATCTCAGTGCTCTAACACATACGAACTCCTTGATGGCAGGATATTTTTTTTTTTTTATTTTGTCTGTTTCTATAAACTCAGCATCCAGAACAATACTTAAAAAACAGTCTCTATAAATCTTTTTTTTTTTTTTGAATGGAGTAAAATGGAGCTTTGAATGGAGTTGAAGAGCTAGAGAAATTTAGATTGAATCTAAAACTATAGTTTTCTCTGAAGTGAATCTTAATACACAAATTTATCTCTAGTTATGATTATTTTCTTATATTCTAGATCCAAGGGGATACTGTGTTTCATTTCAGTTTAAAACTGTATTTCCAAGATGTCAGAATTAAATCATGAATTAGAACTATGATATTTAATTAAATCGTTCAAAAAAATTCATTGAGCATTTACTACATTTAAGATACTCTTTTAGTTACTGTGAAAGCCAAGATCATGAAAATATAATCCTTGTCAAGAATGTGGAAGATAACATAAAATATACAGTAGAAAATTTCACTAAAAAAAAATGGCAGATGGGTCACACATTGAAATCACTGACTGCCATCTCCAACCTACAAAAATTATAAGAAAAGAAATGTAAAAACTGGTTAATGAGCATAAAGTCTTGACCAAAATAAAGAGGATTTCTCTGAGGCACTGAATTTGTGCAACATTTTTTTCAAGGCATCCAACTGAAATTTACCACAACACCAATAAGCTAAGGATCCAAATAGGATGTCATAGCCAACAAGGCAGGTCACACAGCCCAAAATGCAAATGTGAAAACTCTGTTCCCAAACTAAAGCACATAGCTAATGAGCTACAAACATCTGAGGAAGATCAACATCATGAATTAGAAAAAAAATCAAATACACAAAAATGCTCAACAGAACAAAACCAAATTATTAATCCAGGAATAGATTTTAAATAACACAAAAGTAATAGGAATGAATATCTCATTCTGATTTAGCTAACAGGGTATATGATTAGAAACATACATGTCATGGAGACTTAGAAATTCAAAGAGAAAGAACTGTGAAATGATGGGTTAGGACAATTTTTTGGGAAAAGTTAGGTTTTTAACCATTTGTCATAGCAAAAATATGATTGGTGGAGAAGAAAGACAAAATCCATTTCATTTAGACATTATGAAGGCATTTAGGAAGGACTGAACTCTCTAGAAAAGAGAACTGGTATTAAGAATAAGAGGAAGATAAGAATCAAATTTCAAGGCAGAGACAAGGGAAGTTTGAAAAATTTGGATTTGAGTTACATAAGGGGAAACAGTGTAGGCTCATTAGTAGAGAAAAAACATGTTGTATGCCCTTAGTTGGAAATGGGTTCTTATGCAGCAATAACAATTCAAATGGAATGTGGTAATTTGAAGGGGGCTAAAGTCATAAAGCAAAAATAAAATAAAATATAAATAAATATAAAAATAATAAAATAAATAAAAAATAGGTAAATAAAAATAAAATATAAAACAACAAAACACAAAAAATATAAAATAATAAAACACAAAAATTTAAGAAATAAAGCAAAAATTGAAAACATGTTATTAGCCTTGGAACTGGGTCATGGAAGATGCCTCAGTAGGTCTTGAGGAGACTGTTGGAATAGCTTAAAAATATGTAAGGAGGCTGTTACTGGAAGCTAGAGGAAAACACATTTCTTGTTACATAGTGATGAGGAATTAAGCACAATAAGCACCTGCAGTAACATGGAAAAGACAGACAAAGTACCTAATGACCTGATAGATCCGGCTAAGGAGATTTTTAGGCAACAAGTTCAAAGTGTCCATTATATTCTGTAACTATGCACTGTAAGATGAGAACAGAGAGTGATGAGCTAAAGAGAACTTATTTAGTTTTTCAAGTAGAACATAGAGAAACTATGAGAATCAGGATTTTCTGGTTTTAAAATGCAACAACCCACCCCCAGTGCACTAGTTCAAGTCCTCCAAGAAGTAGATGTCAAAAAAAGATTAGCCTGTAACAGATTTATGGTATGTGTGTGCGTTGGAGGTGGGGGAGGCTCAAAATGACTGTAAGGTAAAAAGAAGAGGGAGCCTAGGGCGGTAGACCATGACACAGGCATGACACCTGTAAAGGAGAGAGAAAAGGAAAGAAGACAGCAGAGACAGAATCTTAGACTATAGGGCAGTTCTAAGAAATTTTAGCCAGGCCAAAGTTGCGGGGAATTAAGACTGTGGTACAAAAATAGTGGCGGCAGTGGCAGACAGATGGTGGTCATCTGTCAATTAGACTCCCTGTGGCAGGAAATCTGGATTATGTATTTTCTGAGCAACCACAGTTCACTGCTTGTACTGCACAGTATACTTTTCTATACACGTGCCAAGAGCAGCTTCTCTATGATTCCCTAGAACCTCTTTTCCTGAGAGTAAACTTAGAGGGAGAGGTCATTGAGATGAATGATAACCCCCATCACAGTAGCTTCTCCTGGAGCCATCAGCATCATCCTGTCACTCCTCTGCTATCCATTCTAAACTCCTCCCACTCTCATATGGGATATAATTCTCTGCTGGAAATGGCATGGCTTTCCCCCATAATTCCAGGGGTTTGCATTTTTAATCTTTCACTAGGACTTACCATGAGCTATACC
Organism: Lontra canadensis; assembly: GCF_010015895.1. Taxonomy (NCBI): domain Eukaryota; kingdom Metazoa; phylum Chordata; class Mammalia; order Carnivora; family Mustelidae; genus Lontra; species Lontra canadensis. The sequence goes on from NW_022631005.1 coordinate 17,381,978, forward strand.
CTACATTTTCCCCATTGCTGATGCCTACAACACTGCAGTGGCTGCCAGATTTTATGCCCCAACTAGGTGATCAACCACATTGGTTTGTCTAGCTCACTCTTGGTTTTAGCCTTGAAAGTCTCATGGAAAAGGAAACCCCTTTGTTCCAGGAAAACTGAGGTCAGGCTACAGGTAACAGAGATGCTTGCAGGCCCCATGAAAAACTAGTCTTCCATGTTATTCTGTAGATGGAGTGAAGCAGTATTCCTAAGTCTGACATATATTGTCCCCAGAACCCAAAGGGACTTATTACCAAATGCTGTAATTCTTTGTGGTGGAGCACATAAGACGCAGCAATGCATCTTTTATTTTGAAGGAAATATCCTGTCCTGTCTCTGAAGACCCCTAAAAATTTAACTGAAGTGGTAGGTCTCTGAATTTTGTAGCATTTATCTCTCAGCTTCTGTGGCTCATGGGTCTTTATGTGTCCTCTAGACCACCAGCCACCTCTTACTCACTTTGTCCACCAGTGTGATATAATCAATGTAATGATCTGTGTACTGTTCTTTGGGATGTCCAGGCAGAACTGATATCTTCAGAGTATATTATGGTAGAAAATAAGAGTATTGTCCTGGGGCAAACTGTAAATGAATGTTGGTGTCTAACTGACTTGAATACAAACCGTTTGATAGCCCCTTGTAATCTGAATCTAATACAGTTGTTAAATTAATGGTCACATGCAGTGTACCTGAAGTCTTGCTAATTTGTTCTCGCGATGATATCACATCTGGCGCAGCAGCTGTAATCTGGGTTACTACTTCATTAAGCCTTCAGTAGTCTATAGTCATTATTCAGAATCCACCAAATTTTTGCAGGGGTCATGTTGGTGAATTAAATGGAGATTATATATAATGAAACCCTGGCACCTTTTAGGTCATTATTTCTAAACTCTAGCCACTCCAGGATATGATGTTGTTTTTAGGAAGATAGTTTCAGAGTTTTCTACCTGAGCTTTCCACTGTGAATTTTTTACTTTCAATACCATGTGTGTCAGTCAGTTACTCTAGGGATCAAATGTGCAAGAGATTTACTCAAGTAAATATTGTGAGGGAAAAGAGTAGGGAAACCAGAATTGTTGGGAAAAACATCTGATTGTGAGGCAAGTCTGCCCACTGTGAAGGAGAGAGAGAAAAAGTGTTGGGTAGTCAGATTACCCAACTACAGTACAGTTCTAAGAAATTTCTACTAGCCTCATGAGTCCTTAAGCCAAAGTCTCCTGTGAGCAGTCTTTCTTCTCACAGGAATGTGCTTAATTTAGTAAGCCTGCCACTTTTAGTTGCTGAGACCAGCCCATGGGAGACATGGGCTCATTCCTTACTTAGTAGATTCTGAGTGCAGCACCTGGGATTATCTGTCGATGGGCTTCATCTAGCAAGATATCCGAGTGGCATGTTTTATGGAACCACACCCACTATTACCAGCAGAATATTTTCAAGTATTGAAAGGCCTCAAAGCAAATTTAAGATGCATCAGCAAAGTACGGTTTCAGGCTAAAAATTAAACAATGGATGACAGTAACATACTTTGTAAGACTCTGAAAGATTTAAGATGTGCATCATAAACCCTTTCAGTGTATAAAGTCTCTTTCGGACTTGTTTTGTTGAACACCAAAGGTTCTAAGACTCTTAGGGTTTACTTTTTTATTTCCCCTTATAGCACCTTTACAGCAAGTGCGAGAAAGAAAGTTTTGTAGGTGTGGCTTTTGTCTAATGAAATGAATGTTTCAGGCTAAAAATTAAACACACAAAATTTAAAGATTTTTATCACAGTTTGGATGGTAAGAGCAGAGCAAAATGAAAAAAAAGGGGGGGGGGCTTTGAACTCCCTATTTTTCCAGGCAGGATTCAAGCTGAAACAGCTACACAGCTGCAAATACGGGCTGCCTTTCCCAGAAAAGACAGACCACGGAGGACAGAACAAGGGCCTTCAGGGTGGAGCTGACAGACGTGGAGAATTCCATAGCCAGGAGCCAAGGAATAGGACTAGGCTCTAATCCAGAACCTGGCAACTCATACTGGCTGGATCTTAGAAATGTAATGGGACACTGACCTCTGTGTGCTTCCTGTCCCTCTGCTTCTCCCTTCCCTACATCTGTCTCTTAGCAGGAGTGCCATAGGCAGTTAGCCTATGCCTACTTCACTATTGTACTTTGGGTGTGTGAAGCAAGATACCACATTTCTTTAGTTCACCAGCTTGAAGACTAAGAGAAACTGAACTCCAGGACTAGACTAGAGGAATCACACTGAAGAGCATCCCCCATACCTGGACCATATTTAAATGACCAGATCTTGGCTCTTGAATTTGAACCTAATTCCTTAAAGAGTTTAGGCATTTTGAGAGTCGTGGGAGAGCCTGATTTATTTTGTACATGTGATAAATATAAATAATTTGTGACCAAGTGAAATTTTGTTGGCTTTTTAAAATGGTGGTAAATTATTTGAGCCTCCCCCCAGGAGAGGTCTTCTATGTCTCCTTGTCTTGTGTATGGGTGAGGTTTGCATTTGCTTCAACTAATAGAGCCCAGCAGTAGTGATCCCACGTGGCTGGGGTTGGTGTATAAAAACTCCTATAGCTTTTCCCACATCCGCACACTCACTCATATCACATTCTTTCTTGGAACCCAGCCATTATATTGTGAGAATATCAAGCCACACAGAAAGCCTCTTGTAGGTGTTCTGGTTGACAGATCCAGCTATGCTTATCTTTGAGTTATCTCATCCCTGGTACAAGGAAGTCATGAGAAGAAAGTTCTAAATAATTCTAGTCTCCTGCTGTTCAAATCTTCCCAGATGAGCCCCAGACACTGCGAAGCAGTGCTCCATCCTATTTCTTGGTCTATAAAGAATCCTTGAGTGTAAGAAAATGGTGTTGTTTTCTACTCCCAGTTTTGGGTGTAAGTTTATTTCACAGTGATAGTAACTAGGTCGTCATCCAGTAGTCCTTACTGGAAAGGTTGAAAGCAAAAAAGGTAAATTCAAAGTAAGTCTCTAACTGAAAACCTCTCTTCCACATTCCAAATGAGATATTTGTTTTTTGCCCCAAATATTTGAAACTACAGGAGCTAGCAGTATCATGGTTGTATAGCTCCTAAACCATATAATTCTCCTAAACCATATTCTTCACTTTAGATTTGAAAGATACACCTAAAACAATGCTACTGTAAAGTCTGTAATCCCCAAAGAGTTTGTTTTGGAGTGAAAAGTGGCATTTAATAATTAATCTTGAATCATTATTAAATAATTATTGACTCAACAATATTTTGTCCTTAGGAAAAGGAGAAAAAAAGAATACTTTTGTTGCTAGACTCTATTTAGAAATAGAAATATCCACTGAGTATTTTAAAATTCTAAAAGCCAAAAAGCAAAGTTCAGTATATATGAAACACTCATGTCTTCTCACAGAAATGGAAGTGTTTACATGTGGAGAAAGGGAGTCAACGGGGAGAGAGGGGTGGGGAGGGATGAGAAGGGAACCAAGTATGGGAGTATGAAACACTTAGGGAAATTTTGCATGTTTGTAAGGACCATATTTTCCTAAAATTACAGAATGTGAAGCTGCAATGCCATGTATTTCTCATTCACCAACTGAAATTTAGTCAATTTCAATCTACTACATATTTTCTTTTGAGTAGCAATATTTCTAGAGCTTAATGTTCCATTTAGGTCCTCAGAAGGGCCTTTGAACAGCCTGTGGTGATAGAACAGACCTCCATTCAGTGAAATCTTGCTGAGAGCTGAGAGCAGAACATTGCATTTTGTACCCTTAAGATAATATAATTGCTGGGATGCAATTGCTCTTTCATCTTATGGTGGTAATCAATCAGTGATTGACAAGTCTAATTAGAAGACTTCATATGTACAACATGATAGCACTTTCTAACAGCATTGTAACCCAGAACATCTTTTTAACAATGCTATAATAAAACATAATATTTTATAGATAATTTACATTGTTGCCATTACTGGTTGCATACGGGAAGGGAAGGTTTTATTGGGGGTAGAAGAATACCACCTTTAGAAATATAAATATACTACTACAATGGTTTTATGGTATCTCCCAAGACCTCAGTATTTTGGCTTTGAAGATCTGATGATTTTTCAAATTGGCAAAGATAAATTATTGTGTGTGTACATTTTTTATTATCTTCAAAACATAGCATGTTTCAGGTGCATAGATTTATTTTTTGATGAAAAGCTTTCCCCCTCCTCTTCCCAACTGAGGTAATTCATAAAGGGATACAGTAATCAGAAGAGAAATGGCATCTGTTAAAAAATATGGTGCTTGGTTACAAAGTCAAGATAAAATACCATATTTTGTTAGGCACTGAAAATATCTAGAAAAATCAGTGCTCATTTCTTTCTATAATATGACATGTGTTAAGAAGTCTCTGAACAGATTTTTTCATGTTGAAATATCTTCAAAAATGTTAAACTTCAAACTGGATAATTACACTGTATATTTGTCTTTTAGCATTTCAATTAGGATCTGTTAATCTTGAACTTGTGCAACTTACTTTGTATGCAGAAGGCAAAAATGGAATTACAGGAAGTATTAAACCATCCTTTTTGTTCTTGGTAAAATGATAAAATAATGTACAAAGTGCTTTCCTTCACTTTTCTGATATTTCTTTTAGAAAATGAGGCTTTCCATCATATAGAAAGTGATAAATTACAAAGAAGGCATACCATTCTTGCAGTATGTGGACTCCATCAGAGACATGGATTTTCTTAAGATGCCAAAGAAAAAAACAGCATAAAAAACACAATTTCTAGTTTTGCTCCAAATATCCCAATACAGTACTTTGAATTTAAATGCTTTCTTAGACATTTTGTAATTTAGTGAACATATATCTTTGAAATGAAATTTAATACCGAAAGATAAGCACAATATCTGGAAAAGGGCCAAAAAATAGTCTTTAGCAATGTGTGCATGTAAAGGAGACTGGGGGATCCCTTTGAAGAATTAGCTTCAAATGGATCAGATGTAAAGCACAGAACAAATACAACTCAGCAATTCAATTTTTAAAGATGATTCTTGGATGTTATGTAAAGTATGTATCACTTTTCATATTTTACAATACTTACAATACTGCGAATGTTCTCTTTGATACTGTCACTCCACACACCACTGTAGTGCTGTAGAACTCAATAGAAATGTCCTGCTTTTGACGGCTTTATCTCAGCTCCATCAACAACATGGTAACTTTTAAATTCAAATTACAAATACTACTTGAATATGATATTTGAACATACAATTTAAAAAAGCACGTTAAAGCAAAACTAAGTTTTTTTCACTTAAGAAAAATGTTCAGAGAATATTCTTGAAATTTTTCTCTGCACTGGTAAGAAAATCACAACTAAGATGCATCCCCTTATAAAACCACTGCGGAATTTATAAAGAAAAGTGACTAAAATTTGTATTGCCTTGACTTTCTCCATCATGATACTCTGTGGGTTTTGTCCCCTCCCATTTCATTTTGCTCTTACATGTATGCACAAATCCCATTTCCAAATATTCCAGTGACTTCCTCAGTATCTTTGGTTTTATCCCTGTCACTGCATAGTGATTTTATGCATCCTTCATTTATATACAAAATAAGGCTCTGCACCATCACTCTGTTTACTACGATTAGCTAGTGTGCATAAAACAGTAAGGCCATGGAAAAACAATGTCACTTTGCAGATTATTTAGTTTGGGTCTTGGATACTGTAGCCTAAAGTTATGGTCAGTGGAGAAGACCTTTGGGTAAAGAAGGGAGAACAGTGATGGAGGACAGTGCTGTACATAGCATTCATTCCAAAAGGTATTTGCCTATCTGCCTAAGCCTGGGAAGCTTTTAACAGGCTTCCCCTGGTAAAATTCACAAGCAAGTAAGTTTACCCAGTATTCTCAGATTTGAAAGCATGATTTGCTTCCATCTCATGGTAGCCTATTTTGGGGTTGGGGTGGCAGGGAATTAGTCTAATGGCAACTCAAAACAAAACAAGCTACTCACTAGTAGTAGCGGAGATATGTTTCAATATATGTTGAGATGATGAAGAAAGACTTGTACTTAAAATACTAACTTTTGATTAACTGCAGTTGGAAACCAAAGATATTGGTGTGAATATTGATGTAAAACAATTATCACAAGTAACTGATTCATGTTTGGGGGGACACAACAGAATGAAAAGAAGTCACTCCTTGCTTTAGAAATATTTTTAAAAGATTAAGGGGTATTAACTTGGGATCCATAGTATAATATAGCTGTATTTATTTGGAATTTGCCAGTGACTGTATTTTTTTTATAAGCTCTTTATTTGCCTCTGTGACTTTACACCTTTTTAATAATATTTTTTCTAGGCTCTATAAGATCCTAAGTTTAAAATTTCAAAAATTTTAGGAAGTGCTTTCAGAACTTCAAAGACCTCCTGAATATTCCCAACATTTACTTTCTCTCCATCTTCCTGTTAGTTATCCCAGCCTTTCCATGAGCTTTAACTATATGCTCCATCCATCATCAATCAGTATTGTCATCAGTATATACATGTTGTAATCAGTCTTCGTTGACTGACCTCCAAAAGAAACCAGGTATAGGAAAGATTTATTTAGAAATATCATGTTGTAAATTTAATTGAGAAAATAATTATTTATCGGAGATGTTCTTAAACGTTCTATCTATTCCCTATCAGCTACTTAACTTCTTTTCCCTCTTCTATTTTATAATTCAACTTGCTGCCTCCACCTGAATTTGCATAGTACATAGGCTTATATTTCAGTTGAACCTCATAAAAACTTAAAGCAAATAAATTTTGCTACATATTTGACCATGGAGGAAATGAGGTATGCTAGCACATGCATCTAGTTATGCCAAAAGAAAACTGGAGAGTTTCTTGATTTCTAGTCTGTGCCTTTTCATTGGACTATAGTAACATATATATCATAACAATAAATATTCAAAAGTGTGTTTTATATATATATAATTATAATATATAACATAATATATAATATATATGGATAGATAGATTCAAATTTAATTCCTGCAAGTGAGCACTGCTTACCTTGTAGCACAAGTAAAGCAAGAAAAGGAGGCAAGTGACCAAATACTATGAGACTTACTGTCATTTCCTAACTTATCTTGACCTTTTTTAGCACTTTATAATTTTATTTTCAAGTTCTAAAACCTAAAGGGACAAAGACAGCGAGAGAGAGAAACTATGAATTCTATGTCTAATAAAATCAAAAGAAAACAAAAAAATAACAAAATTGGACATGGTTTTATTGTTTGTCTTTTCAAAAAATGGAGAAAAGAAAGTATAATATAAGCCCCAAATTTTGTTTTAGTAGATACACACAGAAAATATGTTTAGCTGAATAAAGTATATTATATTGGGGGAATCCGAAGGGTTTTTGGTTTTTTTTTAATCTTTTTTTTTAATTTATTTTCAGCATAACAGTGTTCATTGTTTTTGTACCACACCCAGTGCTCCATGCAATCTGTGCCCTCTCTGATTCCGACCACCTGGTTCCCCCAACCTCCCACACCCCCACGTCTTCAAACCCTTCAGATTGTTTTTCAGAGTCCATAGTCTCTCATTGTTCACCTCCCCTTCCAATTTCCCCCAACTCCCTTCTCCTAACTCCCCATGTCCTCCATGCTATTTGTTATGTTCCATAAATAAGTGAAACCATATGATAATTGACTCTCTCTGCTTGACTTATAACACATATCAAGATTCTTCCAGGAGGGAAATGTTTCATTGGTTTAAAAGAATGGAAAGAAATCACATTTTCAAGAAGATTTTTTCCATATGTGCCTGTACTAAAGGGTATTCTTATTAGTTTGACATCTTTTTAAATTAGCTGACATGTTATAATTCCCTCTGTTTGTGTACAGTGAGATTTCATCTCTTTAACAAAAAAATTTGAAGACTGTCCATACCATGAATAAAATACACTGAAACAGATTGGAAAGGAATATGCCAAATATCCACTCTGCTTTCTGAGTTCATTGGCGAAACTGCACTATATCTGAGCATAAACCATAAGCACTTAGATGCCCAATGCAGAGCTTGCACATCTCAATTCCTTACATATGCTTTCTGCTCAGCAATTTGACTTGGAAAACTACAGAGGACATCTACTGCATTAAACCCCTCAAAAACAAAACCAAAACAAAACAAAACCAAAAACCAACAAACAAAACAATTCCAAAGAGCCCATGGTGTCTGAGTGAAAGGATAATTAAACTTAATTTTAAAATTATTTTAACCCTGGAAGACATTGGATATCTTAAGGGAAAACTGAGAAGAACCATTATTATAATATTCTTCAAATGTATAAAATTTAAAAAATGATTAACTTTCCATTTAAACTACATCTCTTTATAGCATCCATCTAATAAAGATGATCCTCTTAGGGGTGCCTGGGAGGCTCAGTGGGTTAAAGCCTCTGCCTTTGGCTCTGGTCATGATTCCAGGATCCTGGAATTGAGCCCCGCATTGGGCTCTCCACTCAGCAGGGAGCCTGCTTCCTCCTCTCCCTCTGCCTGCCTCTCAGCCTACTTGTGATCTCTGTCTGTCAAATAAATAAATAAAAATAGATGATCCTCTTAGACTCAAATATTACTGAAGACAATGAAATACCGTCTAGACAGGAACCACTGCCTACAATTTTTCATATATAGGTTGAAGCTGTTCACCTAAATGGGAAATTAGACTGAAACAGAAAGTATAAACCTTGGTGGGAGAAATGTCAGAAAAATAAAGTTTCGGGATAAAATAAAACAAAAAGTAGGGGCTCCCAGGGCTTCACTTTGATCTATTTAATTTAAAATGGAACACTCTTTCATTAAATATTTACTTAGTAAGTAAATAATATAGGGAAACAAAAATGAATAAAACCTAGACCTTGATCTTTAGAAGCTGTGATCTAGTGGACAAATGATTACAAAGTCTCTCTAATGTAAAAAAGAATAATAATGTGTGAGAAAAGCAAAAATGTAGTCCCCTGAGAAGTCAAAGGAGGGATAAATGATATCCTTCTACTGAAGCTCCAAAAGACTGCAGGGAGGAGGTGACATTAAATGGTCTTGTCGAGTGATAAAAATTTCAGCAGGCAAGAGATAGGAAGGGGAATTATTCTAGGAAAAGGAAAGAATGAGTAAATCCAAAAAGTGTAGAGTTAATTAAGAAAGCCATGAATGGTATATGAAGATCAGTAAAGTATTGAATGTTCTTGAATGTTCAACTGTGAGGCTTTTAAAAAATATATTCATTAATTCAGTAGGCAATGGGGGAGACGGTGAAGATAAATAACATTATTTGAGTTATACTTTAAGAAAATGAATCTTGTGGCAATGGAGACAATTTATTGGGTATTCCACTTCAGGGACTATTATAACTTTCTATACATGATATAGTGACATTTCTTATCAGAGTGATAACATTAGGAATGGAAACCAAAAGATGTTACAACAGATACAGAAAAATAGAAAGTCTTACCTTGATGGGAAAAGAGATGCAAGGAAGAAAGGAGACAAACAAAAAATAAAAGTTACTTTGAGGATATTAGGTAATCAGAATGATGGCATAGAGATATTTTAAGGAATATGAAAATAGTCATGGAAAGCAGGATGGGACCAGAGGAGATTATGATAATAAATTCTTTAATAAAAGGGCAGCTGGGTGCCTAGGATGAGTCTCCAGGGAAGCCTGAACATGGTGTTGGTGTTAATAAGATATGAATTGTAACTTACACATCCCTCCTTCCTTGCTATTCAAGGATGAGACTAGTCCTCATCTTTACTCTAGTCAGTGCAAATATCACTGTAGCTCAGGAAAATTAAATTTCTTATTGCAAATTAATACATTGACACTTGGATATATCAGAGATTTTTTTTTTGTATCAGAGATATTTTTATATATTTGATTAACATGAATGAATTTTTATGCCAGAGAGGATCTGGTCTGATCATTTCCTGAGTGAGCTGAAACACTGAATTCTTGAACTTCTGCAGATGAGGGCCAGATTCATACTTAAATAGTAAGTAGGGAGGGATCCATAAATTGTGTTCATATCCTATTAACAACTATGCTTTTTAAATCCTAAGTTAATTGTTTTTGTTCAAGAAATGCTTGAGCAAATTTTATCTATTCTAAAATGACTGAGGGTTTCCAAGAAATAGGGATGTAGGAAGAAAACCTGTAAATCTCTATATGTTTTTCTAATCTGTGCATATCTACCTTGTGTAGATATGAATAGTAAATCAAGTAATACATGAAAGCAGTGAGAGCAGTGTCCAGCACATGACAAGTAGCACAATTAGTGTTGGCTTTCATGATGATTGAGGTGAAGATGCAAGAAATGCCAAGAGAAAGACAAGTAAAAGAATGAAAGAAGATGTTGTTTTCAAAGAGGCTAGGTCCAGCAGGTAGAAAATTTTAAAATGAACCTTGATGGAATATTCAACATTCCCTTCTCTTCTGGAAAATGATTTATCCTACAGAATTTCAGTTCACTAATAGTTTTGCTTTTTAAGTTTTGCTTATTTATTTATTATTTATTTATTTATTTATTAAGCATTTTAAGTGTTGCTTATTGTTTCCACAGAATATTGATATCCATTGGAAAGGGAAAGAATTCACACCTCAGAAATAAAGTATATTCAAAATAAAATGTTAATAACATCAATAAGAATACAATAGGCCTTATTGTGATGTGCACATTCAATATGATGGAAAACAATAGAAATTTAGGCTGAACAGATTTTACTTATGTTATTTGTAATCTGTGGAATATTAGATTAGGGATGGTGCATTTGAAAAATGACTCTGAATTGTATTTATGTATTTTTTATTTTCTTCACCACCTATACACATAACACATTTTATAATGAAGTTATTTTATAACATCTTTCAAAGAAGAAATAGACAAGAAAAAAAAAAAGGCACCAAGCTTCAAAAAGAAACAGCAATCTATGAGTGAAATATTTTGCTTTTCCCTTAATCTAAATGGGCTGCTCAATAACTTGGTATTAAAAGTCAGTTCTAACTTTGGTCTAAGTACCAACTTTTTCAATTTTATGGTTATCTATAAGCCTGGATTTAGTATGTGACTCTTTCCCAAAAGCTATAATTTTAGACTTACTGTAATTAAATTTAAGTTCTTATCTACTAGAAAGGATGGTAAAATATCTTTCAAATATGTGTAAGGTCAGGTCTTGAGAAGGTTGTGGGCAGGGGTGGTGAGGGTATCTATGATAAGAGCTCACATTTTCTCTCACCTCAGGAGTAATACTTACCAGGATAATAACTATTCACATTTAGTTTGCCGAAGGGAACCATTAACTGTTGGTGTATTCAAGTAACTAGCAAAAGCCAACTTTAAATCAAATTAAATTGATGGATGCTTGTGGCATATTGACATTTGGGGCCATGATTGTAAAATTCCTGAGGGTCAATTGTTCTATGCTTTCAACCCATAGTGAAATGTCATCAATTGCCAGGGAATTAATAAGTGCTAATTGAATTGAATGGTTTAAAAAGCGAAGACAGTAGAACAAAGTATAAAATATAGAATTTCAAAACAGATAAACAATATAGATACAGGTAATTTAAGCTTAAGTCCTTTTATATTCTGAGACAATATGTAATTTCTAGGTTACAAATAGCAATGGATACAGAGCTTTCTAGATTTTTCATTGGTGGACACTGTAAGGAGGAAAAATTGAAAGGAAAACTGATTAAAATGAAGTAGAAAGCAAATATGTATACAAAAATATGAAATACAAATAATGGAATAAAAGTGAAATCATGAAATAAATCTGTGAGTACATGTGACACAAAATAAATTTGTATCAAAAGGTAGATTCTCAAGAAGATATGAAAGTATGACAATTTTCCATTCAAGACTGGAAATAAGGAGTGACATAGTATCTGGTCCTGGTATATGTGGAACACTTACCTGGAATAATCTGAACATTTTTTGCAGCCTATGATTGTGAGAAGAAAATCTTTTTGGAGAGAGGTGAAGTAAGACTGAGACTCTGGAGGTTTTTCTTGTTTCAAAAATTTATGATTGTGTGAAATAGAAGTTTAAAAAATAGCTTGATAGTAACTGATAGAATGAACCTAGCAGACAAGCACAGGACAAAAAATATAGACAAAGAGGCAAAAAGACATTTTCATCTCCAGAAAGTCTTAAATTTCTCTATCAAGTGAAGATGGAATGTGTCTATGTTCAGCAACTTCCCCTACATTGGAGATGAGATTCTAATAGCTTCTGTTTCCCCATTAATTCAATCATATATGTTTCATTTTCAACTTTAAATTAACTTCCTTGGTGTAAACTGTGAAAAATATGATCCTCAGATTGACTTTTTTGATCAACGTTAATGATTTGTGCAAATTCAGCAAGAATTAAAGAGAATTTGGAACCACCAAAGCAGATTGAGACGCATACCCTATGAAAATGTGCATAGCTAGATATGGTGTGGGGAAAAGGTACAGCCAGAAATAATGAGATCTATAGACATATATAGTTCCATATGTCAGAGATTCAAAGGCATGAGAAGTTAAATCGATATGTGCAAATTTTTTTTAAGAGAGGGAGAGAGAGGGGGTAGGGGCATAAAAAGAATCTTAAGTGGGCTCCATGCCCAGTGCTGAGTCTGAGGAGGGCCATGATCTCAGGACTCTGAGATCATTACCTGAGCTGAAATCAAGAGTTGGACATTTAACCAACTGAGCCACCCAGGTGCCCCTAAATATGTATGATTTATATGTCAGTTTCCCTCTGCTCTTTTCCATTTTCTGAGACAAAAATCTCTACTTTATCCCTCCTTCATGTAATTTAATTACCTGGTTAATTAAAGATTTCTTTCATTTTCTGGAGTGACAACAGCTGTGTCTTCTATTGTTAGGTTTTAAGATCCCTGGAGTCCAAGACTATCTTCTTCTCATCTGTTAAAACCAGTAATAATATACATAAGATTATTAGTATATATCTTCCCTACTATATTGCAGATAGAAGAGGTTGTAGACTGATAATTCCTTCTGACTGCAATCTGTAAATTAAAAGACTCAGAAATTCAATGGAATAATAGTAAAAAGGTATATATTATGCAATAACCAGCTAATGAAACTTTTTTTTAAAACTTTTAGGTAATAATTTGAAAAACTCATTTAAATCTTCATTTAGAGGTATATTTTTAACAGAAAAGGCAAAGGAATCAGGAGTCTACACCCTCTAAAAGAATCTTATTTGGGATTAGACCTGATTCCATTTGTTTTTCAGATTCTATTGTAAGGACTTCATTAAAGGAGAAAATGAGGATACATTTTCTTTAAGGAAAGTGTCTATCTATGTCTTCAAAATCACTTAAAAGATGGAAGTACATTTTATTATTAAAAGTGATATGAATTAAATATTTATTCTTGACTTCTCAATTTTAGATTAAGTGTGCTATTGTCTATTTGCAAAACAAACAAACCCAATACCAAATGTATCAAGATTATACCAGGAAATTTTCTAAAAATAAATCATAGAAGTATAAAATTCTGGCCATGGAAATCAATCGTGTGCATTCTGATTTGTTAAGATGCTCCAGTGACGGGGCGCCTGGGTGGCTCAGTGGGTTAAAGCCTCTGCCTTCGGCTCAGGTCATGATCCCAGAGCCCTGGGATTGAGCCCCGCATGGGGCTCTCTGCTCTGCCTCCGCTTCCTCCTCTCTCCCTGCCTACTTGTGATATCTGTCTGTCAAATAAATAAATAAAATCTTTAAAAAAAAAAAAAAAGATGCTCCAGTGACTACAGTGTGCAGTGCAAGTTGAGAATCACTGCATAAAATTATTTGGCCAAAGGTTCACTGTTTCAAAACCTGAGGTAGACTATAGATTCCCTGCATCCAGAACAATAATTAGGCTGATGACTACACACAACTGCCTTTTTTTTGAGATGACAACACAATGGATTTGATAGATGTGGTTTACCATGTAATCAAGAATGGAAAATTAATGGTAAACTGAGGTCCACATGAAAAGAAATTGGCTTGTTTTCTATATTTACACTGTGCTTGTCAGTGACTATATCTGCTGGGTCCCAGTAATACTGGAAATAGCTTCTTCAGGTTGGCAATATCAGAGAAAATAATGAAATAGTAGCCATGTCAGGAAGCAACCTCACCTGACTCCTCTATCAGTTGGGAGAGAATATAAAGTGACCTGCCCTCTCTAACATGATCTTAGACCAATTATTATAGTGCATCGTTCTCAAAAGGCCAAGATATCTTAAACCAATGCCCATCGATAAAAGCTTTTCCCATAAACTCCTCCTATTAATTAAATCAAATGTAGCTTTTAAACTGATGAGACTGCAAAGATAAGTTGTTCCCTAAGCTTAGTATATTTATCAGTAAAATAATGTAAAAGAAAACAATGAGTAAGAATACTAAAACACTTAAGAAAAGAATTGTGCTATCCACATTGTTGTCACTGTGTGTTCCTATAATTGAAAGAACAGAGTTACTGAGGAAAATTTTAACAAACAAACAAAACAAAAGAAAACAAAACCCTTAAGCGTTGGTGACTACCCGAGGCATATAATGTGGTTTCATGTCATGTCTATTTTGGTCTTTACTGGAGAGAATGATCCTAAATGTGAACTTATGGAAAATGAAGGGTCATTAAGCTAAATCAAAGACCCTAGGTAAAAAAGGTCTACTATTGTTTTAGAAAAGTGAGATTTATAGATTGATGCATTTAAAACGTGGTTCATTTTCAGCATCAGAAATTGTGGAACCCACTGAGAAACCAAAACATACATTTCTGTTCCTTCCAAAAATTAATACAAATCCACTTTTATATGCTGGTTTTAAAAAACTCATATATATAAAAGGAAGATAACTTATTTTACCTATATTAGCTTGGAGACATCCTTAAATCCAATGTGTAGTTAGGACTGAATTCCTGATACTTACATATCCTAATTCTGAAAGTTCCTTGGAATATACTGATGCCTATCAGTATTTATTTAACAGTGACAAAGAAGCATTTAACAATATTTTTGAAGCTTTGTACGATTCAGAGGTTGCCTTCAATTTCCAGAAGGACATGTTATAAATAGAGTTACTTTCACCAAGCCCTTGAGTAGAGTGTTTCATTAGAACTGAATTTCAGACAGTTTTACTTGTCTGGAAAACTAATAGAAAGGATCTCTGAATTTAATGTAGGCCAAAGTATCCTCTATCTTCTGAAGATATTTTAAACTAATTACATACAAATAAGAGCTTAGGAAAAATAGTTTAGATCAAGGTAAAATTCCTCTAGTTAGAGGGTTCAGAGTTCAAAATATATCTTGGTAGCCATAATATTAACATAGCTATAATACAATTTAAGGTCCTTAGAAATACTAAATTTTTAGTGAAAAACTTTAATGTTACTTCTCAAAACCAAATAACATGTTCTAGTCAGTGAATAAAACCTAAAAATTAATGTTTTGATCAATCACATTCTCTCTTGTGACCATCATTAAAAACACTAGACTCTCACCAAACATTGGACTCAGTTACTAACACATAGGTGGAAAGACAAATACATACTGGAATCAAAGACACATAGGGTCACCTCCTGATGACTTACAAAATGGGCAGTCATGAGTGAGCTCATAATAAATGGCGGTCAAATTGGTATTAACTCATAATATTTCATTCATTCAGTCTCCCTGTTGAGTGCAAGGCTCATTGGATATCTAGCTGTAAACAGAACAAAGTATAGTTTCTGCCCCCATGGAACTTTTTTTTTTTTTAAAGATTTTATTTATTTATTTATTTGACAGGCAGAGATCACAAGCAGGCAGAGAGGCATAAAGACAGAGAGGAAGGGAAGCAGGCTCCCTCCTGAGCAGAGAGCCCGATGCGGGGCTCGATCCCGGGACCCTGGGATCATGACCTGAGCCTAAGGCAGAGGCTTTAACCCACTGAGCCACCCAGGCGCCCCACCCCCCCAATGGAACTTTTAATCTAGTGAGTATTTCTTACCATTTTTGTCTCTTATGTATTATTGATATAAATATTCTGAAGTTCCCCCTGGTTTTTAGGATCATACACCCTCTTTTGAAACTATATAACATTGCTGGTTACTGGTCTCAGCAAAACCCCCCAGCTATGAGGTCGCAAACTAAAGGGAGAGACCAGTTTGACTTATGAAATTTTATCTATCGATTTATTTATTTATTTGCTGTTTGTTTGTTTATTTATTCATACTTTGTGCTTCCTAGGACACCATAGAAATAGATGAAACACTATTTTCAGCTCAACTCAAAAAGATTTACGGAAAGGTCCCTTCTTATTCCTGTTCCTGTACTTTTCAGTATCTCTCTGATGGGAATGATCTTACATGATAATAACTGAAAACAATACACATCTTAGCGTTGATGATATTCAGTTCAAGAATAATCTTAGTGGGAAGAAAACATAGTGCAAGAGTCTATCTAGCTGGGTGAGTCAGTGCAGGTATAGAATTAGTGGCATTTCAGATAGACCTTAATGACTAGGTACACTATTAACTTTTATCTAGGCCCAGAGATGTGAAAGCAATTCGACAATCATATCTTTTTCCCCTAGGGAGCATGTAATTTCTTTCAGAGCAAAGCCCTTGCTCTAGTCTTCTTTTTCAGATTCTAAGTATCCATTCAAATATTAAGGCTTTAGTAGGCACTCTATAAAGTTTTTTTAAAAAAATAAAGTTCTAGGGAGTGTCTGGGTGGCTCAGTCATTAAGCATCTGCCTTCGGCTCAGGTCATGATCCCAGGGTCCTGGGATAGAACCCCACATAGAGTTCCCTGCTCAGGGGAGAGTCTGCTTTCCCCTCTCCCACTCTCCCTGCTTGTGTTCCCTCTATTGCTGTCTCACTCTCTGTCAAATAAATAAACGAAATTTTTAAAAAGTTCTAATAAAATGAATTTGACATCATGCTGAAAATTACTAGAAATGTGCACATTAGTAATCATCTCTATAAATCATCAGATTTTCAATCGCAACTCAATTAACATAGGTGGTAGTGATCTGCACACTGTACCAATTTCATAAAATGGAGGAAAAAAAAGTTTATTTTCTACCCAAGCACAGGACTTTTCACTCACAAATAACAGTCTTTTAACGTGAGAATTTAAATAAACTAAAAAATTAATGGTAAAAATTCAGGGCCAAAGGCAAGAGCATTTTATTTGCCAATATAATTATAAAAGAGGTGGAATTAGAAATTCCATTGTCCTTTTACCAATGCTATTTTACATACAATTTATCAGAAATAGAAGTAAATGAAAGAAAATGTGGGTACCCATACACTGTTCTGCAGAACATTTTAATTTTATTTCCCGCTTTCTACTCATTAGAAATTGCTCATCATTAGGGATGAATGAATCATTTATATTAGTCAAAACCAGACCCTTTGCTAAAATTTTGACCTGGCATATTTTTCCTAGAGAGCTAAAATTTAAAATTAAGTATAAGCATATATTTCTTTTATTTAAATTTCTTAATATTAGCTATAACTAAGGACATAATTAATAAATAGAAATGTTTTCTGCTTTTCTATATCTTTTCAGCAAAAGTCTCCAAGTGTACCTTGTACATTATAAAAAGCTAATACAGCTCCCTTTCAATTTCCTTATAGAAATATTACTTCTCTTACTTATTTAGGAGTTAACATCTTAGACATGCTGAGTTCTCAGAAAACTTCAGTGGTTAATCACAGATAAAAAGGAACTAAGGCTCACTCACCAGTTCCTATGCTTACCTCCAGTATGGAAGGTGAGGTAAATGAGAATTGAATGGCACAGTTTCCTTACATATCAATACCAGTCAAATAAGTCTTAGAATGCAGAATTATCCTTATAAAATTATTTTATAATAAACATTATTTTGTGCACAAGTAGAGATATAAAACAGGATTTCTTAAATATTATTATGATTCATCTTAGCTTAAGACATTTAAAATTTTCTCCCCAGAATTGGCAACATTTTAGAGATCCAATAACCCTCTATTCTTTATATCCTTATAGTACGCAACATGTAGCGCAGTGCCTGAGAATAAAAAATACTAAGTTGTCATCATTGTATGTAATAGAATATGCCCATCAGAATGACCAGTTGACATTGTTTGTTCCAAGTTTAGACAATAGGTTTTTATCATGATGATCTATAGTCCCATTTTAGCTTTGAAAACTAAATGCTAAGCATGGATTATTTTTAAATGTATAGAAAATGACCCATAATTCTTATTCTTGATGGCCGAAAATGAAGAGGACTGAATATTATTCTTCTCTAAAGAAATGGAGTTTAAAGGAGATATTAGGAGTCTCATAACAGGTCTGAAATTTTTTTAAAGATATACACTTTGTTGCTTTTGTCAAAGGATTTTGATTTTTAAGTCACAAATCAAGTAATAAATATCTTTTGACTACTTTAAAACTTCCTTTGCTAGATTAATATGGCCTCCCAAATGCTACTTTATACCAAAACAGAGAAAATAAAATCAATTAGAACAATTATATATATATATATATATAAACTTTCCTCAATTGCATTCAGATTAACAGTGCATATTCTGATACTGTTAAATTTGCACAATTTCCTTCTCCTGCAATAAATTTTAATCAGATACTTTGTACCCAGTTGTACTCTTGTCTGAAACCTTCCAAAGTGCTGTTGTTGCCAAGGAAACCATTTCCTTATTATCTGTGCATTCAGCACGGTCTCACTGTCTGGCTCATTTTTCTCCTCTTTTTCACTCTTTCCATGACTCAACTGGAAATTTTATGTCATGTGTTAGTTAAAATAAAACACATTGCTTTCCTCCTCAGAGTGCAATGCATATTTGAAGGATGCAGAATGCAAGTTTCAACAATGACTTCCTCTCCATATTATTATTTTTTGTATGAAAAAGGAAACAAACAAACAAACAAAGATACAATTTTCATGCTTTTTTCCCCCTGCTTAACTCTGCATTTGATAAGCTGAAATGTGTATGAAGTCTTTGTTTTGTTCTCCTCGTTATACATGAGTGTTACGAAAGTCTAGAATAGGTGTTCTCTGAGTACGTTTGAGCCCTGACTCTTTGCATATCAGGTAAGAAGGAAGAGGTGGGAAACGTGACACAGACATAAAAGAGAACTTAAAGATGGTAAACTGGTTCAAGGTCAAATGTTTTCTGAGTACTTGTTGGCTGTTTTGTCTCTGATACCCTTCTCCACTTCCCAATTCTTAATTCATATGCATATAATAAAATCTCTTTAATTTTTAAACAAACAAAAAAAAAGTATAGCTTGGAAAGAAAAATCCACAATAACAGTGGGGAATTTTAACACATGGCTTTCAGAATAGAAAAAAAGAAGACAAAATAATCAGTGAAACTATGACTCTTACATTCATCCAATTTGTTTTGTTTTTTGGTTTTGTTTTACTTAAGATTTTTTTTTTAAAGACCTTATTTATTTATTTGACAGACAGAGATTATAAGTAGACAGAGAGGCAGGCAGAGAGAGGAAGGGAAGCAGGCGCCCTGCTGAGCAGAGAGCCCTGATGCGGGGCTCAATCCCTGGACCTTGGGATCATGACCTGAGCCGAAGGCAGAGGCTTTAACCCACTGAGCCACCCAGGCGCCCCTTTACTGAAGTTTTTTTTATAAGTATTTGTCAAACACCTGCTGTGTTCTAGGCAATATTTTAAGCTCTATATCTAATAATACAATGATCAAGAACATAAACAACTGCCTTGATGACATCCGGTTTATATTCTTTGGGGGAAAGATAAGAGATAAACAAATGAACAATTTGCCAAATAAGATAATTTCAGATGATAACAGCTATGAAGAAATTAAGATCAAATGACAGTAAACGGCTATGTGGTGGTGGCCTACTGAAAATATAAAATTCAGAAAATAATTCTCTAAGGAGATGGCATTTAAGGCAGAGACCTTACGAATGCTGAGAATGAACTAGACATCCTTAAGACAGAATGCACTAAATATAAATGAGTATTTGAAGCCTCAAATCAACACATTTTATGTTCATGTTCATGTTATGTTCATGTTATGATACACTGCACATGCTACTCTAATGCAGCTATCACACCATCTCACCTATGACCTCTTCCATGCCAATCTCCCACAAACCTAGGACCAACCATTATTTCATGACTGTTGTTTTGTTTGCCAGGGTAGACGTGGGTGCACAGATACTCTGTAGGTATTGAATAGAGTTATTATTCTCATCTTCTTCACATACACTATTGAGATATTTTGTCTCTGGAGCTAAAAAGATTTACGCTTTGGAGGTGCAGTTGACTATTAGCTTCTATGTCTTCCATGTGATTAGGCTGAGCATAGCTGCAAGCAACATGGAGAGCTGGATGGGTAACCACATTCCTTCTGAATCAGAATATCTTCATTGCTTTTTAGTTCTCTTATTCTTCCCTGCTAAATAAATCTTCAAACCTTCATTGGTTCTACTTAGAGCTTCTCTAGTTATTTCTGTATTATGTGATGTTGATGGAAGGATACAGAAATTCCTGCCCTTTGCATCTCTCTCATTTTATTTTTGAAATGTATGTAAGATGAAGTCTCTACCTGAGATGATGTCAATGTTTTGGGGAAGAAATATCCAGAACATACCAAGAAGCAAGTCAAAACATCAATTAACATTTTTTTAAAAGTGGCTGTCTTCCTGTGGTAGCAATTTGTATCTGTTTTCTTTTCTTTTTTTTGTTTTGTTTTGTTTTGTTTTGTTTTCTCATAGGTGTTTTCTACATTTGTATGAGAAATACACAGCACTTTCATTATAGAAAAAAAAAAAGAGAATGTTAAAATTAGGAATGATGAAGGCAAGAACAAGATAAAAACATAAATAAAAACAAACACCAAGGGGTTGATGTTGGTTGTTATCATAGACAATCCCTATCTCAAATGGTCAGTTTGACTGCTTTCTTAGGTCCTGAAGGTGAACACTTTCTGATGAAAAGGAAATGAGCCTCAGTATTATTCAGCCCCTGTTGTCTTGTTCTCTCCTGTTTGCCCTTAACAACTCATGGCTGAGAAGGCTTTCACAAGTTTAACCAGTCGATCTACACGCTTTGATTCTTTTGCACAGTGAACTGAACAACAGTTGTCCATCAAGTTTAGCATAGGTTCTTTGATGCTTGGCAGAATCATACGTTCCATGGTTCTCAAATGTTGTTTATCGGCCAAAAAATTTCTTTTGTCTTTTCCGACTAATTCCAGGTTCTGACCTGATCCCAGATCCTGAAGTTCCCAAAGGCTGATGTCTGAAGAGTCATGCTCTTTCCCTTATACACAAACACACAGATGTGCATCCTTACAGACAGACTCTGATTCTTGGAAGAAAACAAAAAGAGGAAGGAAAAGAGGAAGACGGGGAAGGAGAAAAAGAGGACAAGGAGAAGAAGAGTGTCAGATGGGCAACATGAAACATGGGTATACCCCAAATCAAACCATACTTTTGAAGTGGAGTTTAGATTATGATATTGTGAATTTGTCAAAAAGATAATGTATATTAAGAAGAAAAATGGAATAAAGCTTTTGCTTCTGTTTAGCTTTCAAAGGTTCCATTTTTGTCCCCTCTATGAGGACAAAATATGTGCAACATGCCTCCTTTGTCATGCATTATTGATGTCACTTCCAACAATTTCCAATAATTATAATTCCAATAATTATAATTCCAATAATTATAATTATAATTCCAATAATTTCAAATAAATAATGATTTTTTTCTCTAAAGAATAAATAAATCGTTTTAGATTATTATAAATGCTTTTACTTCTTAGATGTTCCTTTCTTCCTATAGGCATTTTATAAAAAGGGGTAAAGCTGAAGAAATAAAATATCAAAAATGTAGATTATACGGTGATGGAAACTCCCCACTTTGACTTCACCAAATTAGAACTTCATTGCTGTTATCACCTAGAGTTCTAATAGTTCAGTAACTCCTGTCTTATTCACTTTCTCTGGGTGAGTACGTTCTTGTTAGTAGAACAAGTAAGCCTACTTTTAAAAAAATTTTAAAAAGATACTTTGGCCTATAAAAGTATACAATGCCTTTAGAGTCAGGCATTGAAAAGCTAAGGAAAAGGCAATCTGCAGATACAAGCATAATTATAAGTAAATAAATTGTAGGGCTTAATTGTGAACATTCTTTTACTGTGTTCAAGGGGACTGAGCTATTCTCACAGCCTAAGTGTATTCCAGACCTGGAGAGGAACTTAGAGACTGGCCAAACAGACCTCTGTGCTGTTGGAGCCATTTTTCATTCAGGTGGATCAGGATGGGATTTACTTCCTAGCATTATTATTTAAACTAAGGACACAAGCTGAGCTTTGGAAAAGTTCATTGGTGTAGCTCTCCAGCAGAAAAAAAAATGAATGCTTAAGGCATGTAAATTGGCAGGAACGGCTTGTTTACATTTACTGACAAAAAGGGAGGAAGGGGGGAAAGTAGAAGGTGAAAGGAGACATGGGGATATGTTGATTTGTAAACTTTTATTGTTGTACTCAGAGATGAAAATAATTTTTCAATTTATCTGTCAGTTATATCCCAGTAAAGCTGGGGAGAAAACTCAATTGTGCTGATTTGGAGTTGGACCAAGGGCTATTGAATCAGCGTACAGATTATGTGTTGTTAGGAATGAGGGGAGGGAAGAAGAGTTCATACCAAAGGGACAAGAGCATGGACTAAGAGAGAAGAAAGTGTAAGTAGGAAGAAGTATGACTTTATAGTAATCGGATTCTAGATATAAGGCTTAATACCCAAGTATCATTCTTCAGCTGTTCTCATGCTGACCTATGTCACCTTAAACACTAAACAAGATCATGAATTTCATTTTTTTACACAACACATAATGTGACATGCAATAACCACTTGGCAAATGGCAGCAAATATTGCTATCCATGTGTATTCTGGGCTTAGCTTTCAGAAGTTGCATTATACACGCATAGCACCATTTAACCACAAGAGATGGCAATGTCATTTCAGAGTTATCCATATATCAGGTGTCTACTTAATAAAACTACAGGGATCTATTTGCTTCCTCCTCTGGAAATATAACAGCCTTTCCCCTAGATAAATCCTTCCGTCGTTAATTTCTACAGATACATTTTCCTTTTACCTTTCCTTTTTCCCTTCTTTCTCTCTCTCTTTCTGCTCACCATGTTAGGAAGCTAACTTCTTTTGTCTTAGCTAACAGAAGAAGGACCTGTATGAAAGCAGTCATTTGTAAGTGGCCATTTTCCATTTATTGTTGAAAAACATCACCCAGATCCTCAGATGTTTCCTTCATGATGCTTGTCAAGAGTAGCAGAGTAGAAATGATTCAATTTGAAAGCAAGGAAACTGTTCCCTGAGCCATAAGTCAACAAATTCATGGAAAACATTTCCTTCCTTTACTCAGTAGCAATCTGTCTACTGCTTAGGAACTTCTAACACCGCGTGTTCCCCTCAGATGTGTGAATTGTGGCCTCTTTTAAACCCTAATCACTTGACCTTTCTACTATTTGAAAAATAGAACACAAGTGTCAAAACTTTATAATTGTATTCTAATGGGATCTAGGCGGCAGTGGGTCTGGACTTCAGGAACTGAATGCTAGAACTTGAATAGTGATGTCAGAGAAAGTGCCCCGGGGCCAAGCCGGGATTCATTTCAAGTAAAAGCAAAAACTCTAAAAGAGACAATTCAGAGCATACTTGTCAATGTTCATTTTGACACTGAAAGATATTTTTTGACCTATCTGTTGACAAAACCTTGTTCTTTAGGAGGAAAAACAGACCTAATGGGTGTGAACATCATAATTGAATCTTTACCTAAGATCTTAAATACCACTGAGAGGTCTCGCCAAGCTTCCTATCAGGAAGCATTATTATTCATTATAAGGCTTTTCACCAGGATGTGAATAGTACGAACTAAAGAAAAAGAAAGGTCATTATGGAAACCTGGCCTAAGGAAGCGGGGTGGCTTAAGAGGGACATCTGTTAAAAATGTAATTAAAGGATTGTTCTCCTGTAAAGCTGGGCTGGACTAAGCTGGTCATCTGACATGATGCCTGGCTTATGATTTCATTTAATTTCATTTAATTTCTGTGCCCCTAGGCACAGATTTCATGTGCCTAGGGGCATTCTCTTTTCTACAATCATTCACATTACTATGTGTATGTTTACCCAGAGCCAAAGGGAAGCCAAGTGTTCACACTGATAGGAAGATTTAAAGATTTCCTCTGTGTGATCTTTTCTAGCTTTTGCTTTTATATAAAATTTCCCCCGTTGGTTAGGACAGATGCAGGGCCTAAGCACGTGGCTGGGTGAAAATGGGGTTTTCACTTAGTGTCTCTGTGGAGGAAGCTTCAAGAGGCTCAGCTAAGTGAAGGTAGGTCAGAGGACATCTCCTCAGTGGGATAACTTTTGGTCCATTCTGCAGCACTTCACGAGCATAATACTAAAACCGTAGAAGGTTGACAAGCAATATCTTTTGTCTCTTAACAACTACCCAATTTCACCTCTGCTTCCACTGGTCCAATTTTCTCTGATTAGCTGTTTCAGTGGCAAATGAAATAAAAATCCATGGTATTAACCTGTCATATTAAAAAACCCTTTTTGCTCGGGCGCATACATTGGCACAGCTGTGCATTTTGCATTTAAATATCCCTCCACCAGTGGGCTGCTCGAAACTATTGCTTTTCTATGGGAAATTAAACAGGGAGCTGCTTAATGCTCCTTGTTAGTTTTTTAATAAAAATGAAAGTGAGAAGCCAGCAGTACCAGGAGCAAACGTCTGTAGGACCCCATGGCTGTGCTAAAAGCAAAGAGGAGGAACCAAAATGCATATTACTTTCAACTGCTCCTGCACTGGTGGCTTTGCAGTGCCCGCTCCACTGGGGCCCTCTGAGATTGCCTCTGGAATGTTGTTTAGAGGTTATGTGAAACTGGGAAAGGCTTCTCCTGGGATCATTAGGCAGCTTTCAATTGGGGTTTCTAATAAAATATTGAAAGTTACGGTGTAGAAACAAAGCCGCAGTGATTGAATTTGTGTGGCTTTTGTGAATTAGGGAGTCCAGAAGAGGATGGCAAAAAGTAGAGGAAGAGAGAGGAGGCAAAGAGACTGGGAGAACCAGCTGCAGGAAGAGAAAGACAAAAAAGAAGAGAGGGACTGACTCAGAGACCAAAAGGCAGAGAAAGAGAGAGAGGGAGGGAGGGAGAATGTCCAAAACTCTAACCGTGGGTGTCTGATATGGCATTAAATATAAACAATTTGTCTAGGCTTAGCCCTTGGTCTCATCAAACTCACTTCTAGGGCCAAATACTAAATTTTCAGGGAAAATAATTCCAGACTGATCTAACTGCAGCATCCTTATTTCAATGCAGACTGTGTCTGGTGGAGTGTCGCAGAGATTTGTAATTGTAAACATGAAATTGGTCATTAGCAGCAGTGTCCCAAAGCAATAAAGGTTTTATTTCTTTTCCTTCCTTACCTTTATCATTTCTATACTAACATACATACAATTAAATTTATTGAGATGACAAAACCTAGTTATCCAATTTTAAAAGTGATATGAACTTTATTTTTTTCTTTTTTTAAAGATTTGATTGATTGATTTGATAGAGACAGCAAGAGAGAGAGAGAGAGCGAGTGCGCACACAAGAGAAGCAGGCTCCCCACTGAGCAGGGAACCTGACTCAGAGCTCAGTCCCCTGGACCGTGAGATCATGACCTGAGCTAAAGGCAGAGGCTTAATGACGGAGCCACCCAGGCTTCCCATGCACTAACTTTAAAAAAATTTACTGTGCAACAGACATTGACAAACCTTCTGTAAAAGGCCAGAAAATCAAGATTGGCTTTGTGGGCTATAGGGTCTCTGTCACAACTACTCAACTCTGCCACACAGGGTGAAAGCATCCACAGACTGTTGTCAAAAAACGGGAGTGGCTTTGTTCCAACAAAACTTTGTTTACAAAAACAGACATTAGGATGGATTTGACACCAGCATCAGGTCCCTGCTAGGTAGGAATGCTTTTTGAGTAATCCAGGAAATATACATAGTAATCTTCAAGGCTGGCAGTCCAATAAAGAAGCTTTTCCTTATAGTTTGCATGAGAGAAAAATGTCCTTAAAATTTCTGATACTGCAAAAACACTCATTTAGTACTCTCAGACTACTTACACCTGTATTTGACACCAGTGAAGCTTAACCTTCATCCACCTCCTCAAAAGTCAATGTCCATGCTTTCCATTCTAATTGGAAGTGAAATTTTGACACTTTATTCATCATTTTAATTTCTACCAATTTTAATACTTCACTTAACTCCTTTGATTTGGGATTTTTTTTTTCTTTCAAGCACACACTTCAGTTTTCCAGTCTGTGATTTTATTTTTTTCAGTAATGCCTTGATATATGAATTTCAAACAGAGATTTTTATATTTGCATTTTGTATTATCGAATAAAAATTTTATTTGTTTAAGTAATCTCTACAGCCTACAAGAGGCTTAAACTCATGACTCCAAGATCAAGAATCACAAGCTTTACTGACTGAGCTAGCCAGGAGCCCTCAATTAAATTATTTTTAATTCCACAAAATAGCATAAATGAGATGTGCATAACTGGAGCGTATATGACCACAGTACTTCATAATTAGGGGTTATATTGAAAGACCACGTCCAAACCCTTCACTTCTCATTCAGGAAGGAACTCACAATTCCCAGCTTCTCTCTGAAGAATGATGGGTTTGGACCCCACATCTAAAGTTCCAACTTTTAAAATTCCCACCTAGGAAATGTGCCCCCAAAACATCTAGCTCTTAAAGCCAACAGAACTTGCATCCAGATACCCACAGATGACAGAAAACATCATTCTTTTTTTTTTTTTTTTTTTTTTTGTAAGATTTTATTTGTTTATTTGTCAGAGAAAGAGAGAACGGGCACAAGCAGGGAGAGCAGCAGGCCAAAGGGGAAGCAGGCTCCCGGTTGAGCAGGGAGCCCAATGCCAGACACAATCCCAGGACCGTGGGATCATGACCTGAGCTGAAGGCAGCCACTTAACCCCCTGAACCACCCAGGTATCCCAGAAAACATTGCTCTTAATGGACTTGCAAGGATACATTGTTGCAAGGTTTCTTCTCCTTCAGTGCCTGTGATTCTTGGTCATGCTGCTAGGAAGAATGAGGAAGTAGACCAGATGAAGAGTGGTGGGCAGCAAAGCAAAGTTTATTGAGCGACAGTAAAGCTTATTGGGCAATAGTACAAAGCTCCCGAAGAGGGAGGGGACCCGAGAAGGTTGCCACAGGAGTTTCTAAGTCTAGGGGGTTTTATGGATTTGTTGATGGGCTCTTCTAATCTGATTAACCCTCCCTGTGCCTGTCATCCAACCAGGTTTTTGTCATCTACCTATCACAGGGGAAAGAGTGGAGGGCTCCTCACAGGGTACTGTAAAATCCTTTTAAGGATGGTTTCCTCTTAGGTTGAGAGCCCCCTGTCCCCGCCTACCTTTCTTCGGACTAGCCTAGATTACTGTGGCTATGCTCCAAGGGTTCAGCACAGAGAGAGCAAGCAAAATCCCATTTCCTAGTCTTTTCCTGAAAAAGGACTATTTGCATACTTTAAAAGCTGCTGCGGGAGGGTCAAGCTTCTAATTTAGCACACATCTGGGAGCTATCTGTGATCACAGATAGCTTGGTCTCTGGGGACCAAGAAAGCCAGCAGACACCATTTTTACCTCTCATTCAAGCCCACTCCAAATAGCCAATGTCTCCCTAGGAGGACCTTGTACACATGTCCAACAACCCAGCTTTTGTGGCTGCCACTTAAGGGACAGGCTTCTAGGTTTCTAGGTCATCTGGCTCTAATAGTCAATGGAGCTTGCTTTTTCAAGTCTCATAGGACTGCAGCAAACAAAAAAAAGGCTATTTATTCATTTATTCCACCCTCTAGATGATACACCCAGACCCAGTGCAGAGGGAGGAGATGAAGTAATCTATCAGCTTGCTTCCAGGTGTTGACTGTGATCCTCCCCCATGGGACACTAACAGGTATTGGCGCACCCTCAACACTGGGAGCCAGTAAGAAAAAAGATGGCTTGGACAATCACAAAAATTTGAAATGCCCAGAATAAGGCAAATTTGGTCAGAAAGTAGATTAGTGGTCACCTAGGGGTAAAGGTAGAAGTAGGCAGAGTTGAAACATGATAGCTAAAGAGTTTGAGTTTCTTTTTGGGTTAATGAAATATTCTAGATTGATTGTGATGATGGTTATACAGCTCTAAATATATTAAAAATCTTTGAGTTGTGCACTTTAAATGTGTGAATTTTATGGTAGATGGTACTTCAACAAAGTTGAGAGAAGTTGGCGTCAACTCTCTTTTTTTTTTTTTTTCCTAAGATTGTATTTATATGAGAGAGGGCTAGTGAGCATGAGTGGGGCAGAGGGACAGAGGTAGATGGAGAAGCAGACTCCCTGCAAACAGGGAGCATGAAGTGGGGCTCTATCCCAGGACCCTGACTGAGATCTTGACTTGAGCCAAAGGCAGACACTTAAGGGACCAAGGCACTCAGGTGCCCCTGGAGTCATCTTTTCTAAAATCTCGCTTCAGTAAGATGTTTATTTTATAATTAAAGATATGAATATACTCTAAATTTAATAATAATATTTTCTAGCATTTGCTCAAGGAAAATAATGTGTGACTTTTACATTTCTCTAAAGATAGATATGAAACTTAAAAGAGAAACTTAAAGAGAAAAGAGAAAACTTTTAAGTTTCTCTAAAGATAGATTTCTCTTGAAAGAGAGAGAGAGCAATGCTCTTACAAATCACTTCTATGGAAAAATCCTTGCACACCTCACCACTTCCTTACCTACCTCTCTGGTTTGGTTAATGCTTTGCGTTATGAGGGATAATGAAGAACCAATTTTCAAATGACTGGCAAAATTTTGAGTTTAACTTAAAAATTCAATGTGAAACCTCATAATGAAGCATTTTTATGTATATTAGCCTGGACTGTGAACAAAGAATAAAAGACAAAGAAAATTTTTATTGAGATCCAGGGTTTACAGAGAATTGAGCCACACACTCAGAGGGTCAAAGATCCTGAAGTCAGGGTCTTGCCTTTGGGTTTCCCATAGAAAGGATGCCTCAGACCAGTAAACATGGAAAAGAAAAATGTCCAGGAAAGCATATTGGAAGGCAGTGATCAAGAAGAAGTCTCAAAGAAGACAATTTTGAGCAATTCATACAGATTTTATCCTGATTAGAAATTAAATCTACTCTATCAGAAGACAGAAGATCAGGTGACATAATGTGACCTATACACCGGACCACATGATGACCAGAGAACTCAAAGGAATCATAGGATTGGGGGTGATAAAAAGTTTCAGACAACTCTTCAATATACTTTTGACATACCTCAGCATCAGTTCTTTCACATTTTCTGGTTATGTGATAAAGAGATTTATCTGATTCCAGTGTTCCTTTGTCTGGACTTTTTGTATCTCCAGTGCATTTTAATGTTTCAACAGTTATGCCAATTTTGTTCAAGGAACACAATTTCTAACGTCTATCATTTCTCTGTATTTGCAGCCTTCTCCCTCTTCCCCCACTTATCCACAGATTAGCAAACTTATGTATCCTTTATTTGATCTTCTTGCTAGTAATTTAGAATATGTTAGGTTTTGCCAGGTTATAATGTGGTATTCCAGTTGTCTAACTTAGTATAATAGTAAGGTATGCACTAAGAGAATTCTGCAAATGAAATCTCTTAAAGACAAGATGATGACACATCACAATTTTCCCTTCCTAGTTGCAAGCACTACAATGTGTGAGGTGGAAATTATCAATGTTTAAGGAAGACACAGTAACTCAAAACTGTTACAGTATAGTAAGGGGCTACAATGGATGGGGGGTGTTGAGGGGAAAATAAAACTGCCAAAAAAGCATGGGGGAAGTTGAGAAAATGATAAAGTCTGGAAATGCATTTATGAATGATAGCAGATGGCTTTTTATCAACTCACTTGCAGAAAAGTTGGGAAACATGCTGATTATTTTTCTCTTATTCCTTTTACTATTATTATTATTATTGAATGATTCCAGCAGCAGACTTTTTTTTTTTTTTTTTTTTAAGGATGGTCCTAATTTCATTGGAAATTACCCAAATTCATGTCAGTCAGTTATTTTCCTCTCATGCTAGCACACGATAGTAGCAGATGCCTGGTGGCTAACCTCCTGGTAATTGCTGCAGCTTCATTTGGTGATTAATTATTCATTGAGCACCTACAGTTGCCCAAGGAAAGCCTCATGCTCTTGCTGGAGACTTGCAACTTACTAGGCAAACACCAACCAATTGAGGCAAACAAGAATGTGACCAAAGTGTGACAAATTTGCAAATGTGTACTCTCAATCTTCTAAACAAGCGTATATTTCCAAGATGAAGTTATTGTCTGCATCATCTTAGGAATTCAGAAAAATCATTTGAAAATAAATATTTTTATATATTTTTATATATGTAATTATACTAAACATGCATATATAAAATTCGGAGTTTTATGTGTGTAACCATTTACATGTCTCTCTACATGAGGTCTACGAGGGCAAAAAATATTCACAAGATATAACAGCTTTTGCTTATGATGAATGAGAGAAAATTGGCCTGGTGTTTTTGTGTAGCTTTTAACACAATACCCAAGCATGAATACCATTTATAAATAAAAGTATAGCCTAAAAACAGGGAAGAAGATGATTTAATTGTGAAAATCTCAAACTGAAGGATAGAAAACTTCTGAGACTCTTGCTAGAGGGGGACATAGTTAATTAATACGTACGGCTAGGGATTCAGGGAAACTTAGTTCTGGTTTCGAACCTCATTCTCCAGACCAGTAGCTGAATGCTTTGTCAATCTCTGAGGCATGAAGTCCTGGTCTTCTATGTAGATTGTTGTAACAAGCCACCTTTGTGTCCTGCCATGTGCTTGTGAATGTTTCAGAGAAACCCGTGAATGTCATGGAATATACCCAGCTTTGACATTCTTTCTATATTGTCTATCAGTTTGCCAATGAGAAAATGAGGGTGTGGGCAAGGTGTTCCTCTTAAATTTAGCAAGTAAGTGTATGTTCATAAGCATAAGAGTGGACAGCCCTTGTCATTTCATCTCTAGCTAGGCTGATATTTTGAACCCCATTCTTATTAAGTGTCTAAAGCTACAAGGTTCATTGAGTTTTTTGAAAATTTGCCTTTTTTGTTCATTTTTTCATCTGCCAAAATTACAAAATGTAAATGGCACAGCCATACACAAAAAAATCAGGAATCCCATTTAATTTCTAAGTTTGACAAGTCCTTCAAAACAAACCTTATGCATACATAAAAACACTGACCAAAATTAAGTCTGAAGTCAAAACTAAATAAATATCAGCCAATGCCTCTTAGTAATAAAGATTAGAAAACCCAGGAGATGTAATGGACATGATATGTGAGCCTTAGTATCTTCAACAGTAAAGCAACATCATTTATGGAAAGTACAGCATTTACCTGTACAAAACTGGGAAGAGAGAAGCCACCTCACCTTTATTTCAGAGAACTGACATTTCCTTCATGCCTAATAGGCTTTGGCCTTGAAAAATGGTAACTCATAGGCTAATATATTTGATTTTTATTTTGATATATCCATTCTTGTTTCTGAAGTGTTATTGAGCTATCATCTTATTTTCCATATTCCCCAAATGTCTTCTAGTCAATACATTTTCTAGTAGCATTGACCTATAAAATATAGAATCCTTAGATGATCTGAATTTCAGATAAACAATAAATAATTTTCAAAAATATAAGTATGTACTATTAAATATTTTTGGCATACTTATACTTAAACAATCTTTCATTGTTTATATGAAATTCTAATTTAGCGGGGTATCTTGTAGTTTTATTTGTTAAATCTGGCAATCCTAAACATGGTGATTCTTTTAAAACTACATACATTTTTAAAGCAAATGTTTATTTTAGCCAAATCTATCATTGCCTCTGTAGCTCTCCTGCTTAATTAACAGTAAGAAGATCATTTGTACAGAAATGATGAAAACGATTTAATATTTCTTTCTGCTCCTGGAACCCCCAAAGGACCAACTATCCACTTCCTGTGCCACAGATCTTTTAAATAGGACTATTTGCTGTGGAAGCCACTGCCTTCTGTGGCTGCAAAGTGCAGAGCCAGGAGTTCATTTGACCTCTTCACTAACCAGAGCCATCAATGCATTTCCACTTCATTTATTTTCATTCCCTGAAGTAACAGCACAAATAGAAAAACTTCAGTAGAGTAATTATGTGACAGTGGGTATAGAGGAAGGGGCCCAAAGTGACATGCTTTGGAGCATTAAAAATATTGTAATCAATGAGACTTCTTACTCAATGATGTGATTCATTTGTTTTTAAATGTCCTGTGGCCACATGGTCTTAAGACGGGAAGCAGAATCACTTAAGCAACTTTTAAGGAAACTTCATAGAGGCTTGTGATTTTTAGCTCTTGGAAGAATTGTTTTTATCTAGTAATTGCTGATTTCTACATATGTAAGTTTCTGAGGATCAAGTCTCTTAGTTTAACAAAAAAATAAAAATAAAAAAGACACTTTTTTCTCTAGAAGTTTAGAAATCTCCAAGAGGTCCTTTTCCTTCTTGATGTCCTCTGCCTAGATCTGTTTCCTTAACACTTTGACCCATTTTTTTACACAGAATGACCTTTGGCTTCAGCTTTCTCATTTGTAAAATAAAGGTAATAGTAGTTACTTCCCTTAATTGTCATGAGTATTAAATGAGACGAACTTCAAAATTCCTGGCTCTGAACCACAACAGCATATTGTTTGACACTGGTTGATTAAATGCCTTCTCATCTGCTACTCATGCCATGTTGCAACTTACTTATTAACATATTTTCGGCATAATGTTAAATATGCAACTCTCCTGTTTCTTGCCTCCACATGGAAGACTGTATTCTGCCATTTTTGGGGCACAATTTGAAGGGATAATTGCTATAATTTCAGTGTTATTATGCGTTAGTCCTACAGAACTTCATAGCTTGTTGGGGTTTCTGTTTTGTTTTGTTTTTGTGTTGTTAAACTTCTTTACTAAGTTGAGCATAATTCATAAATATTCCAATAACAAATTTAATACACATTTAGATTTCCTCAACTGACAGAAACTTTAAGTGGACTCAAGTGGACAAGGGCTGAACCTTGTCTAATTATTATTCTTTTATTGTTCACAACAATTAAGCACTTTTCAAAGACCATTTCCACAAAGTATTGATGAATATCATATGTCTACACCAAAAACATAATCTAAGGAGGGTGACTGGTTGAGAGGAACAACCATATTTATTATCAATGGTAAATTGACAATATAAAATATTACCTAATAACACCCCCACTCTCCCATAAAATGAGAGCAAACCTGTTGTGATCAGTAGCATTTTCAATAATACAAGATTATCACCTCCACTGCTAGGAAAATGAATAAATACCTCAAAATTAGATATAACATTGAGTTTTTTATTATGTGACTTGTGAATTATGTAACATCAAGATATTGTGTTGGGGGGGGGAGCCAAAAGGGGAAGAAAACTTTAAAAATAAAAAGAAAGCTAGCGAGCTATTTCCCTATGAATTTACATTTTGAGTAATTAACAGCAGTTTTCATTTTTTGAAATTTAACTATCTCCTATACTGGCCATGTTTTATGACTTCATGCAATTAACCTAAAACATGTTAACAACAACTGAAGAACATTAAAACTTAAATTTAAAACTTATATTTACAAAGGGGTAAGAGGAATACAGAGTCCTTAAATATGAGTGAGAGACATGTCTCCTAGGGCCTCTGGTGTCAGGAAAAAACTACATGCAAAACTCGCTGAAGTATGGTAGAGTATTATATAATGCAACCTCAGTTAAGACTTTTGCTCATGACCCAACTGCACCAGATGTCAAGGTCTGTGATCATAATGTATTTAAAATATTCAGGTCCACAGACAATTTATTAAACCTGGCCAAACAAAAAGAATGAGTGATTACTTCATACTTAGCCTTTAATTAAAACAGAATTCTTTCTTGAAGGGGTAATTCATTTTTAAAAATTATGTTTGTCCTTCTCAAAGGGGTAAGGGTTATATTTTCTCTTTCTTTGGAATTAATATTAACAGCTAATGAAAAACTACGTGCATCACAAATAGAGCATACCAATACAGCAGACTGTGCTTTTATGAATGTGACTTGTAATAACATGGGTCTGATACTGCCCCAATTTGTTAGCAATATCATCCAACTCATAACTATAGGTGTGTGGAATCAGAGGGCAGTACCTCTTCATGAATACATTTGAAATTTAAGGGAAAACACAATGATGACTCATTTGGATGAGTTATTAAATGAGTAGGGATTCAAGGAGAGTATTTTGACATAAGGTGTAAAGACAAGGTAGAGAGAGCAGGTGGCATTAAATAAGTGAGTGGGTGCAGTCTTGTATAGGAGCAAGTGTTCCTGCATGTAATGACTAAGAACATGAACTTTGGATTTAAACATGTCCTTGTTCAAAACTTGACTACTTTTCCTTTTACTAACTGTGGGACTCATCACAAGTTTTAGTCTCAGGAATTTCATTTCTGTGATGATGATAATGATGTTAATGACACACAGGTATTTGCATCATGAAGTCCGAGGATGCATGCAAAGGACATGTCACTTAGTACACACAGCAAATAGCAGATCTTTCTATTCCATGGGTAGATAGATTTATTTAAATAGAACAGGAGTAAGCCAATTATTTGTCACTATATAGAATGCAAGAAGAAAGTAAAACTGTGCAAAGGTGAATAGTAATAGGCATTTAAAACAGAATTCAATGTGGAAAAAAATTAAAGACAAAAATGATGTATTCAGTATGAAAATTATCCAAACAAAAATATTTAAAATTATATAATACAGAAAGTTAAAAGTATTTCCATAATCCCAACATCTAGATATAATAACTTTCAACATTTTTCTTTCATCTCAGATCTTTAAAAATATACTCACATATACATATACTCATTCATATACTTTATTTTATTTGTCTTTTGGTAAAAGTGTAACTTTCCTAAGAATAAGTATCTTATTATAATATCTTTCCATGTCAATATATATGTTGATATAACATGCTATATATTACTCCATTGCCTAAAATTTCATACTTTATTTAAGCAATCACTAATGATGGACATTTAAAATATTTTCAAAATTGTGTTATTATAAATGATATTAGAATGAAATTTTCATGACTCCATACTAATGTAAATAAATTATTGAAAAAAAAATAAATGGGAGAGAACAGACAAATCTTCCATGCAGGAAGATTTCAAATAATTTATGTAAATGCTCTGTCTTCAAGGAGGTGAGTTGTACACAGTGACTTCCTTCCAAAGAGTCCAATATGGGGAGAAGAAAAAGAGTCACTTTATAGTAAAGAAAACTGACCAATACTGCCTCATCCAGGTAATCATCCACTGTAAGTTTAACATATAGTGATAAGTTGTGCTGATGGTACATATATTTGTAATGAAAATGGACTTTCCCTCTGTGGTTTTCCTCTCAAAAAAAAATAACTCCTGTCTAATCGTGGAAAAAAAACAATCAAACAAATCTTAATTGAGGAACATTCTACAAAATACCTTAACAGTACCCCTCAAAACTATCAAGGTCATGAAAAATAAGAAAAGTCTGAGAAACTCACAGCCAAGAGACACAGCCTAAAGAGACATGATGATGAAGTGTAATATGATAACATGGAAGGGATTTTGGAAAAGAAAGGAGAGATTAGATAAAAAACAAGGATATCTGGGTGTGCCTGGATAGCTCAGTTGGTTAAGCAGTTAAGCGTCTGCCTTCAGCTCAGGTCATGATCTTAGTTAAGGTCCTGGGATTAGGCCACATTGGGCTCCCTGCTCAGTAGGGAGTTTGCTTCTCTCTCTCCCTCTACCCTTCCCCACTACTCCTTCTCTCTCTCTTGCTCACTCTCAAATAAATTAATACACAAAATCTTAAAAAAAGAACCAAACATATCTGAATAAAATATGGACTTTAGTTAACCACAATGCACCAATATTAATTACAATATTAAATGCCAACATTAAGTGCAATATTAATTACAATATGATATTAATTTTAACATATGTACCACACCAAGGAAGATGTTATAATAGGGGAAAATGGGTGGGAGATATATGGGAACTCTATCTTTGTAACTTTCTTATATAAATATTTCCTACTACTAAAAATACTCACTAAAAATTTCTAAGAATAAAAAATGAGGGTGAGAGCATTCACATTTGAAATACTTTATGTGTGCATGTGAATATATATATATGTTTATATGCATATACATACATATATATATAAAAGATTTTATTTATTTGAGAGACAGTGAGCATGAACAGGTGGATGGAGGTGGAGAGGCAGAGGGAGAGGAAGAAGCAGACTCCCCTCTGGGCAGGGAGCCCAATATGAGACTTGATCCCAGGACCCTGAGATCATGACCTGAGCCGAAGTCAGCCGATTAACCAACTAAGCTGCCACCCAAGCACTCCTTGAATATGTATTTTTAAATTGTCCTTTAGTAGGTTGTACTATGTACATGAACTGAGTTTGTAAGTACATATAAACCTCTACTCAGTATATTATGATCTTGTTACATATTTTCACATGCTAGGTTAAAATTATATTACTTTTTAAATTTGTAAACATGGTTTTAGTAATGAAGTTGACTATCTTTTTATATGTTAATTGGTCGTATAAATTTATTAGTAATTATTAATATGGATATATGTAAATTAACCAAAATATTTTAACATTCAGAATATTTCCATAGTTGACATTGTTTTTATTCTTGCCTATAGCTTTGTTTAAAACTATAACTTTTTGATACCTTGCAGTATATATTTGAGACAAGACAAAAATCTCAGTGGAGTCAGTGAGTGTCATATACTCTTATTTTTTATATCATCTCTATCTCTGGGAAAGACACTTGAAGCTGGCTTCAAGCTATAATCTTGCTATAAAAGGTAAAGGAAAATTGTACAACCAAATGATGACTGTAGTAGATTTGGGTGCTATTTAAATTTAGAACAAGGGAAGTATTAAGTATTTTCCTATATATCTATATTATTGGTCTGCAGTGCAAAATTCTTTGCAAGAACAAACTAACTATAATAACCAATTCAAAATATACCCCAGAAAACCCACAAGATAATTGTGAGTAAATAATTTTCAGTGTTATCAGAGAAAAGATGCAAAATACCTACCATGTTTTATTATAATTCAACTGTTACATAAATCGCCTCTTATTCTGGTTATTTCTAGACTTTGTAATAATTTTTTTCAGAAACATATTGAAGTAAGCTAGAAAATTCTGCAACTGTAATAATCCTCATCAAAATGAATATTCTATTTAAAAATCAAGTCTAGAATAAGCATGTTCTTTATAGAAACCAATTAAGCAATTTTTCCTGTAAGTCTGATACCCAAGTCAAGGCTACAACTTAAAATATCTGCATAAACTTCAAGCATTTATACAAAAGATGAATTGCTGACCAGTATTTTGTCATTTTTCTCCTTAGTAGGGCCTAAAGATCTAGGATAGTCTTTTTCCTGTATTCCCCTTAATGTTTATGAAAACTGTATTGTTACTGAGAAAAAAAATAATTTTGTGAAATTAGTGTTTTGAACAGATTCCAAATTTCTACTATGAAACTGCTTGTACCAACCAGTTCCTCAAAAATAGAGTATCTGCCCCCAATATTGCCCTGTATATCCCTTCAGAGTTTCCAATACATGAAAAATATGATTGAAAACATTTGATAATATTTATTGAACATATATCATGTAGTTTTCCAAGGGCTTTAAATATAGTTTTATTTAACTTTCACATAATCTTATAAGTCAGTATTAATCCCTGTTTTTACAGATGAACTCAAAACAGAGCAGCTAAGTAGCTTACTAAGTTTCTCAAAGCTAAGAAAGGAGACAAGTCATTTGAACTACACATCCCTCTTCAGAGAACATATTCTTAACCTTGTGTTATGCTCCCTCATAGATCATTGAAGACACTGAGGCAGCATGGGAAGAAAGATGCTATTAAAGTAAAGTTACCATGTGGAAAAGTAGGGGAACAGAGGGAACACGGAACAAATGTATTGATGCAATTCATCTTGATGATATACAAAATAAACCAGGTTGTTCCTTTGGACATTCAAAAAAAAAAAAAAATCTTCAGCATCTAATATGTGTATTTCAGGCACTGGGTTATCATTCAGGTGAATACAAGTAGATATAAATATTACTTTATGGAGCTCATTTTCTAATTTTGGATGCATGTATAATTATAAGTTATAATAAATGTGACAAAGAGTAAATGACTGTGAATCATGAGAGGCTAGAATGGAGCTATATAAGGTGCTAGGGGCTAGGCTCACCTGGGAAAGATGTTGGATCTGAGAAGATGAGTAACTTGCTTATAGTGGTTGCTAGGTTGGAGCTGGTGCAGTGGCATGAACAGAAAGATCAAAGTGGAATTTTTAGATTTAAAGATTTTTTTATAGATGAAATATAGAAAGAGAGAGGAAGAATGGTCTAAAATTACCTTCAAAGGTAGTCAGGAGTTGAATTTTGAATGCATATTTGTCACAAGAATAATGGGCCATTTTTTGAAGAGTTTTAGTAGAAAATAACACAAATAAGTTTATATTTAAAATATATCACTGTGGCTTCCATGGAAGAACAGATTCAAGGTGGTCCAGAAGGGAAGGGGGAAGATGAGATGGCATCTATTTTAGTAGTCCAGGTGAGGTAAGAGCCTTTAACCAAGTTGTGGTGTTAGGATGGAGCACATATTTAGAAAATATAAA
This sequence comes from Lontra canadensis, assembly GCF_010015895.1. Lineage (NCBI taxonomy): Eukaryota > Metazoa > Chordata > Mammalia > Carnivora > Mustelidae > Lontra > Lontra canadensis. Next base: position 17,420,947 of record NW_022631005.1, read on the forward strand.
TACAGAACAGGGAAATAGATTTGGTAGGGAGAGTTAAAAAAGAGGAAGAATTAGAACCTCTGAATTTCTAATTTGCTTAGTTTGATAAAGCATGGCCACATTTATTAAAATACAGAATGTCAGAGGAGGGCATGATATTTAAAGAAAAACTGAGTTCAACTTTGGATATAATGAAATGGAGTTGCCTTTGAAATATTCAAATTCAGTTGCTCTACAGAAAGAGGGTAATATGGGTCTAGAACTCAGAAATGATCTCTGAGATAAAGAAATTAAAAAGCAAAACCACGGTTGTCAATGGGATTGCCAAGGAAGAAAGAATACAATAAAAAGATGAGAAAGAGGACCAAATGTTAGGGCCTTCTAATATCTAAAAATCTAAAAAAAAAAAGGAGAAGAAGAGTGCCTGGGTGGCTCAGTCAGTTAAGCGTCTGCCTTTGGCTCAGGTCATGATCTCAGTGTGCTGGGATCAAGTCCCGCATAGGGCTCCTTGCTTCAGCAGGGAATCTGGTTCTCCCTCTCCCTCCCTGTGCCACACCCCACCGCTCATGCTTGAGTGTCTTATCTCAAATAAATAAATAAAATCTTAAAAAAAATTACAAAAATAGGAGAAGAGAGTAGTAAAGATTAACACGGATGGGTGAGAAAGGTAGGAGGTGTGGTAGATTGGAAGAGTATATTGTTCATGAAAGCCAAGGGAATTTCGAGAGAAAGAGAGAAGGATTAATAGTACCTAATGCTACTGTGAGTTCAAATTAGGAAATAGACTTTAAAATAACCACTGAAAATATTAACCTAGAGATAACAGGTATTTTTTTTTTTTTATAAACTGCTGGAGTAACTTTGTTATTCCTGCCCTCCCTCACTGTCTCTTTCTCTATTTTTTTTTCTTTGAGTGTTTTGTTTATTAAGAGACATGAAGTAGAGGTGGGTAGAATAAAAGAATATGATAAAGGGTGTAGACCACTGGCTTGCACAAGGCAGAATCTATGAGTGCTCTAAGTCAGCCGGATAACCTTAAGGTTTACTTAAGTCAAGCCTTAGAGAAGTGCTCTGCCTCAAATTAGCTGCAAACAGCCCATAGACGAGGCATTTAAAATATGATTTTCTCAGTTTGCAAAAATGAGCCACACTTACTCTTGCAAAGAAAATCATGCTGTCCCTCAGGTGGGTGGTTGAGGGGGGCCATCATGCTTCTTTGCTGTCTAGCATGCTGCTCGTGGTCAAAAGTTCCTTGGGGATTTAGCATGAAAATTTGGAGAATTACTGCGCCCAATAGGGCAGATGATTTAGGGAAGAGAACACACTGAGATGAACTGTAGCAACTGAAAATAGGACTTTTGTGGGGGGCAGTACTGCTTTTTGTGATGGTTCCAGAGATAGTAGAGGGGTTTGCCTTTGAATTCTACCCTGATTGTAGGATAAAGGACTGAGTTTCCTTTCACTTCTTTATCCATCTACTCTTGATCATGCGTGTTATTCTTATCAGACATGATCATCACTACATACGGATTAGTCATCTTAATTTACTGGGACTTGGCAGAAAATTTAATAATTATATTACCCCAATTAAGCCCCTCAGACCTCCACAAAATAGACTAATGTCAAGAACTTATATAACCCCATAAACAAAATAAATAGGAAGCTTGGGATTAGAATTCAGGGCACTGGTTTTCAATCCTTTTCTCATCACTTAGCTACAAAACTAATGTTACAGCTGTTCGTGGCCATTTAAAATAGCAGAGAACATATTGCCAAAGAAGGGTGTGGGTGTATGTCAGGCACTGTTTTCTGGCCAAATTTCAAGTTGGATCATTCTTTACAAAATTCCTAAAACTCCATTATTTTACTGAAGCAGTATCCATTCTTTTTTTCCTATATTAATCAGTGTTGTTTCTGTTAAATATTTGCCATGGTGTATTTCAAAGCTGATTCATATATTCCAACGTGGAAAGTCCTTGTTAGTCTTCTGAAAAGCAGTAAAGCAATCTCATGTACATAAATTGAAGTGCCTTCTTAGCGCAGTAGGCAGCGCGTCAGTCTCATAAATTGAGTATCTTCCTTGAGCAAGACACTTTGAATCAACTACAACATCTGAAAGTTTGTTATTTTAAATAGAATTTCATATTTAGCTAGTGAGCTTTTCAACAGTGCTTTAACTTCAGACCAAACACTGACAATCCATTGCTATCAAGAAGGAGCTTACTGGTTGGAGTATCTTTTAAAAGACACTAACAGTATTTAAAATCCCATTTCCAACTTAAATCTTTCTGCTTTGATTTACCGCCATCCTCATCTCCTTCCTGCTAGATACTTTTAACAGAAGCACTCAGAGCCACTTGGATGGAAAAGCTATCTTGACTTCTTACAAAGACCAACGTCTTAAGTGGTTTCCAAGTTGTTTTGATGGATATTGTTTATCAAGTCATTTCTGTCTCTCTGTTTAAAATACACAAAACCAAATGTACTTCGAGAGACAGTAAAATAAATCAAATAATATATATTCAGTGTTTTCCCAAATGCCTGAAAGAAACAAGTGCAGCACTTACAAAAAAATGACAAGTGCTTTGCTGCCTTTATCTATTTCTTTCTTTATCAGGCTTGAAATCACTTCTGAAAGGAAAAAAGAGTCTGGTGTGGACATTTCTATTTCAACAAGATACCTAGCTATTCTGCTTTAAGTAGCATCAGCAACGTAAATACAGAAAATAACTTTAAATGGACACATTTAGCTTCAAGAAATTGAATGCAACTGATACACTTCTAAGAGGCAGATTCTGAAGTAGGAAAAATATATAATTACTCCTCTTTCCCCAGGAGAAAAAGGAATATAAGAACAAATAAAACATTGGCTTCTTTATATTAAAAAGATTTAAAATATTTAATTGACTGACAAGAGATTCATTTTAAGAATTATTTAATATTTTTAATCTACCACTATTTGGCAATTATACAAAAGTATTGTATATTTAGTCATTAAAATAAAAACACCAAAGCACACTACAAAACCAAGATGTTACCTAAACATCTCCACATAACCAGGATGTTAATACCAGCCAAACCCTGTGTTAGTTCACAACCTCTTTGAAATATTTAAGTGAATTTCTAACTCCAGTCACTAGAAACTAATGCAAATATTCAAGTAGCCAAAACACACTGATTTATTGGCCTTAGCCAGCTGCTTAAGTCCAGCTCCTTTATTATCCTATGGTCTTCAGCCAACTTTCACTTGCTCACCTCCAACATTTGTTCATTTCACCCTCTCACTTGCTTAAAACACAACTTCACACACTCTTCTTTCTCCTCCTCTTCTACCTCCTTTTGCTCCTGCTGCTTCTCGTTTCTTCATGTTCCAACCCCCCACACTTATGATACTTTCTTTACTTCAACCAATCAAATATTTCCAATTCCTCCATGGACACATTGAAATATTTCTCTGATTATGAAAAACTAAAACAGGGATTTACCATGAATCCTCTCTGCCTGAAATTAAAATTAATTAAAATCTTTTTTAAAATTGTATAACTGGTTGTCAACATCCTGTGTGGACCTATCACTTTATGTGCGCTGATTACACCTGCTTTAGATTAAATCATGCTTGTGTATTATATTTCCTGACATGACATTTGAGAATATTTTTCCTTGCTCTTTTTCTCAATCTATATTAAATTCAGATACATGCTCTGGTGGATTTAAACAGTTAAAATTTTTAGCAACTAAGAGGCCTCTTAGATTTGCTTTCTTCAACTAATGATGAATAAATGAGAGAGGACAAAATCAGGGCGTAGACAAAGACAGCACATCATAGGAGTTAAGAAATACTGAGATGGGCCCACTTAGCCCACTGTTTCGAAAGAATCCTGGATACTTAGAACTGAGATTCTGCAGAATGGAATGAGAAGTTCTTTTTTTTTTTTTTTTTTTTTTTTTTTTCTGATTTTATATCTAATAGGAACTAACAGAGGAAAAAAATGCTGGAATAATAGATTTTTTAAAAAACTGGCACTTGGGGCACCTGGGTGGCTCAGTGGTTAAAGCCTCTGCCTTCAGCTCAGTCATGATCCCAGGGTCCTGGGATTGAGCCCTGCATCGGGCTCTCTCTGCTCAGCAGGGAGCCTACCTCCTCCTCTCTCTCTCTCTCTCTGCCTGCCTCTCTGCCTACTTGTGATCTGTCAAATAAACAAATAAAAATCTTAGAAAAAAAAAACAAAAAACTGGCACTCATGTGTTCATGAACCCCAATCTCATTACCAATAGACCCATTTGAACAGTGCCCATTGTTTGGGAGAAGCTATTGTTGAGAAGTCTGTAGAAGCAAAACAAATGGCTGACAGTGGTGCCAAGTGGCCCAAAGACAGAACATTATATCAATCTGCTTAACTAATGACTCATAGTTCTATAGTGTCCCACTGTATGTGTCTGAGGAGTCTTTTTGATTTGACCCTATCCGTAAAGAATAAGAGATTTTTATTTATTTACATATTGAATTTGTATGTATCCATATAAAACAAAAGACTATATCTATGTCTATCATTACAGCTAAATGTTTAAGATTCACACAGACATAATCTTACTTACTACAATACCATTTCCTCAGTTTTACTCATTGGGCTCAACAATAGCACTGTTTCAATCTTTTTCCTGGTCTTGGACATTATACTCTTGCTTTGTTCTCCTTGGCCTCTTATTCTGCATCATTTTATTTCCCAGTTAAGCCATACATACAGGTCTCTGTGAGAAAAGCTGCAGTGAGCTCCTCTCAATTTTTAATCAATATTCTTTAGTTAAGTCTTGTAACATATAGTAATTGTGCCCAGCTGCTAGTAAGAAAAATCGAAAATCACAGTAAATCAAATAAAATTGAAGTTTATATTGCCCTGTCATAAAAGAAGTACAGAGAGGTAAGCCCTCCAGGACTAATAGGAAGGCTATATATTGCCAGCAAAGATGAACACACCTTTAATATTTAGCCCCAAGAATTTAGCACTCAGCTTCCATTCTCAAAGTCAAAGCCCAAAATAACTACAGATTTTCACCACCAGGTCTTAGTTCTAGATAGGAAGAAGGAAATTCAAGGCAGTGGTGGCAAAAAGGTGCACATTAACCCTCTGTCCCATCCTCAAGGAATTTTCTCAGAAGTGCCATCTGTCACCTCCCACTTATACCTATGGGCCACCTTAATTGCAATGAAGTCTGAGAAATGTAGTTGCTTCTATGGGCTCACAGCCAAGCAATAAACTAGTAATTCATTCCTAAAAAGAGCAAGTATTTGAGCAAGTATTAAGATATTTTTCTCCCTAGGGGGAGAAACAGTAGTATTGCAATGAATATTCTAGCTTTCTCTAGCTAGAATATTTTTACACTAGCTTTTTAAATTTATAATTACCCTAAACATATCAAAATGTGTCTACTCTGGAGGAGAAGCAACATGGCAGAGAAGTAGCAGACTGAAATGACATCAGGTCCCAGGAGTTCAGCTAGATAGTTACCAAACCATTCCAAACACCTACAAACTCAATGGGAGATAGGAAAGAAGAAGAACAGCAATTCTAGGAACAGAAAATCAACCAATTTCTGAAAGGCAGGAGGTGTGGAGAAGTGAATCCAAAAGGACAGGAAGATAGACCATGGTGGGGAGGGGCAAGTCCCGGCAAGCAGTGGAGCAGCAGAGCACAAAATCAGAACTTTTAGAAGTCTGCTCCACTGAGCAACATCACTCCAGAGGCTAAGCGGGGGTGGAGCTCTCGCAGGGACAGTGTGGTCTCAGGTTCTGTGGGGTCACAGATAGATCAGGGGTGTTTCAGTGTGGCAGATCTCCCAAGTATTGGAGTGGGGAAGCTGGCTACAGAGACGGAGCCAAGGAGTGAGCTTTCAAATAGGGGTTACTATATACCATGGCACATTCAGGCCACTACTCTTTGAGCAGGGACCCCATAAGTGGCAGATCCAGAGAGATTCCTTCCTTCCTCCTCCAGGAGGAGCAGAATAGGAATGTGCAGCAAGAATATACTGGGTTTAGAGACTCCAAATGAGACTGTGTGCCAGAGATAGAAATGCGTGTTCATAGGCCAGGTGAGCACAGTGTGTGGCTGGAGACCTGGGAGATGGGAGGGATTGATAGCTTTTCTCTGAGGGTGCACTGAAGAGTGGGGCCCCGAGCTTTTGGCTCCTCCAGGCCAGAGATTGGGAGGCCGCCATTCTCATTACTGTCTTCCAGAGCTCTACAGAAAGCATTCAGGGAACAAAAGCTCCTGAGAGTGAACCCAAGCAGATACTTAGCCTGGCCCCTGGCAAGGGCGGTGCAATTCCGCTTCGGGCAAAGACATTTGATACTCACTGCAACAGGCCCTTCCCTCAGAAGATGAGCAAGAACATCCAGCCAAGACCAAGCTCACAGATCAAGGAGAACAGTGGAACTCCAGAGCTAGGGGAAAGCGAAGTATAGAATTCATGGCTTTTTCCCCATGATCCTTTAGTCTTGCAAAGTTAAATTTTTTTAAATGTTATGTTTTTTCTTATTCTATTTTATAACTTTTCTTCTTTCCTCATTTAATGTTTTTTTTAAGTAGTTTATCCTAACAAAATTTTAAACCTTCATTGTTATAGTCATATTTTATCTCTTCATTGTATTTAACCTTATTTTTTGTATACATATAGGGTTTTTTTTTCTTTAAAATTTTGGGATACAATTTCTTCTAATAGATCAAAATATGCCCTAAATCTAGCACATGGTTTTGTTCTAGTCTCCAGCCTGAGCACATTCTCTCCTCTTTTTTTTTCTCCAACAAATATTATCAATCCCTTTTTTCAACTTTTTAAAAAATTTTCAGCTTTACAGTCATATTCCATTCCTTCATCATGTTTGCCCTTATTTTTGTATATATATAAAGTTTTATTTCTTTAAAATTTTGGGAGGTAGTTTCTTCTAAAAGACCAGAATACAGCCAAAATCAAGTGGATGGCTCTTTCTATTCACCAGTCTAATACATACATATATATATATATGTGTATATATATATATATATATATATATATATATATACACATATATATATATGTGTGTGTGTGTGTGTGTGTGTGTGTGTGTGTGTATTTCCCATTTCTCCCCCTTTCTTTTCCCCCAGATTTTGGGTCTCTTCTAATTTGGTTAGTGTACATTTTTCTGGAGACTTTGCCACCTATTTACTATTTTGTTCTCCCATTCATATATTCTTATCTGGATAAAATGACAAAGCAGAAAAACTCACCACAAAAAATAAATAAATAAATATTAAAAAATAAGAGGCAGTACCAACAGCTAGAGACCTAATCAATATGGACAATCACATGTCAGAACTAGAGTTCAGAATGATGATTCTCAAGGTGCTAGCTGGGCTCGAAAAATGCATGGATGTTAGAGAAACCATTTCTGAGAAATAAAATCCCTTTCTGGAGAAATAAAAGAAATAAAATCTAATGAAGATGAAATCAAAAAAGGAATTAATGAGGTACAATAAAAAAATGAAGGCTCTTACTGCTAGGATAAATGAGGCAGAAGAGAGAATTAGTGATATAGAAGACCAAATGAGGGAGAATAAAGAAGCTAAGCAAAAGAGAGACAAACCACTACTGACCATGAGGGGATAATTCAATAGATAAGTGATACCATAAGATGAAACAATATTAGAATAATTGGGATTCCAGAAGAAGAAGAAAAACAGAGAGGGGCAGAAGGTATAATGGAGCAAATTATAGTAGAGAATTTCCCTAATATGGCTAAGGAAGCAAGCATCAAAATCCAGGAGGCACAGAGAACCCTCCCCAAAATCAATCAAAATAGGTCCACACCCCATCATCTAATTGGAAAACTCACAAATCTTAGTGACAAAAAGAAAATTCTGAAAACAGCCCGGGTCAAGAAGTCCGTGACATGCAATGGTAGAAATATTAGACTGGCAGCAGACTTATCTACGGAGACCTGGCAGGCCAGAAAGAACTGGCCTGATATATTCAGAGCACCAAATAAGAAAAATATAAAGCCAAGAATACTATATCCCTCCAGGCTATCATTGAAAATAGAAGGAGAGATTAAAAAGCTTCCAGGACAAACAAAACTGAAAGAATTTACAAATACCAAACCAACCCTACAGGAAATATTGAAAGGGACCCTCTAAACTATGAGAGCCTAAAAATAGTAGATCAGAAAGGAAGAGAGTCAATACACGGTAACATTGACCTTACAGGCAATACGATGGCACTAAGGTCATGTATTTCAATAGTTACCCTGAATGTAAATGGGCTAAATGCCCCAATCAAAAGACACAGGGTATCAGAATGAATAAAAAAACCAAGATCCATTAATATGCTGTCTATAAGAAACTCATTTTAGACCCAAAGACACCTCCAGATTTAAAGTGAGTGGGTGGTAAAAAATTTACCATGCTAAAGGACATCAAAAGAAAGCTGGGGTGGCAATCCTTCTATCAGATCAATTAGATTTTAAGCCAAGGACTATAATAAGAGATAAGGAAGGACACTATATCATACATAAAGGGTCTGTCCAACAAGAAGATCTAACAATTTTAACTATCTATGCCCCTAACGTAGGAGCAGCAAATTATAGAAACCAATTAATAACAAAATCAAAGAAATGCATCAACAATAATACAATAATAGTAGGGGACTTTAACATCCCTGTCACTGAAATGGACAGATTATCCAAGGAAAAGATCAACAAGAAAATAAAGGTCTTAAATGAGACACTGGACCAGATGGACCTCACATATATATATTCAGAACCCTCTATCCCAAAACAAAAGAATACACATTCATCTCTAGTGCACATGGAACATTTGCCAGAATAGATCACATCCTGTGTCACAAATCAGGTCTCAACCAGTACCAAAAGACTGGGATCATTCCCTGCATTCTTTCAGACCACAATGCTCTGAAGCTAGAACTCAATCATAAGAGGAAAGTTGGAAAGAACTTAAATACATGGAAGCTAAAGAGCATCCTACTAAAAAATGAATGGGTCAGCCAGGAAATTAAAGAAATTGAAAAAATGCATGGAAACAAATGATAATGAAAACACAACTGTTCAAAATCTATGGGACACAACAAAAGCAATCCTGAAAGGAAAGTATATAGTGATACAAGCTTTCTCAAGAAACAAGAAAGGTCTCAGGTCACAACCTGATCCTACACCTAAATGACCTGGAGAAAGAACAACAAAGAAAGCCTAAACCCAGCAGGAGAAGAGAAATCATAATGATCAGAGCAGAAATCAATGAAATAGAAACCAAAAGAACATAGAACAAATCAACAAAACTAGGAGCTGGTTCTTTGAAAAAATTAGTAAGATTGATAAGCCCCTGCCCAGACTTATCCCAAAGAAAAGAGAAAGGACCCAAATAAATAAAATCATGAATGAAAGAGGAGAGATAACAACCAATACCAAAGAAATACAAACAATTATAAGAACATACTATGAACAACTATACGCCAGCAAATTTGACAATCTGGAAGAAATGGATGCATTCCTAGAGGCATATGAACTACCACAACTGAACCAGGAAGAAATAGAAAACCTGAACAGACCCATCACCAGTAAGGAGATTGAAGCGTCATCAAAAATCTCTCTACAAATAAGAGCCCAGGGCCAGATGGCTTTCCAGGGGATTTCTACCAAATGTTTAAAGAAGAATTAATACCTATTCTCCTGAAACTGTTCCAAAAAATAGAAATGGAAGGAAAACTTCCAAGCTTATTTTATGAGGCCAGCATTACATTGATCCCCAAACCCGACAAAGACCCCATCAAAAATGAGAATTACAGACCAATATCCTTGATGAACATGGATGCAAAAATTCTCACCAAAATACTAGCCAATAGGATCCAATAGTACATTAAAAGGATTATTCACCATGACCAAGTGGGATTTATTCCTTGGCTGCAAGATTGGTTCAACATCCACAAATCAATCAATGTGATATGATACATTACTAAAAGAAAGTACAAGAACCATATGATACTCTCAACAGATGCTAAAAAGCATTTGAAAAGCACAGCATCTTTTCTTGATCAAAACTCTACAAAGTGTAGAGATAGAAGGTACATACCTCAATATCATCAAAGGCATCTAAGAAAAACCCACAGCAGATGTCATTCTCAATGGAGAAAAACTGAGAGCTTTTCTGCTAAGGTCAGAAACACAGCAGGGATGTCCACTATCACCATTGCTATTCAACATAGTACTAGAAGTCCTAGCCTCATTAATCAGACAACAAAAAGAAATTAAAGGTATCCAAATCAGCAAAGAAGTCAAACTATCACTCTGTGAAGATGATATGATACTTCATGTGGAAAACCCAAAAGACTCCACTCCAAATCTGCTAAAACTTGTACAGGAATTCAGCAAAGTGTCAGGATATAAAATCAGTGCACAGAAATCAGTTGCATTTCTTTACATCAACGAGACAGAAGAAAAAGAAATTAAGGAGTCAATCCCAATTATAATTGGATACAAAACTATAAGATACCTAGGAATAAACCTAACCAAAGAGGAAAAGAATCCATACTCAGAAAACTATAAAGTCCTCATGAAAGAAATAGAGGAAGACACAAAGAAATGGAAAAATGTTCCATGCTCATGGATGGGAAGAACAAATATTGTGAAAATGTCTATGCTACCTAAAGCAATCTACACATTTAATGCAATCCCTATCAAAATCCCATCCATTTCTTTCAAAGAAATGGAACAAATAATCCTAAAATTTGTATGAAACCAGAAAAGACCTTGAATAGCCAAAGGAATATTGAAAAAGAAAGTCAAAGTTGGTGGCATAACAATTCTGGACTTCAAGCTCTATTACAAAGCTGTGATCATCAAGACAGTATGGTACTGGCAACAAAACAGACACATAGATCAATGGAATGGAATAGAAATAGACCTGCAACTCTATAGTCAACTAATCTTTGACAAAGCAGGAAAGAATGTCCAATGGAAAAAGGACAGTTTCTTCAACAAATGGTGTTGGGAAACTTGGACAGCCACATGCAGAAAAATGAAACTGGACCATTTCCTTACACCACACACAAAAATAGACTCCAAATGGATGAAGGACCTCAATGAGAGAAAGGAATCCATCAAAATCCTTGAGGAGAACACAGGTAGCAACCTCTTCAACCTCAGCTGCAGCAACTTCTTCCTAGGAACATCGCCAAAAGAAAGGGAAGCAAGGGCAGAAATGAGCTATTGGGACTTCATCAAGATCAAAAGCTTCTGCACAGCAAAGGAAACAGTGAACAAAACCAAAATACAACTGACAGAATAGGAGAAGATATTTGCAAACGACATATCAGGTAAAGGGCTAGTATCCAAATCTATAAAGATCTTATCAAATTCAACACCCAAAGAACAAATAATCCAATCAAGAAATGGGCAGAGGACATGAACAGACATTTCTGCAAAGAAGACATTCAAATGGCCAACAGATACATGAAAAAGTGCTCCACATCACTCGGCATCAGGGAAATACAACAAAACCACAATGAGATACCACCTCACACCAGTCAGAATGGCTAAAATTAACAAGTCAGGAAACGACAGATGTTGGCAAGGATCCAAAGAACAGGGAACCCTCATACAATGTTGGTGGGAATACAAGCTGGTGCAACCACTCTGGAAAACAGCATGGAGGTTCTTCAAAAAGTTGAAAATAGAGCTACTCTATGAGCCAGCAATCACACTACTGGGTATTTATCCCGAAGATAGAAATGCAGTGATCCGAAGGGTCATGTGCACCCAAATGTTTAGAGCAGCAATGCCCATAATAGCCAAACTGTGGAAAGAACCTAAATACCTAGATGTCCATCAACAGATGAATGGATAAAGAAGATGTGGTATATGTGTACACACACACACACACACACACACACACACACACAATGGAATACTACGCAGTCATCAAAAGAAATAAAATCTTGACTTTACAATGACGTGGATGGAACTAGGGGGTATTATGCTAAGTGAAATAGGTAAATCAGAGAAAGATAATTATCATATAATCTCCCTGATATGAGTAATTTGAGAGACAGGGTGGGGGAAGCTGGGGTTAGTGAAGGAAAAAATGAAAGAAGATGGGATTGGGAGGGAGACAAACCATAAGAGACTTTAATCTCACAAAACAAACTGAGGGTTGCTGGGGAGAGAGGGGTATGGAGAGGGTGGTTGGGTTATCTACAATGGGGAGGGTATGTGTTATGGTGAGTGCTGTGAAATGTGTAAGGCTGACGATTCACAGACCTGTACCCCTGGGGCAAATAATACATTACATGTTAATAAAAATAATTAATAAAAAATTAACAAATGTTTCTACTCTAATTTCTATAGTAATTTCTGTTATAAATATGTTATAAATAACAGGAGATATAATTGAAGGAACTCAGTAGTTTAAGAAAAAGAAAATAGCTTCCTTTCTACTACTTGTGTGGTTGACTGCATTGTGATTCCAAATCATTTGCATCTCTTTCTCCTTTTGTCTTAGAGGTTTACATATCTTGGCACCTTACTATATGTCTTGCATTAGCTAACTGTAGGTAAAATGTATTTTTTTTTAAGATTTTATTTATTTATTTGACATGCAGAGAGAGATCACAAGTAGGCAGAGAGGCAGGGGAGGGGGGGGCGAGCAGACTTCCTGTTAAGCAGAGAGCCTGATGTGGGACTCGATCCCAGGACTCTGAGATCATGACCCCAGCCGAAGACAGAGGCCCAACCCACCGAGCCACCCAGGCACCCAGTAAAATGTATTTTCTTTCTTCAGTGTTAAGTGTGTCCATGTGGCTTACTTCAGCCAATAAAATGAGCTAGACATCACACAAGTCTATTCTTAGAGGAAGCTTTATGTGCTGTTGTCTGTTTCCACAAACTATCTTGTTCTTGGGGTTCTGGGGTGGCCAATTAGTTAAGCCTCTGACTCTCGGTTTTGTCTCAGGTCACGATCTCAGGGCCCTAATTTGGTCTTCATGCTCGGCATGGAGTCTACTTGAGATTCTCTCCCTCTCCTTCTGCCCCTCCCCCTGCTTGCACACACTCTCTCTCTCTCTTTAAAATAAAATAAATAAATAAAATCATTTTTTAAAAAAATCTATCTTTCTCTTTCCCTTTTGCCATGAAAATAGCATGTTTCTGATGGGGCTCTCTAGTTAAAAGACTCTGCTCTGAAAGGTGATGGCATATAAAGTAGAGGTTAAGTAGATGACAGCCATAGACATATCAAGCAAGAACCAAACTAATGTTATTATATGCTATTAAGATGTTAGGGCTAGGGGATCCTGGGTGGCTCAGTGGGTTAAAGCCTCTGCCTTGTGCTCAGGTCATGATCTTGGGGTCCTGGGATCGAGCTCCACATCAGGCTCTCTGCTCAGCAGGGAGACTGCTTCCCCCCTCTCTCTCTGCCTGCCTCTCTGCCTACTTGTGACCTATGTCTGTCAAATAAATAAATAAAATCTTAAAAAAAAAAAAAGATGTTAGGGTTAGTTATCATCATTGCAAAATTTGGTGAAAGTTGTCTAATACTAAAGTATATATGTGACTTATCCTAATACACATCTATGCAAATTAAAGTTTTCCTTTTTTTTAATCTGATGCTATGAAAATTTCTTGATAAGCAAACATGGTCTTTGAGGTCACTTGCACCTGAGGGTCATCTTTCTTCCTTTTCCTACAGGTACATTTTAGCCATTACCAGAGACTGTATTTGGTGAGCTCATCCTACAGAGTGCCCATTGTTATTTCTGACACAGGTGAGGTGAAATGAGGGAAAAATAAAATGTCTAGAACTGCTCCTCTAATTTATCTCTTCCTTTTTAAATGTGAATCCTCATCCTTTCTCTAAATTCTCCCATTAATAAAGAAATAAGAGATGAAGCATAGTAGAAATCAAGAAGAAGGCATTCAAGCAGGACTTTCATTCTTTCAGAAGTAGTTGAACTAAATCGAAGTTGCCCAAGGAAGAATAAAAATGTGGTATTCCTCTCACTGTAACCCCACTACATTGTCTGCACATGCCCTTAAACATCTCACAAATTTTGCTGCTACTAATCAGAAAATGAGAAGAAAGTTACTAGAATTTTTATTGCTTTTGGGGGGCACCAAATGAATTGCTTTAAAAAAATCTTTGCATAAGTTGGCAGGCTACATTTTATCAGAATTCAAAACAACTGCATTTAACATAAAGAAAAGAGATAATTTTAAGAAAATACTTAAGGGTACAAGATTTAACTCTTGGACTTAGGATATACACACACATTTTTCCATCTTTTTCTCCCATCCTGATTCAACTTCAGTAATTCGATCTTCCGTGTAATTCAGATAGCTGGAGTTTTGTGGGTTTTTTGTTTGTTTGTTTGTTTGCTTTTTATTTATTTCAGAAATAAGATTAGGCACAACAAAAGTAGAGAAATAGATCTAGGACTGAGTGATTTCACAGGCATTCTTAAAAAAAAATAGCAGTCATCTGATTTTGAAAAGGAAAACATTTTAGGGAGAATGTACAAAGGAAAGACAGCACCAGAACCATCAGAGGAGCCATAGTTTCCATGATGAAATACTGTCTTAAATAGAAGTAATCACTTTCAGAAACTCAACTTCTTTGGGTAGCATTCATTAAAGAAATAATTTATACTAACTCTCATGAGCTAGCAAGCTGTAATGGAAACAATGCCATAAGCTTGTTGTGGTGGCAGAATATTGGCTCTCCACGTGATACATGCCCTCATCTCCTGGACCTGTAAATATGTTACTTTACTTGGCAAAAGAGCCATGCAAATGTGATCAAACTAAAGACCTTAAAGTGAAGAGTTGTTCTGGATTATCCAGGTAGGCAAATAGAATCACATGGGTCCTTATAATCTTTCCCAGCTATGGTCAGAAAGAGATATGACTGAGGAAGGATCACCAGAAAGATGCAAACTTGGAAGATGGAAGAATAGCCTATGAGCCAAGGAATGTGCTGGTCTCTAGAAGTTGGAAAAGGCAAATAGATTTTCCCTAGAAACTCCAGGAAGAAACACAGTTCTTCCAACTGCTTGATTTTAGCCCATACTTCTGTCTTTCAGAACTATAAAATAATAAATCTGTATTATTGAAGCCACTATGTTTGTGACAATTTGTTGTAGCATCCTTTGGTAATATGCTTACCAAACTCCATCGCTAGGTTACAACAGTTGAACCACATTTCTCAGATTCCCTGGAATTTAAGTGATACTTAGGGCCATCTACAAGAGAATGTGGACTATACAGTCCCAGATGATCTGCACTTAAGAAGGGCATGTGCTTGGCTTAATGCTCTGTTGTTATAGTTCATGAAATTCTCAATAATGTTTGACCAAGAGGCCTCACAGTTTCATTTTCTACTGGGCTCCCAAATTATGTAGATGGTCCTGTTGAGACTATAGGACCAAGGCCTGCCCAATGACATTGACAAAGATGATATATGCTGCTTTAGGGGATGCACCCTAAAACAAAATAATTAAATTAAATTAAAAATTTCCCAATTCTTATGTTTCTCTCTTATCATCTGCTACCAAGAATTAGAGGATCCAGTAAGGATGCAGAGGTCCCAAGAAATGCTGGGTCCACTAAGCTGGGAAGGCTAACAGGAATTCTGTGTTCCCTGGGCACTATGAACAACGTGTGAATGGAAAGGAGCTGCTGGGAAAAGGAAGAGGCACACATATGGTACATTAAAGTTCTGTCTGGGCACTTGCTCCACCTGCCCTTTGACTTACCTTATATGACACCAGTTCAAAGACAAAATGTTTAAAAATTTCAGGATGTCAAAAGCAGAACTGAGCACAGTACCTTTTTGACTGGGGAGGCTTCTCCATCTACATAGGTTGTAAGCCCATGAAGCTGGACTAGACTGGTTTCTTCTCTTTTCTTTCTTTTCTTTTCTTCTTTTCCACCCTCCCTTCCTTTTTTTCTTATTTCTTTCCTTCTTTTTCTTTTCTTTTCTTTTTCCTTCCTCCCTTCCTTCCTTCCTTCCTTCTCCCTTCCCGTCCCTTCTTATCCCTTCCCTTCCCTTCTTTAATGAATAAAGGGAGAAAGTTCATAATCCTGCTGACCATGGCCTGACACTGAAAATATAGCTGAGGAAAAAAAAAAAAAGGCATATTTAGAATTATAGCATTTTGTTACAGAGCTAGATTTTTGGCTCTCCTGATTATCAGATTGAAATAAGCAATAAACCATTTTAAGAATGATGTTAATGATCAAAACAGCTACTTCCCTTCTTCCCCTCAACCACTTTCAAAGATGTATTTATAAAAATAAAAACAAAACAAAACCCAGATGAAAAATGGATCCCCTGAATAACACCATGGAGCAAAGCCCCATGATCAGGACTGTGATATTAGCTAGAAAGAAATTCTTATTATATTAAGCCCTGGATACTTTAGGATTGTTTATTATAGTAGCTGGCCCCTCTGAATAAAACAGAGTTTATACGAAAACAAGAGGCTTTAGCATAATTATTACCTGAGCAAGAAATAAAATTTCTAGATATAAAAACAGAGATAATGCCAAAAATAACAACTATTCATTCAGTTGTTGTAGTTAAGAAATAAGAATAAAAGCCCTGGGGCACCAGGCCACACTGTCAGTTAGGCACCTGAATCTTGTTTTGGTTCAGGTCACAATCCTAGGTTTGTGAGGCTGAGCCCTACATTGGGCTATGTGCTCAGATGGGTGTTGCTTGAGATTCTCTCCCTCTCCCGCTACCTGTGCCCCCCCACACTCTTTCTCTCTCTCTAAAATAAATAAATAAATCTTTTTAAAAAAGAATAATCTTGAGAAATATTAGAACAACCTAGACACTTTTCCTACCCCACCCGGATTCCACCAAACTATAAGGTCTACTGGCAAGATAAAATTAAATTAGGATTTTATTTTTCTATAATCCACACCATGGGAAATAAGCCATTCCCTGGTTTAAGCCTGACTTAGAGTTAGATCTTCACAGTGATTTTATAACTACAAGATTATATTAACTTACTGCTTTGCCTTAGGTTTTTTTTTTTTTTTTGAGAAACCTCACTTTTTTTCTTCCTTTTTTTTTGTAACTATGAAGAGAAATAAGAGAAAGCCACCATGTCAGTGTTTAGTTACTCAAAGTCAAGCTGCCTTAACACAAAGTTTCTGTTCTCCTCTTCTTTCACTGCTAATTAAATGTTAATAGTAGCTCTCCAAATGATAAATAAATTTATACGCTACCATAAGCCTTCACGAAAAGTGGTTAAATTAAGAGTGTATTTTTAAGTATACTCCTCGGTTATTATTCTCATCATTGCCTTTGTTCCCATCTTCTAATCAGGAACACAGTTATGCAAAATGGCCTCAGTGAGAAATAGGATGTCAGGATGAAGGGGGAAAAAAAGTACATAATTGAAGTTTTGGAGCTGTTAAGAGATTGAAGGGTTCAGAAGATATTTTGCTATTATGGGCATGGTTAAGATGACTTAGATGTTTTGGTTCTTGAGCTAAATGAAATAAATGTACAATGTGCCAGTAGTTCCAAACAATGATTCTGCTTTTACTTTCCTGCTCCAATGAGATGAGTGACTTTACTGTCAGTGAAACTTATGACAAGGTTGGAAGGGAGATTGATTTTGGGGTGGGAGGGATGATGTTAGAAAACCAACTGAGATTCACAGAACACAAAACTGCACATCACCGCACATTAAAAATCACAGTTGTGCTTTTCTACAAAGAAGTATTAATTGATTGAATACTGCATGCCTAGCATTGACTTAGTAAAATACAATATAGGAAAGCACTTTTCTATAAATAAACAAAACTCTTTCTAGTTAGGATTTTAAAACACTTTGGAAGAAAATGAATTTACTTATTTTAATCACAAAAAGCTAGTAGCTAAAAATCACATGAAACATGAATTGTAAAGCAGAAGAAATCCATGATTCAATTATTTGTTAGCTTGGCAAAATCTAATTATGGCTTTAGTTTTTGATTATATTTCTGTGGGTAAAGAGAAATTTTTATTGATTTTTAAATTACCATTGGCAAAATGTACAACAGTTATATTTTTTATGTTAAGACTACTTTAATGGTGACCAATGTTTGAAAATTGCAGACAACACAAATGCATATTTCCTCTTTATCTGGACACATCATTAAAATAATGGTAAAATACTAACTAGTATAAACCACTACAATAAAAATACCAAACGGAGGCCATGAAAAAATGAGAAATGTTAGTAAATTTCTAGAAGACAGAAAACAGTAGACATAGTATTGACTGATGATATGAGAAAGCCATAGTTTAGTTGACAAGCAAAAGGGGTTGTAACTGATGAGCTAGCTGAACTGCCTTGCCAGGCTACAAAGGCAGGAGTGTAAAGTAGTTTTGATTACAAGGTCATAGGAACGGTTGTCCCTGCCTCTCTACAGTTCCACCACACAACTGGGACAATCTAAAATTAGGTTTCATTGCTTTAAATAAAACTACATTGGGGATGACTTACTTGGGCAGAAATAATGGGTATTAGTACCTCCATTCCTATTCTTGCACTTAAGTGTTCCCTAGCAAAATAACCTTGTGCCTTACCCTCAACCAGAAGATAGATTCTCCAGATGACAAAACTCACACAAGTATACATATCTGTAAATCAACCTTTATTTGGCTCACTTAAATATGAATAATTAACTGTCATAAGACCCTAACATGAAAGACAAAGACCAAGATAAACAAAAGAAAACCAATTCTGAAGGAGATAAAAATTAGGAAACAGAAAAAAATAAATAAAACTAAATAACACAAACCAAAATTCTAATTAAAATCTTCAGATAGAGTGAGAGAATATATATTTGCATATACACATATACATATATATGTGTGTATTGCATCCATTAAGAAAGGTACTATGAAAAAGAAATAGTCACAAAATAAGTTTCCTGGAAACTAAAAGCAAAATATAAAAAGACTAAAAAATATATTTGAAGAAATTTCCCTAAATATAAGACATAAAAATAAATTTAAGTAGAAATATCACATAAAAGATAAAAGATAAAAAAATTTCAACTATTAGAAAGGTCAGAGAAAGTTATTAATAATAACAATAATATTGATACAAGAAAATTTCTCTGAGTTAAATACTTTCACATTACAGAGGCCCGAATCAAACACAGTGAATGAAAAATTATCAAAACTTAGATACATAGGAAATCCTAAAATTTTGGGGTGGGGTGGGGGGACAAACTCACTGCAGGTGAACCCAGCATTATTCTTATAAGAAAATGAAAAAAACATAAAAGAAAATGAATGAAGTTATTTCTTTGTAGCATTAACTGAGCAAGGATTTCCAACCCAAAATATTTTTCATGACAAGCCTTCTGGACTGACTTTTATATTCTAGTTTTAATTAAAACTTTTATTGAGATAATTGTGTATCTGCATGCAGTTACAAGAAATATACAGAGAGATTTCTTGAATATTTTGCCCAGTTTCTCCCAATGGTAGATGTGTCTATATTTAGGTTCATATGACTTCCTGGTATTTTAATTCTTTCATCAATACGTAATGACCCTCTTTGTCTCTCATATTTTTTTGCTCTGAAATCTACTTTATTATATGTTAATATACCCATTCCTGCTATTCTTGCTTAATGTTTGCATGAGGTGTGTGTGTGTGTGTGTGTGTGTGTGTGTGTGTGTGTATGTATATATATATATGGAGAGAGAGATAGAGATCTGTACTTTCAAATTATTTCTGTTGCTGAATTTGAGGTCATTTCTCATAAGCAGCATGTGTCCGGGTTTCTCAACACTATACCCTTATGTGAT
This sequence comes from Lontra canadensis, assembly GCF_010015895.1. NCBI lineage: Eukaryota > Metazoa > Chordata > Mammalia > Carnivora > Mustelidae > Lontra > Lontra canadensis. Next base: position 17,440,787 of record NW_022631005.1, read on the forward strand.
GATTTGTTAGCAGTATTCACAAGATTCAGCATATAGTCAGATTCACAGCTATGATACATTAGAGCAAAGGGTTTATTCATCCAAGGGAAAGTCACAGAGTAAAATCCGGAAAAAAATCAGGTGCAGCTCTTGAAAAAAAGTCCTCTCCCAGTGGAATAACACACTGAGTGGTTAGTTCCTCAGACAAAGTGTTATGGTAACAAGTGTGGGAAGTTTTCCAGCAGGAAACCTCCTTAGAAACTCAGCACCCAGAGTTTTCTTATTGGCAACTGGTCATGCAGGCATCTTTTGCTGGGCATGTACCAAAATTCTAGTCTCCTCCCACCCCTCAAAAAAGCAGGTGTTTGGTACAGACCATATTGTTTACATAGTTTGAGCACAGAGGGACATTTTTATTAGAGAAAACCAAGTTTCCAGACATCAGGTAGGGGCCAGTCTTAAAAGCTGGTTCTTTTAAGGATAACCACCTCAAACCTGCTGTTAGTCCTTTGCTGAAAAAACCATGTATATAGTTCAAGTCATCCTTTCGTGTGCATTCTGCCAATCTGTCTTTTGATTGTTGTATTTAGAGCATTTACATTTAAGATAATTATTGATATGTCAGAGTTTCAATCTGCTACTTTATTTGCTTTCTAATTGTTGCTCTTGGTTCTCATACCTGGTTACTCTCTTCTTGCTTTACTGTGGGGTTGCAGAGATATTTTTTAAGATTCCATCTTGATTTATTTAAAATGTGTTTGAGAGTATCCCTTGGTATAGTTTCCATAGTGGTTACTCTGAGTATTAAAATACATATATGTGACTTACAGCAGGCTACGGGCATCAACATTTCACCAGTTCAAGTGAAGTGTGGAAATCTCACTTCCATTTAGGTCCCACTTTTAAATATCATTATTTTGAATATGAGATGGTATTATAATTTTTGTTTCAATCATCATATATGATTTATAAAACTCGGGAAAAAAAGAATGGCTTATTGTATGTACCCCTATTTTCTCTCTTCCCACTGTCCCTTCTTCCTGATGTTCCATGATTCCTTCTATAGTTTCCTTACTGTTTGAAGGACTTCATTTGGCCAATCTGTCTGTCTACTAGTGACAAATTTACTCTTCTTTTTAGAATGTTTTTATTTCCTCTTTATTCCTAAATGATAGTTTTACCAGGTATTATAAGATTAGTAACCACAGTCATCTTCTTTCGGTACTTAGAAAATATTGTGGCACTTTCTTCTGGACTCCACATGTTCAGATGAGAAATCCACTCCAATTCAAACTGGTATTCCCTATGGGTAATATGCCATCCATCTTGGCTGTTTTCAATTCTTTTTCTTTAGTTTTTAAATGTTTAATTATGATGTGTCCTGACATGATTTCTTTGGGTTTGCCTGTATAAAATTTGTTCAGCTTCTTATTTGTAGGTTTGTCTTTTACCAAATTTGAGGAGTTTTCAGCCATCATTTTTTAAAATGCTCTTTCAGTCCAAATTTCTTTCTCCTATTCTTCTAGGATTTCAGTGTTACAAATATTAAACCTTTCATTATGTTTCACAGGTCCCTGAGTCTCTGTTCATGTTTTTGTTTCTGTTGTTTCTATTTATTCTCTATTTTTCAGATTGCATCAATTATATTGTTCACTCATGCTATTGTCTATCATCTCCACTCTACAATTGAGCCCATCCAAGATTTTTTATTCATTATATTTTTCAGTTTTATAATTTCAGTTTGGTTTATTTTTATGGCTTCTATTTCTTTGTTGAGATTTCCTATTTTTTTAAATTTGTTTCAAGTTTTTATAATAGTCTGTTGAAATATTTTTATATGACAGTTGCCTTTAAAGTTTTGTCAGCTAATTCCAACATATGACATATTTTGGTGTTGGATTGATTGCCTTTTTTTATTCAAGGTGCTTTTTCTTGGTTCTTGCTATGATGGGTGATTTTTTTTTTTTAATTGTATCCTAGACCTTTTGTCTCTTATGTTAGGAGAATCTGGGGTCTATTTGACATTATTTTTTTTTTAATTTTAGGGGACAGATTTAGCACATGGGGCTTGGTCCATATTTGTGGGCTTTGGTACCAATGTCAGTTTAATTATCAGAGCCTTTGGGTATTATTTTGATCAATCTGGTTCAGCTGTTGCTACAGTGTCTCCAAGCTGTTTCCTGTTGGTGCTGCCTCAGCAGGGGAAGAAATTTCCTTAGTCCTGGCTGCCAGGTATCTCTCAGCAGGGAAGGTATAGTGAGACTGTCCTACGGGGATTCCTCTGCTCCAGGGTATTTCTGGATGGAGGAGGAAAGTCTTGTGCCTGCAGGGATATAGGTGCTTCTCACACTGAGCCCTTGGTGTAGCTGGGTTCTTTACCCCACTAGCCCAACCCAGTGACTCTTGCAGAGAGGAAGAATCTGGGTTCCACTGAAGCAAAAAGACTTCCTGAAGGAAGGCCACTTACTGTGGCTACATCCATTTTCCCAGTTCCAGTTGCCCATTCCCCTTTGCTGGGCAGAGAAGGTGAGTGTGGGTACAGCAGGTACAATAAGGCTTCCTGAACCAGACCACCTGCAGTATGTTGGCTCTCCTTCCAACTCTGCCTGCCCAGTTGGTTACTTCTTGGTGGATAAGGGGAGTTTCAGGCCTAGTGGGAAATGAGAAACCTCTCCTCGCTATTTATTTGGGGTAGGGCTTCCAACTGGCCATCTTTCTAGTAGTATCATGCTTCCCTGCTTTTGTCAGAAGGAATTCTGTTTGGGGAGAAATGACTTTCCTTCTGTTGCCAGTTTAGATTTAGGAAATGCTGGGTCTGGGTGGCCTTCTTCTGTTGGGTGGGGAACCAAGATGCCTTGCTGCTGCTGTGTTTTTCCCCCAATCCCAGTGTCCTTCTTACCATTCTTCAGAGTTCATTGGTTCTGTCTCATATCATTTCCAGGGTGTAAAGTTGTCTTTAGAGGAGAGATGCAGGGAAAAACAACTGTACACCATCTTGTCCAGATTAGAAGTCTCTTAATTGATTTCTTAGTATGTATTGATATATAATATTTCAGAAAAATCACCTTGTGAAAAACTAGTTGAATGACTTTTTTGGGAAGTAAATTAAGAAATTTTAACTTTGACCCTGTTTTAAACCATATATATATATATATATATATATATATATATTTTTTTTTTTTTTTAAGTTCACATGGTTTACTAACATCTTCCAGTACTTTCTTGGTTTAAAATTTGGTGTTGAAATAACAGTAACAACTATCATCTTTACAAAACTCATGCAGGTAAACAATGTTTTCGGTTTTGAAAGAGGAAAAAATCTGAGCCCCAGAGAGATCCACTGAATAAGAGAAGTGTAAGGCTAGATAGTATTGTCATGGACAGAGACTCAAATTTAGATTCTATATAGTTTAATAAATTGTTTCTTTCCTTACATTCTGCTTTTGTAATTTTGGACTCAGCCTTCTAAAATTCTATACCATTTTATAAGAAAATGTTCACTTGAAAATCCTCAATATGCATGAACTTGTTTGTTTGTTTTTAATTAAATCTATTCTGGAAATATATTCTGGAAATACGAAACTATAAAATGTGGTTTGAAGTCAGTCTTTTCTTTCCACATATACAGGTTTCTCCATTTATTAACAATAAAACCTTGGATAAATTATCTAATCTCTCTGGTTCTCAATTTCTTATTGATAAATTGAATTTGATAATATTCATTTCATCATACGATTCATTGTAGTAATAGTTTAGTGACAGAAGAACATTGTAAAACACCTAAAATGAGTTCTGACCCATAAAAGGTACTTAATAATGATATATTATTATTATCATTTTATTATTGCTATTGATATATGTTGATAAAATGGTGAAGATGAGTAGGAGGAAGAAGAGAAAGTTTCTTCAAAAATAATAAGGCAAAGAAAGGAAATAATATAGCCCAACAAATCAGCTACAGCTAATTGTTTTAGTGTGGATGAGAGATACCAGAAAATTGGGGCATATAATGAGAAAAAGTATAGGCCAAAATGAATGAAGTGAAGAAAATAAATATAATTTTATAGAGTCAAATCAAATTTTTCTCATCAACATTTGCTTTCCAGATAAAGGCATATTGGGAAATTCATATTGGGAATTCAAGGGGAAGGAAAATTATGAGTTGAACACATTTAAAATACTCACAAATTCTTATAAACAACTAGTTAGAGGCTAAGAATAGATCACTGGCTAAACAGGAAAGGTCTCAAATACACAACCTAACCTTACCCCCAAAGAATATGGAGAAAAGACAACAAATAAAGCCCAAACCCAGCAGAAGAGGAGAATTAATAAAGATTAGAGGAGAAATCAATGAAATAGAAACCCAAAGAACAGTAGAACAGATCAACAAAACTAGAAACTGTCTCTTTAAAAAAAATTAATAAGATCAATAAAATCCTGGCCAAACTTATCAAAAAGAAAAGAGAAAGGACCCAGATAAAGAAAATCATGAATGAAAGAGGAGAGATCACAGCCCACATTGAAGAAATACAAACAAATATAAGAACACGCTATGAGCAACTTATATGCCCACAAATTAGGCAACCTGGAAGAAATGGAAACATGTAAACTAGAAAACATGTAAACTACCATTCCTAGAAACATGTAAACTACCAAAACTGAAACAGGAAGAAATAGAAAAACCTCAACAGACCCATAACTAGCAAGGAAATTGAAGCAGTAATTAAAAATCTCCCATCAAACAAGAGCCCAAGGCTGGATGGCTTCCCAGGAGAATTCTACAAAACATTTAAAGAAAAATTAATATCTTTTCTTCAAAAGCTGCTTCAAAAAATAGAAATGGAAGGAAAACTTCCAAACTCTTTTAATGAGGCCAGCATTATTTTGATCCCAAAACCAGACAAAGACCCCAGCAAAAATCAGAATTATAGACCAATATCCCTGATGAACATGGATGCCAAAATTCTTACCAAGTTACTAACCAAAAGGGCCCAATAGTCCATTAAAAGAATTATTCCTCACAACCAAGTGGGATTTATTCCTGGGCTGCAAGCTTATTCAGCATCTGCATATCAATCAATGTGATACACTACATTAATAAAAGAAAGGATAAGAACCATAAGGTCCTCTCAATAGATGCAGAAAAAGCATCTGACAAAGTACAGCATCCATTCTTGATCACAACTCTTCACAGTGAAGGGATAGAGAGAACATACCTTAATATCATAAAAACCATATATAAAAAGCCAACAGTGAATATAATTCTCATTGGGAAAAACAGAGATTTTCCTCTAAGGTCAGGAACATGGAAAGGATGTCCACTATCACCCCTGTTGTTCAACTTAGTAGTAAGAAGTCCTAGCCTCAGCAATCAGACACAAAAACAAATAAAAGACATCCAAATTGACAAAGAAGAAGTCAAACTCTCACTCTTTGCAGATGGCATGATACTCTATATGGAAAACCCAGAAGACTCCACTCCCAAATTGCTAGAACTCATACAGGAATTCAGCAAAGTGGCAGGATATAAAATCAATGCACAGAAATCAGTTGCATTTCTATACACTAACACTAACTGAAACAGAAGAAAGAGAAATTAAGGAGTCAAACCCATTTACACTGCACCAAACACCATAAGATACCTAGGAAATACCTAACCAGATGTGAAGGATCTTTATTCTGAACACTATAGAACACTCATGAAAGAAACTGAGGAAGACACAAAGAAATGGAAAAACATTCCATGCTCACGGACTGGAAGAACAAATATTGTAAAAATGTCTATACTGTTTAGAGCAACCTATACAATCAATGCAATCCCTTTAAAAATACCATCAGCTTTTTTCAGAGAGCTGGAACAAATAATCCTAAAATTTGTTAGGAAACAGAACAGAACCGAATAGCCAAAGGAATGTCGAAAGAGAAAACCAAAACTGATGTCATCATGATTCTGACTTCAAGCTCTATTACAAAGCTGTCATCATCAAGACAGTATGGTATTTGCACAAAAGTAGACACATAGGTCAATGGAACAGAACAGAGAACCCAGGAATGGACCCTCAACTCTATGGTCAAGTAATCTTTGACAAAGCAGGAAAGAATGTCCTATGGAAAAAAGACAGTCTCTTCAACTAATGGTGTTGGGAAAATTGGACAGCCACTTGCATTTCCTTATACCACACACAAAAATAGACTCAAAATGGATGAAAGACTTCAATGTGATACAGGAATCCATCAAAATCCATGAGGAGAACACAGGCAGCAACCTCTTCAACATCAGCCACAGCAACTGCTTCCTAGAAACAATGCCAAAGGCAAGGGAAGCAAGGGCAAAAATGAACTATTGGGACTTCACCAGGATCAAAAGCTTTGGCACAGCAAAGGAAACAGTTAACAAAACCGAAAGACAACTGTTAGAATGGGAGAAGATATTTGCAAATGACATATCAGATAAAGGGCTAGTATCCAAAATCAATAAAGAACTTAACAAACTCAACACCCAAGAATAAATAATCCAATAAAGAAATGGGCAGAAGACATGAATAGACATTTCTGCAAAGAAGACATCCAAATGGCCAACAGACACATCAAAAAGTGCTCAACAGGGGTGCCTGGGTGGCTCAATGGGTTAAAGCCTCTGCCTTCGGCTCAGGTAATGATCCCAGGGTCCTGGGATCTAGCCCCGCATCGGGCTCTCTGCTCAGCAGGGATCCTGCTTCCTCCTCTCTTTCTTCCTGACTCTCTGCCTACTTGTGATCTGTCTCTCAAATAAATAAATTAAAAAAAAAATCTTTAAAAAAAAAAAAAAGTTCTCGACATCAGGGAAATACAAATCAAAACCACAGCGAGATACCTACCACCTCACACAAGTCAGAATGCTAAAATTAACCAGTCAGGAAACAACAGGTTTGGCCAGGATGCTGAGAAAATGGGAACCTTCCTACACTGCTGGTGGAAATGCAAGCTGGTATAGCCACTCTGGAAAATTATTAGAGTTTCCTCAGAGAGTTGAAAATAGAGCTACCCTAGACCCCACAATTGCTTTACTAGGTTTTTACCCCAAAGATACAAACAAACATAGTGATGCAAAGGGGCATCTGTGTCCCGATGTTTATAGCAGCAATGTCCACAATAGCCAAACTATGGAAAGAGCCCAGATGTCTACTAATGAATGAACAGATAAAGAAGACGTGATACATACATGCATATATATACACATATATGTATATACATATATATATACATTTTTTAATGGCTGACTAAATATATATACATATGTATATATATTTAGTCAGCCATTAAAAAAATGAAATCTTGACATTTGCAATGACGTAGATGGAGCTAGAGGGTATTATGCTAAGTGAAATAAGTCAGTCAGAGAAAGACAATTACCATATGATTTCACTCATATGTGGAATTTAAGAAACAAAACAGAGGATCATGGGGGAAGGGAGGGAAAAATAAAACAAGACAAAATCAGATAGGGAGACAAGCTGCAAGAGACTTAAACAGAGGAAACAAACTGAGGGTTGCTGGAGGCGTGTGGGGTAGGGGGATAGGGTAACTGGGTGAGGGACATTAAGGAGGGCATGTGATATAACGATCACTAGGTGTTATATAAGACTGATGAATCACCGAACTCTACCTCTGAAACTAATACACTATATGTTAATTAATTGAATTTAAATTAAAAAAATAAAAATAAATAAAAATATGCAGAGTGGATTTGAATAATATTTCAGAGGTAAAATTGGCAGAATTTAGTAATTCATAAACTTAGATGTTGATGAATAAGACGGTCAATAAAATGTCATCCTCTGATCTTCTATGGAACTGTGGTGCGTGGCATTGCCACTATTTATAATTTTAAAAATCAGATGTAATAACATGTTTGGTGAGAAATAGTCGATTTCATTCCAGGCATGCTGAATTGAGGTATTGATTTCTTCAGTTTTTCTTTGTGTTTCATGACATTGATAATTTTGTAGAGAACACAATAATTATCTTGTACAATATGACTTAATTCTGTTACAGGAATAGTAATAGTTTTTCAGGAATAGTAAAGAAGTAATACTTTCTTCTTGGTGCATCACATGAAGATGCGCTTTGTGTGGATTTGTCCTATTACTGATAAAGTTAACTTTAATCAGTCCCTTGGTTAAAATGATGTCAGTTGGGTTCCTCGGCTGTGAAGTTTTTTATTTTTTTCCTTTGTAGTAAATATATAATGAAGAGATGCTTCCATTTAATTGATATGATTTCTTCCTTATATGTTTGGTTGAATTCATCAGTAAAGCCGTTTGGCATGGAGTTGTTATTGTTTTGGGGGACAGAAATCATAAATGTTTAAGGAAAAATGGAATTTACTTAAAAACAGAAGTAACTCGGGGTATCTATTTCTTCTTGTGTAATCTTTGGTAGTTTGTGACTTTCCAAAAATGTCTATCATCTAAGTCATCACATTTTTTGACATTTTTTTTCTTACATAAAAAACTATTTGTCTCATAAATGTCTATGTAATCTGTAGTGACATTCCCTCCCCACCCCCAACATTCATATTATTGGTATTCTATCGCTCTCTCTCTCTTTTTTTTTTTTTTCCCTTTATGGTCTAGTCTAGTCAGAGGCTCATCAATTTTGTTGTTTTACAAATAACCTGAGTTTTGTTTCCTGACTTTCTTTACGGTTTCTTGATAATCTCATTGCTTTTTGTCCTATCTTAATTGTTTTATTTGTTCTGCTTGTTTTGGGTTTAGTTTGCCCTTGTTTTTCTACTTTCCTAATGCAGAAGCTTAGATTACTGATATAAGACCTTTTTGTTTTCTAATATAAGCATTTAGTGCTACAAATTTTCTCTCAAAATTTAGCTTAGTCCCTCAAATATTAATGTTTTATTTTATTTTCATTTACATTATTTTCTAATTTTCCTTGTGATATATTATTTGATACATGCATTATGTAGAAGTGGTTTTTATTTATTTTTATTTGAATACCATCAGTTGACTGTATGATTTATATCTTTTTGAATTTGTTGATTTTTTTAATGTCCTAGAATTCTGCATATCATGGTGAATGTTGCATGTGCAGTTAAAAAGAATGCATATCCAGTTCTTGGTGGGAAGTATAAATACCAGTTAGATGACATTGGTTGATAGTATTATTCAAGTTATCTATATTTTACTAAATTTTCATATGCTTTTGCAATCAATTAATGAGTGGGCTACTGACTTAGCCAACTGTAATCATTGATTTGTCTATTTCTGATTTTTTTTTAAGATTTTACTTATCTATTGGACAGAGACACCACAAGCAGGCAGAGAGGCAGGCAGAGAGAGAGGAGGAAGCAGGCTCCCCGCTGAGCAGAGAGCCCGATGTGGGACTCGATCCTAGCACCCTGGGATCATGACCTGAGCCGAAGGCAGAGGCTTAACCCACTGAGCCACCCAGGCGCCCCGATTTGCCTATTTCTGATTTTGCTTTACCATTTTTGCTTCTAATATTTTGAAACTGTGTCTGATACACATTTATGATCCCAGGTATTCTAAGTTAATTAAATTTTATATCATATAATGCCCCTCTCTATACCTGATAATATTTTTTATTGTAATTTTACTTTTCTTATTATTATAACCAGGCCACTTTGTTTTTAATTAATAATTACATGGGACATATTTCACATTAAAAAAAATTAACCAATCTCTATTAACATTTCAATTGAGTTTCATGTAGTACAGATTTAGGTCTTGCTCTCTTTTGCAATCTGAAAATCACTGTATTTAAATAGATGGTGTTTAGAGCATTCAAATTTAATGTCAATTAAATTGCATCATAATGCAATTATATTTGGATTTGAATCTGCCACTTTATAAAGTGTTTTCTGTTTTTCCTATCCATTCTCTATTCCTCTTGTTCTCTTTTTCTGTCTTCTTTCTGGATTTATTGGACATAACTTTTCATATTCCATTTTATCACCACTATCAGTTTTCCATATATGTTACTTGAAAAAAAATTTTTGGATGATAATTCTTGGACAGCATTTGTCACCTTATTACCAACAACATTTTTGAGTCTGACAATTCACTTTGTTGTAGAGGTCCATCTTCTGCACTCTGAGATGTATAAGACATCCCTGGACTGTATCCAGTAGACACAATAGCACATCTCAATTTCAATGACCAAAAATGTCTTCAGACATTGCTGAATGTACCCTGTGTACGTTTGTGTGAGTGTGTATGTGGGTGTGTCAGGAGGAGGAGGAGTAATCATATTCATCTGAGAAAAACTGTTCTGAGGTTATTACAGTGCAATTTTGAATAATACTCTATTATTTCCATACAGTATAAGAATTTTAGAGCCATCCATTCCTGGTACTGTTGTTGGCATACCTTTTATTTTTACATGTGTATAAATCCCATAATACATATTTATAGTATTTGTGTAGCTTATCAATTATTTATAGTATATTTAAAGAATATATTGATTATAATTATTTATGTATTTTTCTTTTTCTAGCTCTGCTCATTTCTTTCTATACATCTAATTAGCTTCCTTGATAATACTTCTGACTGATGAGCTTCTCTTACTAATTTCTTTTTTTTTTTTTTTTTTTAGTTTTAAAAATCCTTATTACTTCCCACATATATTCCCACAGCAAAATTGAGGGAAAGGTACAGAGATTCTGCACATAAACCTGCCGTCACACATGCATAGCCTCCCTCATTATCAACATCCCCTACTAGAGTGTTACATTAATTATAGCTGATGAACCTCCTTTGACACATAGTCAGCCAAAGGCAATAGTCTGTGTTATTGTTCCCTCTTGGTGAATCCATATTATGGATTTAGACAAATTTTTAGAGACATGTATTCATCATTATATATCATAGAGTATTGTCACTGCACTAAAAATCCTCTCTGCTCTGCCTATTCATCCCTCCCTCCTCTACCTCCTCCCTGGCAACTACAGATCATTTTACTGTCTCCAAAGTTTTGCTTTCTCCAGGAAGTCACATATTAGAATCATATAATATACAGACTTTTCATATTGGCTCCTTTCATTTTGTAATATGCATTTAAGGTTTATCCATGTTTTTTCATGATTTGATTGCTTATTTCTTTTTAGTGCTGAATAACACTCCATTGTCTGGATGTACCACAGTTTATTCATTCATTTACTAAAGGGCATCTTGGTTGCTTCCAAGTTTTGGCAATTGTGAATAAAAATGCTATAAACATCTGTGTTCAAGGGAGGGCTTCTCTACTCTCTTGACTCTTTCATCATCTTAGACAGATTTTGTGTTCCTGGGTCTTGGGGGTGGGGTTTTGTCTTGGGTATCCCTGAGTCTTTCCTGTAATGACACCCAAACTCTGCCTTGGTTCTGTTTTGACTATTGAGCAATATATAATTTCTTGACCCACCTCTAATACTGATAAACAGATATCTAAGATTTCCTGAAATTGAGAGGCAGAAACCTTATTTAGAGAGGACTTAAGTTGTTCAATTTATCATAGTTACTTCCATTTACTTAGTGTATATCAGACACCCAATTCTGGACATATTATCTCACTTTATTTGTCCTATTCTTCATGGGCATTTCTGTAAGGAAACCCAAATATAAATAAACCCATACCACTATAAAATTTTTCTAGACAAAAACTGCCATATCCAATACATTTCAATAATTAAAGAAATTCATGTTGAGAGAGGAAGTATGGCATACTACTACTACTATTGTTTAGGATTAAAAAATAAACTCTAACGCCCAAGTACGCCTAAGTCTCTATTAGTCACTGGATAAGTTGTTTAACTTGTTGGGACATAGTTTCCTTATTTTTAATTCAATTAAATTTAAAAAATTAGGTGCACTTGTGCAAGTACTGTATTGAGCTGAAGATGAAGAAAATGCAGTATTTATTCCAAATGAGTTTGCACTCCAACCCATGTATTGTTTGGGTGTCTCTCTGTGCTCAACAATTATATGACTTCAGTTTCTTATGTACAAGAAAAAATGAACTCAGATAAAAATAAATAAAATCATTTAACCATACAAGAAAATATTTGAAGTTAATAACACAATATTCCTTAATTCAGCCTGACAGAATCCTATTGATTTTAGTTTATATGAGGAATTTGATTTATGCTCCTTTTGTCTCTTTTGATTAATACACTATCTCAGCTTATCCAAAGATTCAGTCATCCAAAATCCTCCTGTGTATTCCATTTCAAATAAATTGAAAGTTTTGTTTCAATGAAACTTGGTTTAATAAATAAAAGAACCTTTAAAAGCTAGTTTGGAGCACAGAAACTCCTGATTTTAGATAATAACTGCTTTTTCATATTATTAGATGTATTTTATAGAAATTATCATTATCTCAGGTCTCATTTTAGCTGGAAAGAAAATAAAAAGTGTTATGGACAGTCATAATCTACTACTTTTTGCTACAACTTGGAGTGAGATATTTTCTCAGTATAGTTTGTCCAAGATGTTACACTTATAAGACACTAAAATGACTCTTCATAATATCTTGAAATATAATAATTGACATTAGGTAGTTTATATGTATTAATAAAATGACATCTTAGTCCATTAAAGAAAACTATGCATTGACAATGAAAAAGTCTGTATGCTATAATCTCAAACTATTTGTGTGTGTAAAGGTGTTTGAAAAAAGAGCTAAGTACACATATGTATATCTATATTTCAATCTATGTATCTTAACTATCTGGGGTGTGAGAAGGATTGTGTTTCCATTTTCTTATTTTTTGACTCTCTGAGAGGTTTCTTTTTCCTCCTGACACCAACACTGATTCTAATAACAACTGAATGTCCTACAATTCAATTCTGACACTAACTAAATGGAATTAGACACCCAGACTTCCTAAGTTTAAGGGCTCCATCCCACAAAACTGCATCCTGCCTGAGATGCTGGAAGTACAGACACGATACTTCTGACTGGCTATCATTTGGAGGCTTTCACAACTACCTCCTAGGATTTGATGACAAAAAGTACTTTACTCACATTTACTGGTTTATTGTAAAGGATACAACTGAAGAGCCAAATGAAGGGGTATATAGGCCGAAGTCTGAAAGGATCCCAAGCACAGGAATTTTTATTGTTCTGAAGTTGGGGTGTGCCATGCTCCTGACATTTGAATGAATTTGACAAACTCTCTGAATCCCAGCATTAGGGGTTTTTATAAAGGTTTCATTATATAGTGTGATTAATTAAATTATCAGCAATTGGTGACTACTCAATCTCCAGTTTCTCTCTCTTTATTGAAGACTGAGGCTGAAAGTTTCAAACTTATAATCAAGCAAGATTTGGTCTTTCTGGACATCAGCCACCACCCTCAAGCTATAGTAGTAACCAAAGGAACCTCATCAGAACAAAAGATCTTATTACCTTTTTTTTAAAATAAAGATTTTATTTATTTATTTGAGAGAGAAATGTACAGGGAGTGTGTGTGTGTGTGTGTGTGAGAGAGAGAGAGAGAGAGAGGATAAGCAGGAGAAGAGGGAGAAGCAGACTCCCTCTGAGCAGGGAGCTGAGCAGGGAGCCCCATGTGGGGCTGGATCCCAGGACTCTCAGATCATGACCTGTTCTGAAGGCAGATGCTTAACTGACTGAGCCACCCATGTGCCCCAGATTCTATCAGCCTTATCACCAAGGAAACTCCAGAGGTTTTAGGAGATGCCAGGAACCAGAGACAAAGACCAAATACCTTTCTATGAGACCACACCCTATATCATTTAAAAAAAAATAGTGTATATACATATATGTGTGTGTATCATTTGTATAAAAGAAAAATAATAAAACATAAAACTTGTAATTTAGCAAAATATGATACTCAGATGAAATATCTGTTTAATAAATGTAGAAATTATAAATATTTGGTTCATGCAATGAATATCTTTGAACTGAATTATTTCTTACGAAATGCTTAAAATATCTCAGAAGGCTTTTAGGGTGAGTTAAACCAGGTTTACATGGTCATTTATGTGGTATGATCTGAGGGTCATAAAACCACCACTTCCTCATTCCCACCATTGCCATTGGCCTTGCCATACATAGAAGTTGAGTTACCACATAACATGTTTTTTCTTTAAGTCTGTTTCCTGCATGAGACAGCATACAAAAGGAACACAGACAGTAAAAATAAACTCAAGAACTCATTCATCTTTCACTTACAAGTGTCTACCCTTTAATAAAATCTCCTCAGTACCTCCTCCCTCATCCCAGCCTCTGGTAAGCACCATTCTTTTCTCTGTTTCTACGAATTCAGCTTTTTCAGATTTCACATTTTAGTGATATTATGTAGTATTTGTCTTTATATAACTTGTCTCACATAATTCCTTTAAGATCTATCCATATTGTCCTAATACATCTTAACCACAACATTCATAAAACATTTGAACTAGAAGTAATTTGATAGATTACCTAGTAAACTTTCTAATAAGTGTTTGATTCCCTCTAGACCATAAGTTGGCACACTATTGTCCTTGGGCCAAATCTGGTCCACCTTCTGTTTCTTATGAATAAAATTTATTGGAACACACTCACACACATACACGGAACCTTGAAGAGAATGTAATTCTTGACTTAAATCTCACAAATACTGAGAAGGATTCCACTCTGGTTTGTCATTGCTGTTATTATCATTTTTAATCTTTTAAACTCCACATAAAACCTCTTCAAAAATCTGAATTTGCTGAGCATAGTAAGCCTATACTCCAGATCCCATAATTAGCTCTTATCTGTTAGTAGCTCTCAGATCTTACCAGTAAAAATCAATTTAGCCCATTTGAGGTATTTTCAGTTAGGCTCTACTCAACCTGGTCAACTTAACAACAAAATAAAATTTGGGGTCCTAAGCAACAAAATATTTTTCCTTCTTAGAAGGCAGAGAAGTGGCTAAAGTTGTTACTATTCATAATTCTAGTTTTTAAATTTACTTTTAATTGTTATTTTAATACTAAAGTTTGGTTTAGGATAGTACAAGCCCCAGTGAAGTTCAGATGTTCAATTCAGGTTAGAATTTACATTTACCAAGAAACCAGTTGCTTAATTTCAGTGACAGAAAAATAAGTAAGACATAATTTTGCCCTCAAGAAACTCACAATCTGGTAAATGACAAAAGAGCACAAACATAACTTTAATACAGAGAGAATAAATGTCATAATCTATCATGCATCAATATCATAGTATATTAAATATATTTATAGGTTACTTGGCCTTTTACTAAATAGACTATTTATGGGATAAAACAAAAGATAATTATATTTTGCTTTCTAGGTGAGGGTGGGCAAGGACTCAAAGCAGAAGGTGTTTTCTGAGAGGATAAAAACAGAAATTAGAAAGAAAATAATACACCAGACTCTTCTGCTTGAGTGGAAGCTCAATGAAGGAAAGGGGTAAAAGAAGAGATGTCAGTGAGACTGGATAAAACCTTGGAATCCAGGATGATATGCCCAAGATAGAGACTGATGCATATGTGTCCTTGGCTACTGTCAAAGTCATTTGGAGATACTTGAGAGCTGGAGTAGAGTTCTTAAAATCACTCAGGTGTTCAGCTTCACTTGGTCACTAGAAATGTCAGACCATTTAGCTTCACATTCCCAAGCCTTTTTTTTTTAAATAGCTTTATCAAAGTATAATTGATACACAGAAAACTGTTCATATTTAATGATTTGGGACATATACTCATGAACTCATCACCTTAATTAAGGTAATAAACATATCAATCATCTCTAAAAGTTTCCTTATGCCTCATTGTGTGTGTGCATATCTTTGTGTGCTAAGAACACTTAACATGGGATCTACACTCGTAACAAAATTTTAAGTGCACTATAGAGTATTGTTGACCACAGGTACTGTCCAATATAGCAGACCCCTACAACTTTATGCTTGTTGGGAAACAACTCATTTCCCTCTTCCCTCAGCTATTGGCAACCACCATTATACTCTCTGCTTCTAGGAGTTTGATAATTTTAGATACCTCATATTTGAGGAATCATGTGGTATTTGTCCTTCTATGACCTGGTATATTTCTCTTAGCATAATGTCCTCCAGTTCATTCGTGTTGTTGCATATGGAAGGATTTCTTTTTTTGAGACAATGATAGTTTATATTATCTGTATATGCCACATTTTCTTTATCCATTCATTTGTAAAGTTTGATTGTTTCTACATCTTGGCTATTGTCAATAATGCTGCGATGAACATGGGAGTGCAAATGTCTCTTTGAAATCCTGATTTTAATTATTTTGCATATATCCAGCAATGGAATTGCTGGATCATATGGTTATTATATTTTTAACTTTTTACCTCCATACTGTTTCCATAGTAGTCGTAACATCTTACATTACCACCAACAGTATATAAGGGTTCCAGTTTATCCACATCTTTGACAATTATTACTTGGTTTTTTTTAAGTAATTGTCATCTTAACAGATGTGAGGTGATATGTCATTGTGGTTTGATTAATATTTCCCTGGTGATTAGTGATGTTGAACACCTTTACATATACTGAGCTTTCATTAAGAAGTTGGTAAATTTATTTAAATATTTCCAACAACACTGAGTAAAGCAGAGCAAAAAACAAAGCAAACAAATAAAAATGCCAAAAGAACCCTACAGACAAAACAAAAAATAAAATAAAATAACAAAATCACTTTGTGATTTTCACAAAAATTGCTTTTCAGTGGATTATCACAATGTTCACCTGAAATCTGGGACAACATCACCAAGACTACTGAGAGGAAAATTCTGACTCCAAAATCTGGAACAGCCAGCACAGCTGTGAAGCCAAGTTTATGGGGCTTACTAGGGCAGCAGCTGGGCAAGGACTAAACAAAGAGAATAATTCCAGTGCTTTGGAGCAAAGTGCAATGAAAAGCACAGCTTAATCTTCTCTTGGTGAAGCAAGAAAATCACTTTTTTTTTTTTTAAATCACAAAGTGATCAGCACATTAAATAACAATGTCATTTTTAAGGCACTCTGAAAAGTTCATGTTCTTCATCTCCCCCACACTCATTACTGTCATTCACAAATCACTGCCAAGTCAAATTTTCATCTTCCTTTGATTTTTAAACTGGGCACTGGAGAAACTTAAATAATGTTTCATTTTGTTGGGAAAATTTGATTTAAAATAGAAAAAGCAAATGAGGTCCAAGTTGACAGCATAACCTTTGGGAAAGAGGGATTAGAGGATGTGGCATTTCTTGTGTGTCCCTAACATTGGACTTCAGGGCAAAATGGTAAAAATAGACTGTGAGGAAGAAGTAGAAAGTCTGACAAAGATGTGTTAAAGTTTACCGTGGTTAAATTACCTCTTCAATTGTTCTCTTACATAATATTTCAGCCTTATGCTGATTATCAGAGGGGTCTTGAAAAAAATTTAAAGTATTGCCATGTGATGTTAAAAATAAATCATATTATGAATGAATAAAATCAGGGAATATATGGCTTAAGATCAGGAGTGGTCTAATAAATCCCATAGAATAGGCAAAGCTTCATAATTGTCTCACACCTCTCTTTTCTAAATCCTGTTTATATGTCTCCTATAATACTCCCTCTCCACCTCCAAGGATCCTGTCAGGATCCTTATGCTTACTTGAAAGAATAATCAACAAAAAAAAAATTGAATTTAATTCTTTCAAAGAAGTAATACAATTCAAAACAGATTTGTATGTGTGGAAATAGACTCATCCATTTTATTGAGGTGTATAAGCAGTCTCATTATTTTTATGAGAATCTGATGTTTGCATATATGTGGAATGATGATTGCATGCTTCATCTGGACATACCAAAACTTCTGAATATGAGCTGATTAGACAATGGTAGAAACCCACACTTTGACCAGAATAACGAAAGAGAAGAATCACCCAGGACCCAGGATGTTCTGTCCTAAATGTCATGTACATAGAAGTTACTAGACAAACTAATTCCACAAGTATTTCTGAATGCAGGGAAAGTATATTTATGTATTATGAGATATATTAACCACTGTTTACATGCATGAGATATGTGTAAGGTATGAGTTTGTGGGATGTCAATAAAAAATTGTCTGATACTCAGAATTGGACAAAAGAGATCTATTGTTAATATTAATGTTCTTCATCCCACGGGTTAGGTTTGGATGGAATCTCAGAATAACCAAAAATCTTCATAAAGATTATGAGATTATTGCCTCAATGATTGTATAGAAATAAAATCCTCATATTGAAAAGAAAACCCTGAACCAAAAGTTACAAATCACTTTCAGTTTTTTCTCTTAACTATCAGAGGAAAAGGAAAGCATTAAAGGGTGGGGGGTGGGAGAGACTGATGTGTGTTTTGATAACAGACTAGCTCTCTGTGTAATTCTATAGTTGTCACTTTATGTTATCTTCTTTATTAAAGCTTGCTTTATTAAAGCCTGCTGGGACCAATATTGGTTGGACTGGGTGGTAACCTTCTCTAGGAAATGAAGCTGATTCTAGAGGGATGATGGTATAGTGGAGAGAGGAGGGAGAACAATAAAGTACAGATATTGAGTGTACCAGGCTCAGGGTCTTTGACTGGAAGATAAAGTGAGCTTCAATTCTAATGACTCAGAAGTTGACAGAAATTTATACCCCTTATTGTATAGAGATTATCCCCATGTAAAGAAAATGAGATATATTTCTACTCATCTTAAAAATCAATCATTTGAAATTTTTATATTGAATTATTTGAGTAAATGAATTATAAAAGGCAACATTTGGGAAATTTCCTATGAGTATGTAGGTCAAAAACTTCAATGCCAATAAAAAAACCCAAATAAGACACTGCGCCAAACCACCACAAATAATATTTTACTAATTTTAATCAGGAATTGTTATAATTTTCTAAAGTCTTAAATTCCCAATAACAACATACCAAGTTGCTGGCAAGATGATCCACACCAAAGAATCTAAAACAGTTCAAAGTCTTAAAGATGATGCATTTTATGTATAAATTTAAGCAGCAGAGCTCCCCTCAAAATAACTCAATGTTATTTGGAATCTACCAATCAAGTAGTTTCTAAGAGTGGCTTTACTCTGCAATGGATGAAATAACTCACTTTCACTGTCATTTACTCTCCCCAAGACTCAGTTTCTTCATATATAAAGCAAGAACAATAACAAAACCTAATAAATGAGGCTGCTATAAATATGTGATATATTAACCTTGCCCACATAAGTGTTCAATAAAGGGCATTTCCTATATAAATAAATACATGCAATTAATTATGGACATCCAATGATGATATAAGTATTAGAATACCATACTTAAGTTTTTATTTTATTAAGATAACTAAGGCATTAGTTTGCATGATAGTAGGCACAGAAATATGTTGAGAAGACTATAGTATTGTAATGATCCAGATAAAAGATTATGAAGCACCAATTTAAGGAAGTAAAGGTTGAGAAAAAGAAAAAAATTATACCTGTGGGAGTTGTTAAGAATCTAAAATTGCCAAATTTTGATCAGAGATGGTAGAACAAATGAAGGGAATAGAGAAGTCAAACGTATCCAGATTTCTGAAATGGAAAATGGAAAATGCTAATAGGGAAAATCTAAATACCTTACAGGTTCTTAATGATCTGCTTCTTTCCTTCCTCTCTGACCTCCTTTTACAGCATAAATAATAGAACAAAGAGAATTTTTAAAAATATAAACCAAAGCACATCACTAATCTGTTTAAATCGCTCCAATGAATCCCATTGCTTTTAAGATAAAGTCCAAAATTTCCATTTGGTCTAGGATTGTCATGACTGAGTTCCTGTGCTTATATCTCTTGGATTATTTTATGCCTCATCCCTCCTGAATTTCTTATATCTAAATCACACAGCTCTCTTTCAATTTGGAAAACACAGCAAGCACTCTCCCAACTCAAAATTTCCCACTTGCTATCCTTAAGCCTTGAAGCTACTCTTCACAAGCCTGGACAATTCTCCATCTGGCCTCACCTTAAATATTATCTCCTCAGAAAGAACTTCCTTGGTTACCCAGTTTTTTCTTTAATTGAAAACTAATTTTGTTATTATAGCATTGTATTTATTTTTCTGAAAGGCATTGCTTAGAACATGTTAAGTACATTTATTTATTTGTTTGATTGTTTATTGTATTAGCACTTCCAAAGATTTCCAGCTGCATGAATGCAGGGGCTATGTCACTCCACTTTAGCCACTCTGTGCCTGTCAGTTATCATGGCACCCAGCATGTAGTAGGCATGTAATTCAAAAATCTCCATGAAAGGATGAATCTCCTTTTTCAAGCCACAGAGATATTTGTGGCTCGAAAAAAAATATCTAAATGGAAATATGGATTTATAATCATTGCCACCATTGCCAGAAAGTAAGTAAAACCTTTGGATAGAATGTGATGACAAAAGGAAAACAAAGAGAAGGAGATGTGAACTAGGACTATTTCTGGGGTATTCCAATACGTTTATTAAAAGTTTTTTTTTAATTCATAAAAGCGACACATATTTGTTGGAAAAATAATAAATGTTCTACTGTGCACTACCCAAACTAGTCTTATAGATAGCCACCGTCAACTATTCTGTAAATATCTCTGAATATGTATTTTAAGAACATGCAAACGCATAGTTTCAATAAGTAAAGAGAAAATAGCATTTACCAGAGTTTCAGGTAGATCATGATTTTTTGTCTGGAAAATATCTTTCACTTGACAACTCACCACGGAAGGTAAGAGCCCCTAAGAGACTGAAAGAACTGAAGTATGAGCAAACTGAAGAAGGAGTTTCAGTGAAGAAGAGGAATAATTTGTGTTTGTCTCTGAGGAAATAAGAAGTTAAAGAAGTTGAGATGGAAACAAGGATGATGGCCAAAATTTCTGGAACCCTGGACTTAACGTTTCTTTTTTACCTCCTTTCAAACTTTCATAGTTTAAAATAAACAAAACAAAACAAAAACTTCACAATGTGTGTGTGTGTTTGTGCTTCAAATCTATCTTCATGCTTGGGCAGAGATAGGGGGAAAAAAAAGCACGAGAAATAGATAAAGTGGAGAGGACATTTATGTCTCAGATAACAGAATTAGATCATGGCTGAATTTTATAAAATTTTCTAGTAATAGCTGGATAACTTACATATACTTTTGTTTACTTCCATAGAAGCATACTTTACTACCTGTTCTGCAACTTATTTTTATCATTTTGTCACAAAATTCATTCCATGTTAGTAAAGGCAGATTTTATTAACCTTTTTATAAATACCTGAATCAGGTATTTTCAATACAGATTGGCTCTTTTCTCAAAAAACTTCTGCTAACTATGGATTTCACACAGTATTCCATACAACACTACATCCAGCCAAAGGAAATGTGTATGTGTATGTGTGTGTGTGAAAGAGAGAGAGAGAGAGAGAAGAGCATGTGGCAATGGCTCAGTCCTATGTACTATGTGGGCCTTATGATACGTCCCATCATCCACATGCAACTGGCCTGGTAGAAAGTTTGATTGGGCTGCTGAAGACTTAGTTAGATGACCCAACTCAGCAAGTTTGGGGTGAAATCCTAGAGAGTGGAGTATATATCTCAAACAATTACTCAATATTTTGTGCTTTTCCCTTAAAACCCAGATGTAAGGACCAAGAAGCAAATGGTAGAGGTAATAATGGCTTACCAGAAGAATTTGTTCCCCTTTCCTTATGAGTTTTGATTCAATGAATTTGGCAGTTCTTATGCCCAAGGAAGTAATGTTTCTGTGAGTGGACATGTCCATGTTTTCCATAAATTGGAATTTGAGACCATCTTCAGATGATATAACCTTTCACAAAACTGAACAACTAGGAAGAGAAGTATTTTACTGGCTAAGAGGGTTGATCCCAATTATTAAAGGTCAATGAGTTGCTGCTATAAACTTTTGTAAGAGGACTATGTCTGAAACTCAAGGAATTTATTTGGAGTACATCTTGATAGTCCCTTGATAAATAGTTCTGATCACTGGAAATCTGCAGCAATTCAATAGAGATAAAATCATCAGGGATTCAGATTCTTTTTTTAAGATTTTATTTATTTATTTAACAGAGAGAAAGATCACAATAGGCAGAGAGGCAGGCAGAGAGAGCGGGGTAGCAGGCTCCCCACTGAGCAGAGAGTCCAATCCCAGCCTTGATTCCAGGACCCTGAGATCATGACCTGAGCCGAAGGCAAAGGCTTAACCCTCTGAGCCACCCAGGGGCCCCAAAGATTCAGATCTTATAAGAGTAAATATTTGAGTCACACAATCAGGTAGAGAAACCATTTAGATAAACTGGGGACAGAGGATAAGATGACCTGGAATGAGTTGAAGAAATCAGCTACGTTATTTAACATAAATCTTATGATCAACTACAGAAACAGTTTCTGTATAAATCGTGTTTTATGGGGTTAAATTGTTTATATTCTCCCTTTTTTAATCCTTTGCTTTATTTAGGTTTTAGAATATGACTAGACTGGCAACACTTTAAAGGGGAACCCTCTTACACTGCTGGTGGGAATGCAAGTTGGTGCAGCCAGTTTGGAAAGCAGTGTGGAGATTCCTTAGGAAATTAGAAATAGAGCTTCCCTATGACCCTGCAATTGCACTACTGGGAATTTACCCCAAAGATACAGATGTAGTGAAAAGAAGGGACATCTGTACCCCAATGTTCATAGCAACAATGGCCACGGTCGCCAAACTGTGGAAAGAGCCAAGATGCCCTTCAATAGACGAATGGGTAAAGAAAATATGTATATATATATATATATATATATATATATATATATATATATATATATAAAATGGAGTATTAAGCCTCCATCAGAAAGGATGAATACCCAACTTTTTTATCAACATGAACAGGACTAGAGGAGATTATGCTGAGTGAAATAAGTCAAGCATTGAGGGTCAATTATCATATGGTTTCACTTACTTGTGGATCATAAGGAATAACACGGAGGACACTGCTAGATGGAGAGAAGTGAGTTGAGGGAAATTGGAGGCCGAGACCCCCCCATTAGAGACTGTGGACTTTGAGGAAGAAACTGAGGGTTTCTTGGAGGGGAGGGAGGTGGGTGGTTGGGTGAGCCTGGTGGTGGGTATTAAGGAGGGCATGCATTGCATGGAGCACTGGGTGTGGTGCATAAACAATGAACCTTGGAACACTGAAAAAAAATAAAATAAAATTACAAAAAAAAAAAGTGATATTGCAATATTGCAATTAATGGGACTTCATGCATTCCCCATGTTAGGGACACAAAGTTTACTTGGATGAAGGACAAGAATGGAGCATGAAGTGTAAGAAAGGAGTGATAATTAAGAGGCAAAATGACTGAAATTTACTGAAGATCTTTTGTTTTATTCTCCAGATACATGGTTCATCTTTCCTACTTTGCTGTCTGTCCAGAGATGATAACAAATATGGATTACATCAAAGGAATGGTCAGAGATATAGTGAGAGAGCTGCTAGGTTTTCAAGTGGTCTCTTAGGATAATAAACAAAACTGAAAGTATCAGCCGAGTCTTTATTTACTTACTGAGATAGTTTAAGAGACCATAAAGAAGTTGCTGGCTCCCCCAGAGTTCCATTTCTCCCCCACAGAATGGCAATGAGGGGAAGGTCAGGTGAATCAATGCAGATGGAGGGATCATCTCATTGCCAAGGGAACCTCCAACCCAAAAGGTTCCTGTCATTCTATAGACCTGGGGCAAGGGGAAAATGTTAGGAGTGGAGAAGTACTGGGCACTGAGTAAGCACAGATAAAAATGTCTTAAGGCCTTTGCCAGCTTCAGAGGTCTCCAAATGCAGGCACCTGAGCCAGGAATGCAGATATACATGAGAGCATGGATGGCTGACCCATGGGAGTTGGCAAGGAGGAGTAAGTCCTTTACTGTAATTCCCTCCAGAGGTTGCAATGTAACCGGTTGTGTACAAAGTCTGGTATGAGGTGAATGGCTTCTCCCCATGAGAGCCAGGGGAAGACTTTATAAGTGCCCATTTTGGGCCTGAAAGATGATATAATGGATTCTGGTTTTCATCTGGACTCCTCAGAGATCTCATATTCTCTAGCTTCTCACTGAATTGAGCTAATCAGGATCTCAAAAGAATAGGAAGGAAGGAGGGTAAAGTCCAGTATTTATTCCCTGGTAATCTCTTTCCCTACCATGAGGCACCTTAAGTCAACTGTGCCCCTGGACTGAAGGTTGCCCTTTTTTGAGGGCAATGGAGTTCTCACAACTAACTCTCTGTCCATCCAGGTTCTGGTAACTATTATTCCTGGTCTCAATCCTTAGAGCCTGGGATAGGGACTAACTGAAATTTTACTAAACCTGGGGGTCTGCACCTTTGTCATGTTTTCCCCCTACACCTATACCTCATAACAAAACCCTCTTTGTGGGTTGCCTGAGTGGCTCAGTTTGTTAATTGTCTGCCTTCAGCTCAGGTCATGATCCTAGGATCATAAGATTGAGCCCCACATTGGGCTCCCCACTCAGCAAGAAGCCTACTTCTCCCTCTGCCTGCTGCTTCCCCTGCCTGTGCTCTCTAATAAATAAATATAATCTTTTTAAAAAACCCTCTTTATTATTGTGACATCTTGAATGTTTTAATTACCTTGCCTGAGACAGCTTCGCGGACATTCCTTCAATTTTCAAAAATTCACCTTTTTTTCCCTCATTTTAAAAAAATAACTCTGTATTCATTGATTTATTACAGAAATATTTATTCTCCACTTACTTTAGTCAGGCTTTGTTCTGAGCTCTATAGACTATGTATGAACAATCCAGCAAACGTGAACTTACATTTAATGGGGGAAAGGGGACAGACAGTAAATAAATAAACATATCATATGGAAGAAGAACATAAAGAAGGTCAGAGGTAATGGTGATGGAGTTGTTGTTCTATATAAGGTGGTGAGATAAGCCTTCATCTATTTTGCAATATTTGAGCAGACACTTGAAGGAAGTGAGGCAGTAAGAGCCAGGCAGGTAACTGGGAGATTATAGGAAGAGCATCAGCAAGTAAAATGGCTCTAAGGAGGAAAATGTGGTTGGCATGTCAGAGGAATAGCCAAGAGGCCAACATACCATAGTGGAACAAGCAAGGGGAAGAGTGGCTGAAAAGGCAGCCAGAGTGGTGGCTATGGACTGGGCCATGGGACAGTTGTTTTCACCTTAGGGTGCATAATCTTAAAAAAAAAAAAAAAATCTAAGCTTCATCTCATACAAATTAAATCCGAATCTGTGGATGAGGGCTCTAAAATTCATATATATTTTGAAAGCTTCCTAAAAAATTTTATTGTATAGCCAGAATTGAGATCCATAGGTAAAAAGAAAAAAAATATATATTGTATACCCCCCAAAAAAATACTTTGGCTTTTGGGGCATCTGAGTAGCACAGCCTTTTAGGGGTCTGACTTTTGGTTTCAGCTTAGGTCATGGTCTCAGGGTCCTGAGATAGACCCCTGAGTCAGGCTCCATGCTTAGCACAGCTCCATGCTTAGCTTAGACTTTCTCTCTTTCCATCCCTCTGCCACTGACCCTATTCTCTGTTGCTCTCTCTCTCTCTCTCAAGTAAATAAAACATTTTTTAAAAAAGAAAACTTGGGGTTTTACCCTTAGAAAGACAGGAAGTCACAGAAGGGCTTTGAGAAAAGGAGAGATGTGATCTGACTTCTGTTTTCAGAGGACCTCTCTGTCTCCTGTGTTTAGGATAGATTGTACTGGAAGGTGGATAGGAAGAGCAAAGCACGAAAACCAATTAAGAGACAATTGCCACCCCCATGCCCAAGATGATGGTGAAAGTGAAAAGTGAAAGAGACAGAAGTAGTGAGCTTCTAAGTGTATTTTAAAGGCAGAATTAACCTAATCTGCTGTTAAGTTGTCTGTGAAACATCAGATAAAGAGAGGACACAATAGTATCTGCAAGGCTTTTGACCAAGGCAAATAGGATAACAAAATTCCTAAAATTACTGAAATGGGGAACATTACAGGTGCAAATTTGGGGATAGAGTGGGATTTTACATTCAATTTAATACATATTTTAGCTTTTAAATTTACTTCTTTATTGAAACATCCATTTAAGTTTGAGATGTCACTTAGGCTTCAAGTGAAGATTTCAAATAGGCAATTTTATGTGCAAATATGAAATTGAGAACTGTTGACCACCAATGTAACTCATTAAGTCTTCAGCATACAAACAGTATGCTATTACCTGAGTGGTGATGGAATGAGGAAGAGCAGGTCCACAAGAAAGAAGACACCTGAGGACTGAGCTCTAGGACACACCAAACATGAGAAATCTTAGAGTTGAAGACAATCCAGAAAAGGGAACGTGGGGTGGAGGTGGGGGGTCACATGGGAAGAGGAGAACCTGCAGAAAGTGCTATCCTAGGAGCGAAGTGAGGACAGTCTTTAAAGAAAGAAGAGTGAGTAACTATGTCAAAGGCTGCTCATAAGTTACAAATAATAAAGACTTCAAAATCTCATTAGATTTAGCAAGAGAGAAGGCGTTGACCACCTTTTGGTGAGAGCTGAATGGTGGAGTGCTATGGACAAAAAAAATGACAGAAAAGAACTGGTGACTGCAAAATAGGCAACTACACATTTACTCTAATGGCAGGAAGAGAAATGCTCTGATAATAGCATAAGAGCTGTGAGGTTATAGAAGGGTTTTTTTGTTTGTTTGCTTGTTTGACATGAAAGATGTTACAGCATGGCTGATGGAAAAGATATATTTAGACTTACTCATTTGTCATCAATTCTGCAAATATTAATGTTAGTGTTTGTCTTTTGATATTGTTGCTGAAAGCACTGATACTTAAAGGGTAGAATAAGAAGAATTAAACAAAATCTGAGAATTCATCAGCCACTACACAGAGTAAGACAGAAGACTGCCAAAACCAAGCATCTGGAATATATAATAGTTAAAAAAAAAAAAAGGAAGAAGAATGCAGAATAGTTTAGGAAGTCAAACCAAGACAGGGCCAAGGGATAGAAGCTATGAGAGATTTATATGAATTCCAGGGGGATTTCATGAAAGTAAGTATTTGGTAGAATTCTTATATCAATCTCTTCTCCCAGGCCACTTTGATCTTCAGGGTGTGGTGTGTGTACCTGTACATAAACTGAAGAAGAAAGAGAAAAAGGAACCTTAGTGCTTGAGACTGGCCATGTTTAATCTTTCTCTCTGTAAGTGAGCTTTAATACTCTTGGATCACCTGAAGAAGATGCCAACATGTATATCTCTTTTACGACAGAAGTGTTATATATTTTGAAGATCTGATATATAAAAGTAGTAAGTCTTTAAAACCATTCTGCATTCTGTCATTTTACAGAAAACATGTATATTTCTAAAAATAAAACAAAACCTAGGTTATAGAAGTCCTTAGCCAGAAGTTTGAAGGCATTTACATATGCATTTTAATATAAAAATGTAGTCACTTAAATGCATACTGTATCCATACAACTCAGAGCCCTCTTAAACGACATAATTGCAACAACTCTTCTATTGCCATCTGCCATCAAGACGGTATTCACTGAAAAAGAACCAGATGTGGTAAACAAATTAACACGTGCACCATTGTCAAATGCTGCTGTTCTAAAGCATGTAAGTGACATGGCAATTAATGCCTGTGAACAGCTGGTTTTAAAGAGTATGAAAAGTGATTACTTTGCCCCATAAATGGACAAATCCACAGATGTTTCAGGTTGTGCTCAGTTGTTGGCATTTGTAAGATATATTTTGGAAAACACTGTGAATGAAAGCATGCTGTTTTGTAAAACTTTGCTGGATGGCATAACAGAAGAAGAAAACTCTCTGAAATATTTCAAGTGACAGCACAGATTTTAGGGTAAGTGGGATGCAGTGTGCCATTCTTAATACAGACACCAGCAAATCAAAGATCAGAGATAAAAAAAATAGTCTTTCTTTACAAATGCCTTCTGTATATATTATGCTATCCACCACAATCATCTAAATGACCATATCTCTGGAGAGATGAGAATAAATTCTTGAATCTCTTCTACTTGCAGATCTCCAATGGCAATGATGGAAAAAATTTAAATTATGGCTAATTAAAATGTGCTCATGTGTTACCTTTCTTTCTTGATCAAAAATTAAACTTGGCAGACTAATTAATAATCCATTTAGCTTTACAAGGTCAGATTCCTGAAATATCCTTCCTTTCTCACATTTTGAATGATATAAACATTTTTGAGACAAAGGTAATTGCATCCCTATCATTGCTGACAAATTGAAACTGCTATAGAAGTTAGTCAATAAAACTAGAAGGCAATATTAGGTTTATCTTCTGTGGAAAAATATATATAACCACCCACCAGATTGATCATTTAATAATAACTCATAAAGCAAATTGGAAAATATTGTATGGTAAGAAAATAGAGTTGAGTTTCTCAAAATAATTATATTATTTTATTTCTAGAATCACTTTATAAATATGAGGTTACTTTCCATATTTATCTTTAAATGTGAGTTCTTTATTGTTTATCAAAATAGAGTCTCAGCCTTAATATTACACAGCATCACACAACAATTTGATTATTGACTGTATTTCAAATGCATCAGAAAATATATTCAGATTATATATAGAGCTAATTTGAGAAAAAACAATATGAGTCAACTGTTTCACATGTCGAAGAATTATTATACTTATGGTAGTCCAGTGGCATAAATTCCCACTCATGATTGTAAATTAAAAATAGAAGAGTCCAGCATTAAAATCAGAGAGGAATGTGGATTGTTTTCTAATTCACCAAGGACCAGAGTTCATAGATATAAAATCACTCACTTTCAATCAAACATTCTTAAGTAATACAGATAGAGATAGTGATGCATGAAGAAGTCGATTCAAAACCATCCAAAACAAACCAGAGTTGTATCTTTCTACTCTTCTCCCACATCGACAATATCTACACATTCCTAGCCACCCTATTACATCAGCTGCTTTCTCTTAAGATTCTAGTTTAAGAAAAAATCACAGTGGGTCCCTCTCTTATTTTATGTGTCTGAAAGAAAGTATAGACATCAACTGATTGAAAAGAAAAGTGAAAGAAATGGATTAGTGGTCAAACACATCTAAATTTTTTCTTTGTATTAGTATGAAAAGAACTAAAAGAAGAACTAAAATCTCTCTATATATATTTTCTTAGGGACACAACAGAATAACAGAAACAAGATTTACTTTTCTACTTTAAAGAATTTAAAAAAAAATCTATAAAATGACGAACACCAGACCACAGGCATAGCAGGATGATAATCTTGGAGAGAAGGAAAACAAAAAGAAGTGATCTCTTTGATAGCTCTGGGATACTATGTAGACAGCATATTTAGAAATGTGAGTTGAGAGACACAGTTTGGATTTCAAGAAGGCCAAGGCAAGTAGAACTGCACGACAGAGTATCATAGAGGACAGAGCTAAAGATGGAGGGCAAGGGAGAGGGAGAGAGATCTAGAGAAATACAGTTTTCCCTTGAGGCTTCACCTGAATATAATCAACACATGCTAGGAAAAGAACTTAACAGAACATTCTCAGAGTTTACACATGGATATAAACAGTTTGTTTTCATTAGATAATAGTTTAGTCTCACTAGAAAGACCTTGGAGTAGAATCTTAGAAAATTGTTGTTTCATTAATAAGGCCATATTAAAACAACATCATTCTAGATCCACCTAGCATAGCGAACTTCAAAAGAATCAAATTGCTTCCAACTAACTTAACTGCACACAGAATAAGATTTTAAGATACATAAAGGCACAGAAAAATTATAGCACCCCAATCATGAAATCCATAACTGGCATAAGAAAGAGAAGGAAGGAAGAAAGGAAGAAAGGAAGGGAGGGAGTAAGGGAGGGAAAGAATAAATTACCAGGTATATGAAGAGGTCAAGCAAATATAATTCATAATGAGAAGAAAATGTAACCAACAGAAACAGAACAAAAGAAGGAGAGAGACACAAATAGTAGATAAGGAAAATAAAGCTACTATTATAAATATGTTCCATTTATGCAGAAAGATAAAGAAAGAAGCATGAATATAAAAAGGAGGGGCAGGTAAGATATAAAAATGGCCAAAATTAATTTCCAGTTATAAAAAATAACATCTGAAATGAAAAATGCGTTGGATAGGATTATAGTAGATTGTATTCTGCAAAGAAAAGATAAAGGAAATTAAATACACATGAAAATAAACTATACAAGATGAAAAACATACAGAAAACATAACTTACAAATGTACCATACTAATAATGTAAGATGTTAATAATAGGGAAAGCTGGTTGTGGGGTATAGAAGAACTCTCTGTACTATCTTCACAACTTTTCTGTAAATTGAGAATCATTCTAAACTGCATATTGCATTTAAAAAATTGAATGGAAAATAGTGAGCAGAGGGACAGAATCAAGCAGCCTATATTTATGAATTAGGGTCCCAGCAGAGGAGAAAGAGCTGGCAGAGGCAGGAAAAAATATTTGAAGAAACAATGGTCAAAGTCTTTCTAAATTTGATGAAGCTACAAACCTACATATTCAAAAAGCTCGTGGAAATCCAGGTGAAGAAACATGAAGGAAACCAATCCAAGATGCATCATAATCAATTGCTTAAACTGTTCATGATCCATGTGACAAGAAGAATGTTGTTAATTCCTTCTCATTTTCTGTACATCCATTCATACATTGACCTCTGACTTCCTCTCCAGAGTCATATTTTGCCACAACAACATACACTATTCTCTAGATTTTTTATACAACTAGAATATTCAGGAAAACTAATTTATAGTTTCATGTGTTCACTTCTTCTGCATTAAATGCATTAAATGATTTTCCTGTTCTTATGCAATCCAGGACCACATACTTGTTTCCAAACATTCTCCTCAAATGTCACTTCTTAAAAGTCTTCCCCAAGTTTCTTCCATGAGCTCTGTAGGTCCTCAGGGAACACTTGCTGAATGAATGAGAAGATGGATGTCTTAATTGCGTTCTCTAAGGCTTAAAGCAAGGAAAAAGGACACAGAAATTGAGAGGAAGTTAGATCACAAATCTAAGCCAGTACATTGGTACAAATGTCCTTGAATTCCTTTGAGGAATGAGCACCACTGGATTAGTGGGTGATTATTGCAATTTAACAGGAAAAGATGGATTCTTATGGGGAAGGCTTTCTCAGGCTCTTTGCATTCAGTTTCATCTCTCTTATGATTGGGTGAGAATGGAAACATTTTCTTACAGTTCCTTCAGTTTCTTCAGAGGAATCCACACACAAAAGCATGCTGATGCCTGCATAGGTTTCAGCAGCCATGGAGATAATGACGTCATGGTGCAGTCAGGTCTCATGATACGGTTTTGAAAATCTAGATTTCATGGAATAACAATAATAACACACACAATTTGTTTTGTAGCCAAACTTTTTCAAGGGCTCAAGGCTAGGATTAGGGTGATACAATGATGTTACTTGTCTCAGCACAAAATTTAAAGAGGCACCCAAAATCTCAGTAATCATACTCATTTTTTTTTCTTTTTCCTCAGTCCTTAATATGTCTCAGAATGATGCATTCACTTGTTCTGATTAAAAGTTATGATTTGACCAAAAAAAAAAAAAAAAGAAAACAGAAACAAAAAACTATGTCAACACCCTTTAGTTGTATACCCATTTAAAATGTATACTTGTTACTTAGCTGGGAGAGTTGCCGCTTCCTTTAGCTCATCCCCTGCCCCTGCCCCCCGCAGCAACAAGTTGGAAACAAATGCCACACTGAAGTCCACCTTCATGGTCAGGTTATAGTTGGCCAATCCAAACAAATACCTGAGAGGATACAGACTTGTCTGACTCTGAGTTTCCTTAAGGAAACCAGTTGTCTTCTGGATCTTAATCTTTTCAATGGTTAGAAATAGTACTATGCAAACAAACAAGAAATACAAACAAAAACTCCCACCTTGCTAATCTTAGGGGGTTACTACACTGTGGAATTTAAAAATATATATATTTTGCCTGACCTTTATTGACTTTAAATATAAGTGTTCTTAATTTCAAAGTTAAGATGGATTTTCCAGTAAAAAGTTTTGACCTTAGCCAGCTCACCGATCTGAAAGCAAATACTTGCAGAAAAAAAGCTTTGCTTGGCTGAGTTCGCGCACCAACATCCGACAGTAAGAGTGAGGCAGCTTCAGTGTACTGTGCTGAACAGAACTGCAAGGAATACCATAGCCTCAAACTTACAGCCCCCCTTGACCAGATGCCACAGCTGTAGAGTGTGATCTGTGTCAGACCAACAGAAGGGACAATGGAATCAGAATTGAATTGGTGGACTTTGAACTTGGACTTAGAGTGCAATACACGCTAAGGCTATACGCTGAGCACAGCTCAATCGCACAGCTCTTAGTTACCAAGAGCTGACTCTTCCATGCTGCTTTACTGTCTATAAAATGTCTTCATAAACAACTCCTTTGAGCCTCCTAGCTCAAATAAAAGAACTGATGTAAATAATGTAAGCACTAATATCACATACTACATGAAGAAACACGAGACCTGAAGTAGACTTGTTCCAAGTTCAACATGGTAAGATTTGGAGTAGTTCCTGAAGCTATCTGGTCCAAATTCAGGATATTTAAAATTTTACATCCTTCTTTGCATTACACTGTCATATGTAGAGTGGAAAGAACATCAAATTTCTTTTTCTTTTTCTCATATCGGTGTATGTTGAAAATGCCTTGCCTTTATTTTTGCAAACTTCAAATCTTTAATTTTGAAACAAACTCAAAGGTACAAAAAATTGCAAGAGAATAAACAAATAATTTGCCCTTTATCATTTGAAAGAGTTATTTACAATGATCCCCACATGTGTAGTTTTAAAACAAGAACACTGGGGCACCTGGGTGGCTCAGTCCGTTAAGCGTCTTCCTTTAGCTCAGGTCATGACCTCAGGGTTCTTGGATCGCCCCACATCAGGCTCCTTGTTCTGTTTTTCCCTCTGCCTCCTGCTCCCCCTTCTTGTGCTCTTACTCTCTCTGTCAAATAAATAAGTAAAATCTTTAAAATAGATAAATAAAACAAGAACATATTTTCTACGGAGCACAACAGAATCATCAAAATAGAGAAATTAACATTGACACATCACTACCATTTACTCAACAAAGTTGAATTCAAGCTGCCATCTGAGTCTTATAAAGTGTTCCAGAAATGTTCTTAACTGCAAAAGAATGCAATTCAGAAAACTGCTGGGGGGTGGTGTTTGTATTTAATCTTCCTCTTCAATATGAAACTTTTTATCAATCTTTCATTGGCCTTTATCACACTGCATCTTCACAGATACAGGCCAGAAATTTCATAGACCATACCTCAATTTGAGTTTATCTGATGTTTCCTCAAAACTAGTTTCAGGGTGCCTGGGTGGCTCAGTGGGTTAAGCTGCTGCCTTTGGCTCAGGTCATGATCTCAGGGTCCTGGGATCAAGTCCCGCATCGGGCTCTCTGCTCAGTAGGGAGCCTGCTTCCCTCTCTCTCTCTGCCTGCCTCTGTGTCTACTTGTGATCTCTCTCTGTCAAATAAATAAATAAAATCTTTAAAAAAAAACTAGTTTCAGACTGTGCATTTTAGGAATACCACAGAAGTAATATTGTTTCCATTGCATCTTATTAGATTGAACAAGGTTTCAATTTGCCTTATTACTGGTAATGTTAATTTTGATCACTTGGTGAAAGTGATATCTACCGTGCTTCTCCACTACACAAACTTTCAGTTTATTCATTATTTTTGTGTATCACTATGAGCCATGGTTCCCTATTTTATTCAGTGGGCTATAATCCACTAACATCATTATTTATTTTGATATTCAGTTGTCCCACAATTGTCCAGTGGAAGTCCTTCAAGCTGCCTTCTATGTTCTTTTGTTTATGCCCTTTCATTGTTTGAGACCTTTATTATTGCTAGCATATGGTGTTCTAGACTCATGTTGTCCTTTTCTGGCCTACCTCTGGGATGAGATTTTCTGCAAGGATTCCTAGTTATTTTGGGGAAGAACAGAATTTAGAAACAACATCTGGGCTCAGAATGTGCTTATTAAGATTGCGATGCCCTTGTTTCCAGACTTTCCACATGGAAAAAAAAAAAAAATACTAGAAAAGAACATATATAAAGACATACACATTTACATCTCTATTTATTCCTATATTTATTTCTATACTGAAAATCACAGGTTTGCACTAATGTCTTTAATTTCAATATAATACTGCTAAGTTCTTGTTAGCTTCCCCTATTTCCATATTTGTAATTTCCATCTCTGATGGTGAAAAATCCAGTTCTTATTATCCCTACCTGATATATTTATTTATGTGATCAATCGTCCTCTGTGTAATTGATCTCCTAATACTGCTGCCATCTTCTTTATGCACAGATTCCTCTCTCATTCCACTTTGGCTCCAACATTTTGCACCAGGCTGCACTCTTCCCCACGACATATGAATACCCTTCTCTCCACACTTTGCTCCAATTTCCTGGACAGGATTTCCCTATTATACAGAAAATATTCTCACTCCATCCTCCTTACCCCACTTAGGGTCCAATACCTCCTGATGATATGGTCTTCCAGGTAGAAATACTCTCTCCTGGCTACAGTGATGATAACTCTGTTGGATAGTCATTCCACACAGATGCCCTTCTCAACCCACTTGGACTTGCACACCTAGTGAAGAGATAACCCTGGAGATGACATCTTCAGACTATTCATAATCTGATCCTTCATGCCAAGATTCTTTCCTCCTACACAAGCTGGAATGTCCTCCTTAGGTCACTCAAACATTGACACTGAACTAGATTAACCCCTTCACATGCCCCTCAGGCTCCAACACCCATGCCAGGCCATGCTGTAACTCCCTCCTTTACACGTGCTTTTCTTACCTTGCTTGAGCCCTGAAGACTCCCCACCACCCTCTGCCCTGTTTGAAATTCACCTCATTAATTTTGAGATTCAACATCCAGCATAGGGCCGGCCTCTACCCACCACATGAACATCCTTCTACACTACTTATATCAGAAATCCTAAAAAATCAGCCATATGTTCATGGGGACATGCTTCTCACCATGTTTTGGCTCTCACATCCCAGGTCAAGCTGCCTCTTAGTGGGAATTCCTAAAGAGGTTTGGGTTTTGATCCTCCTCATTGGACCATCTCCTCTTGGAAAATCCACTTTATTCACACTGATTATAACACCCACACTGAGCACTGTGCCCCCACCCCTGGCATGGACTTTTATTGTCTTTAGTCCCATGGGTTGGTAGACTGAACTTTTCAAGATGAATCAGAAAATGGAATGGGAAGAGGAAGAGTAAAGCTTTGTGTTGAAACACAGACAGGATGACTTTCTCTCCTACCATTGCCCTCTTTGTTTTTCAATAGGCATTTTATTCACAAAACTGATTTCCAAGTTCTTTCACCCTGATCAGAAGCTATAGTCTAAGGTTGCTTACTAAGTCACATCAGGAAATGATGTAAATGAAATAAGTGTAGGAACCACATTCTTTAATAAATCAGCAAATTCTTTTAGAGGAATATATTTTAAAAAATGTCTTGGAAAGAATGCATTTTTTATGACACCAAATGATTAGGAACCATTTTCCATGATCTTAATTCATTTGAGAGAATAATTCTCAGCTGACAATAATTAATTAGAAAACTTTTGTGTTAATTGGACAAGACTGACTTTAGAAATGAATAAAACCAAATGATTTTTTGATTTATTAGAAAAAATATGAAAAATAATGGGAAAAAAGCTTTCAAGTTGTAACATCAGCTGGGAATTATTTTGACAGCACACTTTATAAGGCAAAGTATGTTTGAAATATGCTGGCCTAGTTGTTCTTTTTCAGAACCTTATTTCGTTTTTATTTTTAGATTCTTTCCTTACTGAGTATGTTCTTGGCCTTTGAAATACACTCTATTGCTTTTTAAAGTGTGTGTATATGTACCTTACTTTAAAGAAACTGGACATATGTGAGAAACAGAGCTCAGAGTGAAAGCTTTCTGGGTTGCAAAGTCTGATGAACTCATATGGTTTGTAGGGTCAGATCAACTAAGATCATTTTTATTTATTTATTTATTTATTTTAAATATATTTTTTAAAAGATTTTATTTATTCATTTGACAGAGAGAGAGATCACAAGTAGGCAGGGAGGCAGGCAGAGAGAGAGGAGGAAGCAGGCCCTCCGCGGAGCAGAAAGCCCGATGCGGAGCTCGAGCCCAGGACCCTGGGATCATGACCCGAGCCGAAGGCAGAGGCTTTAACCCACTGAGCCACCCAGGCGCCCCAACTAGGATCATTTTTAGATGATGCATGGCAGCTAAGTAGATCCCTATTACAATGTCACCAAGACTAAGATGGCTAACCTGCTTCATTATTAGGTCACTCTTCACACTCCGAGCAGCATATCAGAAAGGACAGGGAGTCTAAAGTGGGATGTGTATGAAGACAATCTCAGCATCACCTATCCACAGACACTATTTTTTTCTCCCACATCAGCACCTTTAGATCAAGGCAAAGAAATCTGCAATGAAGGAGGCTGAGATATTTAAAGTACTGTATAGCTAAGTCTTCTGAGTAAAACAAAGGGCACAAAGCATTGCTGCTTTTACGATCAAACATAGAAAAGTACATTGTAGCAATGGTTACAAAGGAAATGCAAAATATTTATATGTACAATGGCAGAAAATGTGCCTAGAAATCAGGACAGACCAGCGCTGCATTCATGCCACTGCCTATGGTACATGAGGTTTGCAGCAGAGGCAGCCGTAGCAAAATGTGGCACCTAAAAATAATTGCAAATGGTAAAAACCCAATACTGCTGTTCTGATCTCATACAAAAATCTTCACAGCACTTTTTCTACATATAACTCTGAAAGACTTAGAAAGGCCTACATGTAAAGATTCCAAGTTAAGAACATGTTAGAAAGTTTCAACTTTATTCATGCTCTTGAGTTTATTGTTTACTGGTCGCTTTTACTCCGATTATATCACACTTAATTTGTTGTGGCCCAAGAAATCCTTTTTTTAATATATGAGTATCCAGATTTATTCAAAACATAAATTCATGAGTTTATAAAATTGTTATATATATTATATACATATTATATAGTTTTCCTCAGTAGCATATATGGTTATATAAATTGCCATCTATATGTTTTATATTATGTATTATATATGGTTCTTCTAAGTAATGAAGTTCCTTTTGACATCTCACATTAAATCACCGTACTCTGATCCAAACTTTGACAGCAGTTATCTCCCACTATCTCTTCTTGCTTTGACTGCTTTCTGGCCAGACTTTAGATCTCAGCCAATCCTCTTGGCTTGCCTGATTTGAAAAGATCTGTCGGCTTCACCACTCAAATTCTCCTGAACTATGCCTGGTGGGACCTCCCCTCTGTGCTTCCCTTGAAGGACGAAGGAGTGGAAACTTTTAGTGCTGGCTGTACTTCTTATTAATGTCAAATGAGGCTAAGTAGGATTTTCCTTATCCTCCAAAAGTGAGACCCAATCAGAGGAGATTGTATAATAAAGAACTAAAATGAGACAAACCCTTAGGGAATGCTGTGAATATTATAGAGAAAATTATTCTCCTTTCCAAAGCCAAGGGATCACCCACTTAAGAATGGGTGCCCAGAATAAAGGGATAGAGTTTTGTCCCCCAATGGCTGTCTGCTTAGGCAGTTAACTTGCCACGGTATGAGAGAGGCAGAAAGAGAGAATTAGAAATATATGCTAGAGCTAAGAAAGAGGGAGCTGAATGGAGCTCCTTATCCTTCACCAGTTGTCAATGTCTGTTGTAAACAGACAGAAGGAACTTCATCAGTAAGAGATCTGGGGTAGATTGATGCTGGTGGGAAATGAGTGGCATTGGAATAGGTCTAACCAGAGCCTTATTTCTGATATCAAGAAACTGTGCTATTTAACACCAGTTTGGAAGGGAATCTTAACATCGAATAGGTGTCCTTTCAAGAAAGCAAGTATTTAAGTAACTGCTATATAAAAAGCAAGAATAAGCAATTTCATTTATCTAGAGAAACAACTACAATCAACCTAGCCAAATTGCCATCAATCCCGGTTAAGTACAAGGAACACTCCCATTTCTCTCTCTCTATTCCTCCTTCTAACTAGCCCTAGAAAGGGAAGGAGTGGAGTGTGTAAATAGTGATCCTGTCAGATTTTCCCTCTTCCTACTCCTCTTTCAAAACACTGAAGTCATAAGAGACTTTGCCTGGGATGGTGGGAAGAAGAATAAAAGTTTGATTCTAATTTAATGTGAATGCTTATTAAATAATGGGACAGCATACTAAATACTGAAATGAAGCTCTTCTAATTACTGAGAAATGACTAAGTTTATTGAAAATCCTAAGACATTAATGGACTCACTGCATAGTAGTATTTGGATACATAAAACTGTTACTTGTTTATATCATCAAAAGTTGATATTTCTTAATAAACTGTTTTACTAGTTAAATGACCCTGACTATTCATTTACACTTTTTGATTTTTGGAGTTGAAAGTGTGACTTTAAATTTGGACAGCTAAAGTTATAAACAATGGAAATCCATGAAGGAGAGCAAAGAGCTGGCAGGGTGGAAATGCTTTTCCTTCTGCCTTTAGTCAGTAAGAAGAAAAAGGGCTCTACTGCATGGATTTGAAGGTCAACATTGTATGGTAAAAAGATTTAACTGAATTTAGGACAGAAGAAGAACACTGAAGGAAGACGTATCTCAGGCATTAGGAGGTAGGAAATGACATTAAATGTCCAGAGCTGGATAAGACAGGCCACAAAAAGGGAAAGAGGGGTATGACAAACCTAAAGCCAAATGTCAAAGCAAAACAATTTTTAGAATTAAAAACAAACAAACAAAAAAACTAAAAAAGGCAGAGGCACAAGTCTTTAGAGGCCCATAAACAATTAAATTGAAATATTGTTGAGGTATATTTTCATTTCACTAAAGAAGTATCAATGAGTATCAAACCTGATAATTAATGGGACTGTAAGAATGAACATGATACAGTCATTTCTTATCCCCAAATTGCTTATAATCTAGATAAACTGAAAGAGCCTAATGTTTTCTCTCTCCTATTTCTTGCCAATTAAAATGTTTCATAAATTTTTATATTAATAAAGTATTTTTGATTCTCTCAATGTAGCTTATTTTTTAAAATTTCATTACAAATTGACTTTTTAATCTTGTTAACAGCTGAATTCTATCAAAATTCTTGTCACTGGGGCAATGGTTTTTGCAGGCAGTTAATCTAGACAGAATTAAGTGTAAGACTCGCTTGGAAAGCTATAGCTGTACATAGAAGCTACTGATTTTGTCTATCTGGACTACAGAATACTGGTTGCCACAACCAGGCAGAGTTGGCTTAGCAGGGTTGCTAAATATAGGTATTCTATAGTCATTCATTAAGTTGAAGATTGTTCAGTATGGATATATGATGATAATTATATCTGTCCAAACGCTATGGGTGGAAGAGGACTGTAACCATTTCCCTTTGGTTATATCCTTCAGTGAGGTTCTTCTGATTTCTCTTTCACAAAGTATATGGTGAGAGCTCTAAATGGGCAGCAAGTCTAAGGGTTGCATTTCTTTAAAGCTTTGGTTGGGCTACCTTTTCTCTTTGAATTGCTCGAGTCTATTATTTCATCTCTGGTTTCCATACTGTTTTTATCCTGTCATGTACAAGACGTATTACTACTTAAAGACAACTTTTGGTTGTTATATTTTGCATTTGTTCACAATAACATTCTTTAAGTACAGAAGTTTTGCTTTGTATAACAAACTTCAAAATGTTAGTTGTTTTTTCTTTACTTATTTATGGGAATGGCCACAGTTACTGTGATCTAACTCTAGTTTAGTTAAACATGCTATCTGTACTCTACTTCCTCCATATTTTCACTCTGCCACCATCACCATAAGGTATCTTCTGGTGAAGGGATATTTGACACAGTCATTTGTAACTTAGAGTTCCTTGCTGAAAACAAGATTCTCCAGTGAATATGTGTATTACCACTGAATGACATTCTTTACATACTTAGCAACTGTAGTGCATTTTGCTGTATACCTCTCAGATCCTTTTTCAGGATGAAGACATTCTTTCCTCCAATACTAATGAGCATTGGCTGCAGATGGCTTCTAATTAGTTCATTTTGGAAACTGCCCTCAGCCTGAGGAAGCTGCCTCTCCCAAAGTCATGGCCATTGCTGGTGTCAGTGACTGGTACATGCATATCTGTGAAGTCTTGGCCTTGTTACTAACTTGGGAAAATTCTGAGGGGACAATTCATTCCATAGATGCCCATGGGGCTGGCTGACTTCTGTTGCATCTGCATTACAATTCAACTTCTTCCTCTGTCCTGTCCTATTCCCTTCACTTTCCTACAGCTGTTGTTCCAGTATGTCTTCCCTAGTACAGTTTCTGCACACAAATTCCTATTCTAGATACTGTTTTTGAAGACTGTGATCTAAGCCAATTGGTGTCAAGAGCACTTCTAAATAGTGAACTATAAAATGGGATATTAGAGCTAGGTGACCCACTGGCTGCCAACCATGGTGATTCCTATTACTGATAGTCCAGGGGGTACTGATAAGCCCTGGTATGCTAGAGCAATGCAATTCACCAGTAGTGAATAAGTGAAAATAACTGCATTAGGTAATACAATATCTCAAGCATTTAAGAAATAAAAAATAAGTAGTCATTATAATGTAGGAATTCAGTGTCTCTCATGGGGTACTATCAATGTACTGGAAAAAGACAAAGAAAGACTCTTGATTGATCACTGTTATAAAGCAATATATTAAAGTTACAATGCCTCTTCAGAAATATGCACAAAATATTCATATTTTCTGAGGCTAGAGAACATGGGCTTCGATAGGGTAGAATGGAATCTTGAGATTAAGGATGTTGATATCTGCATCAATGGTCAATGATCCCTAGAACCTTGACACTTCAGATAACCTTAAACTCTCTGGGCTTTCAGAAATGTCTCACTCCTCCCTGTTCAAAAATTACATTTTTATCTATACTTAATGATGATGCGGACACCTCTGCTTGCAAGACAACACATTCTTTTCTCAGGTTATGCCTCCACTTCTGCTCCTTGCCAGATTAAGTTGGCTGAGGAAGTGCTGGGTCTGCTAAAGGAGAAAAAAAACATTAAGTGCCAAAGAAACTGCAAGACCTAGCCAAGATTACAGACAGGACCCTGGAAAAATCATATGGGATTAGATCGGAGGGTGCTAGAGCAAGGATAACAAGCTATATGGTTATATAAGGGACAGTTTCCTCATATAGGAACACTCCTTGTCACATAGAATTGAGCCCTTTGACAAGGACAGGGGGAGATGGTGCTAGTTACTACTGGGTGGCTTGTGAAAGGCTGGAAAAAGTGATTGCCTTCACTAAATAAAGAGAAATGCAGAGATACCTTGGTAAACAGTGGGGAAAAGATATAATGTTCACAAACATGGGCAATAGGAGTGCATATAATACATAAACCTGTGAAACCCTATGGGAACCCTGAGTGCAACTCATTTAGCAAAGTGGGAAGAAAAGTGTTAGTGAGGGATACACCAATACTGTAAATATCTGTGATGGCTATCCACTGTAGGTTAGGAATGATTTTAAAAGATGATATTATCTGATTGAAAGAAAGGTGATGGAATGCCACATTAATAGAGGCCAGGTGGCAAGACTTAATTGTCAGGAGAAAGATGAGTGAAATTATTGAAATATGTGTCAAAGTCAGAGTGGAAGCCAGGGACTGAATCAGCCATCACTATGGTAAGTGCTTTTGGGAAAAAGCTATATGGTAGCCAACAGTGACATTGCTTGATTTACAAAATAAAACAAAGCAAAGCAAACATTATCCATACAGGTTGAAAAGGAAATCAAGAAAAGCAGCCCTAATGAAAGTCATGATGCCTTGCCCAGTTTGTACACTCAAGTCAGTTTATAGACTTGGAACTCACAGAGTGAATGAGAGGCTGGGTCTCCAGCACCCTGTAACAGCATAGGAAATGTGCAATGGTTCTCTTAGTTCTTCCCCCAAATAATTTCTGAATATTAACTCAATAATCATTTCCTGGCAGTATATGGCAAAGAGATAATAAATGGATAATAAGTGAATCTGGCTCAGGTTCATTTCACTCTGGTTTCACTTGTTCCACAGACACTCCAGTTAGTAATTTTCTAAGTCCTCAAACATACAATCAAAATGCACACCATATTTGTTAGTTGATAGAATCCTTTCTTCTGGTTACTATTGCATATCACAAATTATCCCAAATCTTAGTGGCTTAAAATAAACATTTTATATATCTCATGTTTTGAGGATCAGGAATTCAGGAAGAACTTGGCTGGGCAGTTCTTACTCAAGACTTCTCATGCTGGTGTGGTCAGATGTTGTCTGAGGCTGTAGTCATCTGAAGACTCAACTGAATTAGATATCCAAGATAACTCACTCACTTGGATACCATCTGATACAGGCTGTTGCTTAAGAGCTCAGGTGAGGATGTTATCTATAATAGTATATGTTGAGTCTCTAGGGTATTTGGAGTCCTTACATGAAAACTGTTTTTTCCCAATGGGAAATAGGTGGATAGTGCATGGCCTTTTCTGACATATCCCTGAAAGACATATAGCTTTACTTTCACTCCATCATCTAGTGATCAAATCAGTCAGACTACTAAGATTTAAAGGAGACTGAATAGGAGGGGTCTGAAAGATTTTTGAAGCAATGTTATTAGAATTGCCATGCCTTCCCATTGATCCTATGAGGTAAATTTTATAATGGGAAAGGCCATAGCAAGTTCCTGGAACTGTCCCTTCAACAACTTGACCAAGACAGTAAATTAAAATCTAAAAGGAATGGTAGATTAGTGTCACCCTTGTAGTCTTA
This sequence comes from Lontra canadensis, assembly GCF_010015895.1. NCBI lineage: Eukaryota > Metazoa > Chordata > Mammalia > Carnivora > Mustelidae > Lontra > Lontra canadensis. The sequence continues at coordinate 17,483,692 of NW_022631005.1, forward strand.
AAGGACATGGGAGTGATAGTCTTTATCATGTTCTTATTTAATTTAGTAGGTAGGGTAGTCACTATAAAAGCCAGAGGGATCCTGAAGTTTAATAACAGACTATCAAAAATTCAACTAAGAAGTAGACCCAACTGCTGTTTTCCTGGTAGGAGTAGTTAAAGCACATTAGTGTAAATTTAGGTAAATGAGAAGTAGTCATTATTTGAAGAAAATATTTTATTCCCTCTCTATCAGGAAGGTGAATCAGAGGTCGCTAACAATCACATAGAATGAAAAAAGTATGTATTGTGATATGTATATTAACTCTCCTTTTCTCTATAATATGATAGTCCAAAGGGACCAGGATCCAATGGATATTCTGTAGAATTGTAGTAATATGGTTGGCATTGTGTTACTTGGACATGATGAGTAAGAAGTAGCATGCTGGCAACTTCTGGTGAAAAAAAAAAAAAACACATGGTCAAGAAATAGGAGTTTAAAACCTAAGGAGATTTAGGAGTTACCGATATTAGTGAAGTGTTTATGTGTCCAGTGAACTGGAATATACCAAAATATGCCATCCATAAAAAAGAATAAATTATTGCAACTAAGATCTCCCATTACAAAGAAAGAAGGACTGCCCTTATTTGGTTTCTTGAGGTTATGGAGACAGCATATTTCACACTTGGGAATATTGTTCTTACTCATTTAGTTAACAGAAGCTTTGGATGAGGGGCTGTGCAAGAAGGACTTTGTAGCAAGGTCAAATGATAGCAAAAATTACAAAGCAAGAAGACTTGCTACTTTGGCCACTTAACACAGCAGACTCAAACTATGATAAATCTTGCCAGCTGTTTTTGTAGATAAAGTTTTGTTGGAACACAACGATGCCTATATAATTACATATTGTGCACAGCTGCTTTCACCCTGCAATGTCAGGGTTAAGTACAGGCAGGCCTTGCTTTGCATGGTTCTGCTGTGTACAAATTTCAGTGACCACAGTTTATTTAGATAACACCAAGCTCCCAAGAACATGGTTCAAGTTTCAGTTACCATGTTATATTAACTGTAATTCCATCAAGCACAAACTTTTCTGCTAGCTCTTCAGTCTCCAAATCACTGTGTAAATAACAGATACATATCATAATCAATGACCAATCAGCAAATTATCTTTGAGCATCAACTATTCAGTTCATACACAGACAGAAAGTATGTTGTTGTGTTACCACCTACTTTTCTAGTGATAAACTCATGTGGTATTTTTTTTAAAAATGGATAATCAAGAGAGAGAGAGAGAGACTTAGCCAAAAAAGATGAAAGTGTTTGAAGAAATAGAAACTAATAATGCTTGATGTGAAATTTGAGTATAACATAAATAAAACTAGAGAAGCAATAGAGGACTGTGAGAATGTTAACATTACTGTCATTAGAGAGACTCTAGATATAGAGCTAGAGAGGAATTTGATGAAGGAGAATTTATCAACATAGTAAGTAAAGTGGGTGTGATGAAAATGATGAAGGTGTCTCAGAGGAAGTGATGTTGGCAAAAAACTCACAACGAAAGAAAATTTGGAGATATTTTATTGAAATTGAAAGAGCGAAAGATAAAATATTGGCAGCTGATGCAAACTTAGAAAGAAGTATGGCAATTTACCAAGGCACAGAGAAAATGCTCATTCCATATATTTAGTTATACAATAAGAAGAGAGCAAATATTGTTCAAACTACTTCTAAGTTTTTTTTTTCAGTCTTTTCAGAGAATTGTAAATTCACATGCAGTGCTAAAAAATAATCAGACAGAATCCATGTGCCCTTTATCCAATGGTAAACATCTTCCAAAACTATAATATACTATCACAACCAGAATAATAAATTTAAAAAAATGTAATTGTCCACATTTTCAATGTCTGAAGTCACAGTATTCTAGATAAACATTAGTTCTACTATTTTTTAAAAATTTCTTATACATTTACAATTGGCTATGAATATTTGGTGTTTTGACAAAAATTTTAAAGGCTATGCAGCAATCATAATTTACCCATTAATTATTGAGATTGCTTTGCGGTCTCATATTCTGCATATTGTTTTCAGGACCTTCTCAAAAGAAGGTCTTTTACCTTGCAAAGCAAGGACTTCTGAAGGTCAGACAGATCTGTATGATCCATAGAGCCTAAACTATTTACTATCAGGGTCTGTACAGAAAAAGTTTGTCAACCCCTGATGTATGCTATTAGTAGGCCTTTTATGTACTCTGAAATATTTCCATTTAGCGGGTATGTTATCTGAAAGAATCAGATGATTTTTGGAAAAATCATTAGGAACTGTCAAGAAATTCACATCTAGAATATAAATAAGAACTTAAAGGTATTTGAAGCTGTAAAATGTCTAGCATTAGAGAACATTATAGCATTCATTAAAACGGGGTGGATTCTATTGAGTGGCTGAATGAATTGCATCTCGCCCACCCCACACACCTCAACCAGTATATGTCTGGAATTATTTTATTTTTATCCTTCCTGTCATGTCTTTATGGGGATAAAAAAATGGTAAGATAAGAACTGCATGGTACTGAGATTTTAGGACAGCTCTTTTAAACTTACTTCTTTGTTGATCTGTCTAGTTTAATAAAAGTGATTATATTTCACTCGTACAAATGTTCTAAGATTGAAAGGTTTATGTTTTCCCTACTTTGCCTATACAATGTCTTTAACAAAGAAGTTCATTTTATTCACTTATATTAAGATATTGTGAGTAATTTTAAAAGTAGAAAAAGAGTCACTTCACAAAGCAGATTTTTTTTTATTAGCTCTTGCTTTTCAGTATTTAGGAATAATTAATTACATATGAATTTACATTATTACTTTGGAATTTTAAAGAGCACCACAAGTGATGTTATTAAATAGTTTTACAAATTAAAAATGGAAATCGGAGCTGTAGGACAGGAGAGATTTGAGTTCTGTCTATGTTACCATCCGTGTACTCTTTACCCATGATGACTTACTGTCACCATTAGAATGTCAGTGCTCAGGAAAGCAAAGGATACAAATTAATCACCATAAAAAGTGTTACTCAGGCAACTCATCTTGAACAATACTGAGTTGAGTCTGCAAAAAAATGATGAAGACAAAGGGGAGAGACTCTACCAATATGCTTTTTTTTTAAATTTTTTTTTTAAAGATTTTATTTATTTATTTGACAGAGAGAGACAGAGATCACAAGTAGCAGAGAGGCAGATAGAGGGAGGGGGAAGCAGGCTCCCTGCTGAGCAGAGAGCCCGATGTGGGGCTCGATCCCAGGACTCTGTGATCATGACGGGAGCAGAAGGCAGAGGCTTAACCCACTGAGCCACCCAGGCACCCCACCAATATGCTTTTTATACCCCTAAAAGACCTACTGAGACTTTTGCTTTTCATTTATTTTCACCTTGCTGTGTGACTTTGGCCAATAAACTTAACACCTTTAGTCAGTAGTTTTCTTATCTGTAAAACAGAGGTAATAATAGTACTTACCTCAAATGTTAGCTTGAGAATTAAAAGAAATACTGTTTGTGAAGGCTTAATACAAGGGTTGGCAAAAAGAGTTCTGGTAAGTATTGCAGCCTATGAATAAGCTCTGAGTTCAGCCAGCAGTCACTTAAAAAAAAAAAAATAAGCTAACTCTAATGTGATATGATAAGTATTACAAAACCCATTTGATGTAGTACACAGTCAGAAGCCACTTTACCTATTGACCATGATCTGCTTTCTGAGGCAGCCAAGTCAATAACCTCTCATCTTGTGCTTTTTAAAAAATCAAATTGGTGCCCACATATCATAACGATGCAAAAAATATCAGGGTCAAAATAACAGAGGAAAATTATAGGTTGGGAAGTCATTAAGAAAAACTGCAAATAAATACACATAAAAGCCAAGGGAGTAGTATACTCTCTGTGTGGCAGCTTTTCAAGCACAGGGCCTAGCGAAGAAAGACCTGAAAGACTTATTCTCAGTCATCAGTCCTTGGAAATAGGAACCTTTCCCTCGATCTAACAGAATCATCATTAGAGCAGAAAAATTTGGTCTGTGGTTATTTTCCTAAATGTGTCCTTTTGCTTACAGTCTGAAATGTAGGAGACTGAAATTATTCAATAAATATTTGCCATATGGGCTTTAAGAAGTATTATCAGCCTAAAACGTGGGGGAAAGTACATGGCATTGAAAAATATTCTGCTAAATAATTTTGGTACAAGGCAAAAAAGACAAGCAACATTTGGAACAGTATTTTGTTATTAAAGAAGTAAATATTTTAAATCACTGTTTTTTTCCTTTTCAATATATTGAATTAATTATCTTATCAAATAAGAGATGGAAGGTGAGATGACATAATTTAATATAGAAAGAAATGTGATTGAGGGAGTAAGTTGGATGAAACACACTTATTTAAGGAAAATAAAATAAAATAAATTAGTATCCACATTATAGTTAAGAAAGCAGAGATTAAACTAAATAATCATGCAAGTAGTGTGGAAAACAAATCTGACATGCTCTCCCATAAAGATAAGTAATAGGCTAGAGATACTTCAATGATCAGAGAAAGAATAGAGAACTTCTATAAATCAGTAATAAAAATACAGATATCCCAAAATAAAAATGGGCAAAATAAATGAACAGGCACTTTCCAAAAGAGATATATAATGATCAATACACGTTTGAAAAGATGCTCAATATTATCATTCATTAGGGAAATGAAGATTAAAACTACAAAGAGATACTATGGCATACCTTTGGAAATGACTAAAATTTATAAAGACTGGCCATACTAAATATCACCAATGACGTGAAGCAAATGTAATTCTTATCCATTGCCGGTGAGAATATAAAATGGTACCATTTTGTAAGACTATTTGACATTTTCTAGTAAACACAACACATATGATGAATGCAATATCTATGACATAGCAATTCCATTACTAGGTATTATGAAAAAATATTTCTATATACACAAAAAGCTGTGTACAAGAATGTCAGAGTGACTTTATTCATAATGGTTAAAGACTGAAAGCATCCCAGATGTCTGCCAAGATAAAAATGAATTCTAAATTGTATTCATACAATGGAACACCATGTAGTAGTAAAAAAATAATAAACTGTATACACAACATGAACGAGTCTTCAACATGTCACGTCAAATAACAGAAGACAGATACAAAAGAGTAAATGATATATGATTTCATATATAAAGGTCAAGAACAGGCAAAACTAAGCTAATGGTGACAGAAGTCAAAATAGTGCTAACTTTTATGGGTACAGTTGGGAATGACTGGACAGGTCATGAGGTAACTTTCAGGTATGATGGAAATATTGTACTGTGATTTGGGTGGTCTTATGCTGAGTATATTATTAAATTTAAGCACACAATTTGGTAAGTTTTGACAAATGTGCTAGATCATATAATCATCACCACAATCATGACTTATATCTATTCTGTTCTATATGGTGGCCAATAGCCACATGTGCTAATGAGCACTTGATACTAAGAGATGCTGTAAGTATAGACTACACTCTGGGTTTTAAAGATTTAGTACAAAAAATGTAAAATACTCATTAATAATTTTTACACTGGTTACATGTTAAAGTGATAATATTTTGTGTATACTGAGTTGCACAAAATATAAAATTAGTTACACCTGTTTCTTTTTTCTTTTCTTTTTTTAAAGATTTTATTTATTTATTTGACAGACAGAGATCACAAATAGGGAGAGAGGCAGGCAGAGAAAGAGAAGGAAGCAGGCTCCCTGCTGAGCAGAGAGCCCAATGCGGGGCTTGATCCCTTGACCCTGGGATCATGACCCAAGCTGAAGGCAGAGGCTTTGACCCACTGAGCCACCCACGTACCCTTTTTTTTCTTTTTTTAATGTGCCTACACCAAAATTTACAATTCCATATATGGCTTGCATCATAGTTCTAATAAGTGTTATAAGATCATTTAATGAAATTATTGATATTTTTTTATCCATTATTTCCCAGCACCTACCCCCAGCAATACAAATGTCATGTATTTTACTTCTACATATGTTGACTTCTATATTGTTATCGTTTTTCGCTGTAAGTAGGAAGTCATATTTTACAGTAAATTTAAAAAATAAGAATGTCTTTTGCAATTAATTGCATAATTACTGCTTAGGATATCCCCCAACTTTTCTTTTGCCAGAAAAACTTTTTAAACATATATTTTGTGATGCCGGTCTCCTACTCCACACATTTTATTTGTCCGAAATGTCTTTATTTTGCTTTGATGTTTTAAAAACCTATTTTTGCTGGCTATCAGATCTGAGTTTGGCAGTTATTTCTTTTAGCCCTTTAAATACATCACTTCATCACTTTATTTTTTTTTTTACTTTTTTTTTTTTTTTTTTTCACTTCATCACTTTAATCCTTCTCTGTTCTTACCTTTTGTTCTCTGACTAGTTTCTTTTCCAGGTGCCTTGGTGTGGTTTTCTTTATGCTTATTCTGCTTTGGGTTCTTAGAGTTTCTAGGATATTTGGTTTTATAGTTTCCATCAGTTTCTTTTATTTTTTTTTAAAGATTTTATTTATTTATTTGACAGACAGAGATCACAAGTAGGCAGAGAGGCAGGCAGAGAGAGAGAGAGGAGGAAGCAAGCTCCCTGCTGAGCAGAGAACCCAGGACCCTGAGATCATGACCTGAGTTCGAAGGCAGAGGCTTAACCCACTGAGCTACCCTGGTGCCCTCTTTTCATTTATTTTTTAGTTTTTAGTTTTTCGCCAAGATTTTTCTTCTCTTTCTTTTCTTTCCTCTCCTGAGAATTAAATTATGACTATTACAGTACATATAGTAATGTTCCTCAGGTCACTGATCTGCTAATTGCTTTGCTTATATTTCTTTTCTATGATCTGGTAGTTTCTAAGTCCTTAAGTATATTGATTTCTTCAATAGCTAATCATCGCTAATTTCATTATTTTTTCCACTACCAGTATTGAATTTTCTCTCTCTAGAATTTGCATTTGTATATTTTGTTTGTTCTTATTCACTTTACTCTCTTAACAGGTTTGCGTTTTCCCTTCAATTTTCTGAATATATGGAACACATTTTATTTTTCTGGATCTGTTTTAAGTAAAATTATAATTAGAACTTACAATTTAAAAATTACTTCATCTATGTAATTTTTTAGTTTGCATGGATTGAGTTTTATCCTCCTTATGAGCTCAAATTTCCTGCTTCCAAGCAAGTTTGGAAATTTGGATGCTGAACAGTATGAATTTTACATTTTTGAGTTCTTGGTATTATTGCATTCATGTAAATAGTGTTGGACTTTTTTCATAGGTAGTTTAAGTTACTTGGAATTTGTTTAATACATCTGAGGTTTACTTTTAAGCTTTGCTGGTCATTGCAGAGCAGTCTAATCCAGAGCTAATTGAGCTTTATTACTAAGGTGATATTTTCTGAGAATTCTGTCTGATGCTTTATTTATTGAGATTTTTCTATTTTTGGCTGGTGGTAATATGACCTATTTCTAACCGTGTGTGAGATTTGGAAATTGTTCAGTTTTCTCTTTTCTGGAAGTTCTTTCCCCAACCTTTGTAACTTCCTTTTATCACATGCATTGAGTTGTACTCAGCTAAAGAGTTGAGGGATCTTCTTCAAATCTCTTTACCCTTCCTCTGTGCAACAACCGATCTCCAATACTGAGTCACAAATTATAGGCACCACAGGCTCCATAAACTTTGATCTATGTTTCCTCATATTAATGACCACCACATTCTTTGTAAGTTTTTTTTTTCTCCCTGCACAACCCCAAAACTTCTTCTAGGCAGGAAGCTGAGGTGATCAGAGGGTTTACTTCATCTGTTTTCTGTCACTTGGGATCACCATCCTATGCTATCTGTTGCCCAATATCTGAAAAACATGGTTTCAAATATTTTATCCTATTCTCCTGTGGTTTGAGATAGGGACATAAGACTTTTTATTTCATACAGATGTAAAATTAAAATCAGTAATTATCTTTTGATTGATTTGTTTCCATATTTAGCAGATTATACATTCAGGTACTGTTCTAAGAGGCTCAGAAATTCTTATTAATTGATTCAAAGAAAGCAGAAAAATGTTCCCCAAAAAACTGTAAACATTAAATAGAGAACCATGAAAAGAAATAAAAAGTCGAAAAATGAACTGGTAAATATTTCAATATTTGCATGGATAATTTATCAGCTTGTCACTCGGCAAAATTTTGGATTCAATATTAGGAAGTGCCTCTTGAGAATAGAGATTGTTAAGAGATAACATAGGTTACTAAGAAAAGTTGTTCTAATATTATTTTCCCCTAGAAATAAGGAAGAAACTTTTCCTCCATAAATGTTTTGAATAAAGTTTTCTGGAAGAATAATGCTGAACAGGATAAATGATTTTTTTCCAATTTCTCTATTTTTATAACATGCTTTCTCTCAGTCATCTAAGAATGCTTAATCAGCTAATTTCTATTTTCACTGATTAGCCTTCTGTGTGCCTGGCTCACTAAATAATCCAGTCACCATCTACACTTTGAGAATGATGAATCATGACACATATTCTTCCTACCCTTCTTCTTCTCCAGAATCTCCTTTTCATCAAAATCCTCTTAATGAAAAAAATAACTTATTTATCAAGGAATGGCATTATATAAAATTTCAGTAAAAATGAATATTCCGTATGACTGAAACTTACCTCTTTGTTTATCTACACTCTAAAATGTTAAGCAGCTGTGTTTTGCATGTTTTTTTTTCTATTTAATTCTTAAACACAATGCTATTTGATATCTGTGGTACCAGAGTTACTCATTTGTGAACACCAAAAGCTGTGTAATATTCTCACATACAGTGTGCGTGACTCTTGACTCTTTTCCAGAGGGTTAAGATTATGGAAATTAGATTCCTGGGTGAATGTCTAATTACTGTCGAGGTGGATGCCTATGAAACTGTATGCAATGTTTTTATCAAGGAAACTAAGGATGATATTAAAAGTTTTATTCATTAATTCATGTGTTCAATAAATATTTATTGCATTCTTATGCTTCAGAGACTACATTTGAGTATGTAATGATAAATATAAATGCCAATTATAAATATTACAATTTTTTTATAATTACAAAATGCCAATTATAAATATAAATACAAATAAGTAAAAATAATTAACATTAACACCTTTATTCTCTGCATTTAATTTTCCATAATGGGTTAGCTACACTATATTTAATATGTAGTGGTGAAGTTGAATTTTTTGTCAAGAACTCTTTACTACTCTAATTTACTCTATTTACTCTTTTAATCCTAGGTATAAATTATCGAAGTGCTTGGAGTGTAGTTCTGGGTAGTTTTGAAATAATACATTTAAATAGTGATAGAATGTAGTTTACCCGGTATGGTTTAAAAAAAAAATAAGCATGATTGATCTGACTGTGGCACAAAGAAATCCTCACTTTTTATTTTCCTAAAGTCCTAACTTTACATTGGCTCTCTGGATAGTATGTTTGAGTCCTAAACATCACTACTAGAGTAATACTAATGATTTATAATTATATCTACAGTAAAAGGGGATACTCAGAAGCTTCTTTCAGCAAATGCCCTCCTACAGATGTGATCTGGTTTATGGTGGCTATTTGGTATTGCACATTTTTTACTACAAGTCTCAAAAAAATCTTGATAGAGTATTTCTGTAAGTAGTTCCAGAGGATTATTTATGACTCTGCAAGGATGCCAGATTGCCTCATTTTGAGACAATTAAAACAGGACTTTAGGCAGCCATTATTTGCATCTTCAGGAGAAAAACCCATTAGCACAAGGCCAGGGGTTCATTGGGGCCTGGAGAAGCTACCTTGAATAATAATCCTGGACCCCAGTAAATTTGAGCAAGCAGAGCTAGTTGATGCCTGTTAGAGCAGTCTGCATGTAGACAGACGGGCACAGAAACAGAAGCTGGGAGTTTTTTAGGATGATAACTAATATATTTTTTATGAGGCCGACTGAAATGAGACTCCAGAGAGAGCAACAGAAAAGACTGATCAGGAAGAATAAAATTGGTGACAAGAAGATTGGAAAGTAGAATTCATTGTAAAACATATAAATCATGGGGAAGTCTGTGCACAGAAACAGACTAAACTTCAGAAATCCACATTTTGCTAGAGGTCAGCTTAATGAATTATCAATGTGAATACTTAAAATCTTTAATATTTTACCAGATATGGGAGAAGACCAGTTGTTGACTAGAAAGAAAATACCATCTCTCTGTCAGAAGGTTCAACATCGTATTAGGAAATACCCATGCACAGATTTGGAATAAAGAAGACAGGAAGAATTATTTCAAAGGCACACTTAAAAAATATATATATATATCCCAAAACAAAACAAAACAAAAGACCACAGTTCTTGGTCTCTGTGTTAGCAACTAACATACAAACTGACCCACTCCCACAGTCAATATTGACACCGATATTTCCTCTTCCTGAAGTAGACTTAACTAATGTTAGTTGAAATGCAACCGATGTATTTTAACAACGAAGGGCTAGGTGTTCTAGTAGGGATAGACATGGTGAGGGGGACAAATGAAGTGAAGTCACCATTATTTCTTCTTTTTTAAAAAAATGTCACTAGTTCTTGGCCTAGCTACCTCTTCTCATATAAAATTTTACAAGTAAACTACTCCAAAATCCACTATGTTCAGGTACTATGCCAGGCACTGGAAAAACAAAAAATATTAAAAATTTGGTCTTTTTCGTCAAAGAGCTCGTAAATGAGGAAACAGATAAAGAGTGGGAATTGTGCTTGATAAGTATATTATGTATCTTAGGTTTCTATGCCAGCAATATAGAGGTGAAATATGAGATAATTACATTTCATTTCCTTCTTCATGAGTTGGAATACTTGCCTGAAGAAACAGAATGCTAGAAAATTTCATCTGTTCAATCCCCCTAGCCCAATACAAATGTAAAATAAAGCCCAAAAGACTAGTGTTATTTCTAGCAAAATTCAGAGAAAAATGTGACAACTTACAAAGCTATTTATTCTAGAGACTATATATATTTTTTAATTAGGAATGCTCACCTAAATCTCATCTACTGTAACAGGTTCATTTCATGCTGTTCAAACTTCATTTAAAAAAAAAAGGCAAAATGAACTAACAATAGAACACTTGATTACAGCTGCAACTTAGATGGAATAGGATTTTGTAAATAGTTTTTATGGTGTTTTCATGGATATTTAAGACTCTAATAACAAGTATCTCACTAGAAAAATATATGTAATATTAGTTTTTCTATTTTGAAACAATGTAGTATAAGCTATGTGTACAGTATATGCACAGTACATTCATATATAAATATATATATATGCATATAACATAACACATGTATACACAGACACATTTATGAAATAAAAGGCTGACTCAGAAAATTAATGAAATTGCTCATACCTATCAAAATTCAAGGGGCATTATTCTTCACAGAGCTAGAACAAATAATTCTAAAATTTGTAGAGAACCACAAGAGATCCTGAATAGTAGAAGTAATCTTGAGAAAGAAGAACAAAGAAGGAGATATCATGCTCCCTGATTTCAAACTATACATAAAAGCTATAGTAATCAAAACAGGATGGTATTAATACAATAACAGACACACAGACAAAAGCCCAGAATTGAGATCCCAGAAGTTAACTCACACACATGAAAAAAATTAATCTATGACACGGGAGCCAAGAACATACAATGGAGAAAGAGCAGTCTTCTAAATAAATTTTGGGAAAAGTGGACATTCACATGCAAAAGAATAAAATTTGACCACAATTTTACATCATATACAAAAATTAACTCAAAGTGGATAAAAGATTTCAATGTAAGTCCTGAAACTATAAAAGTCTTAGAGAAAACGTGGGTCGTAAACTCATTGACATCAGTCTTAGCAACATATTTGTGGATCTGTCTCCAAAGTCTAGGGAAACAAGAGCAAAAGACAACAAATGGGCCTATATCAAACTAAAAAGCTTCTATATAACAAAGGAAATACTCATCAAAACAAAAAGGTAATCCACGAAATGGGTGAAAATATTTGCAAGCCATAGATTCAATAAAGGGTTAATATCTAAAATATGTAAGAAATTCATACAACTCAACACACACACATACAAAAAAACTTGATTAAAAAATGGGCAAAGGGGGAAGCCTGGGTGGCCCAGTTGGTTAAATGTCTGTCTTCGGCTCAGGTCTGAGTCCTGGGATCAAGCCCTGCATTGGGCTCCCTGTTTAGCTTCTCCCTTTCCCTTCTCCCTATCCCTCTGCCACCCGCCCCCAACTCTCTCTCTCTCATGAGAAGATGCTCAGTATCATTAATTTTCAGGAAAATGCAAATTAGAACCTCAACATATCACCTTACACCTGTCAGAATGGCTGTTACAAAAAAGAAATAACAAGTGTTGGCAAGGATGTGGAGAAAAAGGAAGCCTTGGGGAACCTGCGTGGCTCAGTAAGTTAAGCATCTGCCTTTGGCTCAGGTCATGATCTCAGGGTCCTAGAATCGAACCCCACATTAGGCTCTCTGCTCAGCAGAGAATCTGCTTCTCCCTCCTCCTGCTCCTATGCTCCCACTCACTCCTGCTCTGTCTCTCTCTCTCTTCCCCCCTTAAATAAATAAATAAAATCTTTAAAAAAAAAAAAAAAGGAAAAGAGAAAGGAACCCTTGTGCACTATTGGTGGGAGTATAAATTGGTAGTCACAGTACAAAACAATATGGGGGCTACTCAAAAATTAAAAGTAAAACTACCTAAATAAATAAATAAATAAAACTACCATATGATCCAGTAATTCCACTTATAGGTATTTACCCGAAGAATACCAAAAAAAACCAAAAACACTAATTTGAGAAGGCATATGCACTCCTATGCTTATTGCATCATTATTTTCAATAGTCAAGATGTGGAGATAACATAGTGTCCATCGATAGACGCACGGGTAAAGGAGGTGTGGTATCCACATATACAATGGAATACTGTGCAGCCATAAAAGACGATGAGATCATGTCATATGAGATGACACGGAAGATCTAGAGGGTATTATGCTAAGTGAAATAACTCAGGCTGCAAAAGAGAAATACCACATGATGTCACTTATATGTAGAGTCTAAAAACAAAGCAAAGGAATAAACAAACAAAAATAAATAAAAAGCAAAAAAGCAAATGAATAAACAAAGAAACAAAAGGCAAGGTTTTATTACAATTATAGAGAACAAACTGGTGTTTGCCAGAGGGTGGTAGATCCAGGAGATGAGCAAAACGTGAGGATACAAAACGTGAGTTAGTTGACACAGTCTTCTGGTTACAGAATGAGTAAGTAATGGAATAAAAGACCCAGCATTGGGAAAATAGCCAAGGACACTGTAATAGAGTTACATAGTGACAGATGGTAGCTACACTTGTGGTGAGCAAGGCATAAAGTATAGAGAGGGTGAAGCATTATGTTGTATACCAGAAACTAATGTAACATTACATGTCAACTATACTCAAGTAAATAAAAATGAGTACAGAGTATATGTAAATGCAATGGTATAAACAGCTGATCTTTTAAAATATTTTATTTATTTTTATTTGAGAGTGAGCAAGCAAGAGAACACAGGGAGAGAGCACACAGAGGCAGGGAGGGAAGCAGACTCTCTGCTGAGCAGAAAGCCTGATGTGGGGCTCAATCCCAGGACCCTGGGATCATGACCCATACTGAAGGCAGACACTTAACTGACTGAGCCACCCAGGTGTCCCAGAAGCTAATTTTTTTTTTTTAACTGAATCCATATTCCATAGTTCTCCATGTCTTCTTGCTCACTTTTCAATTTCTAACTTCAAGTCCTTTAAAAAAATATTCTTCTGCCTTTTTGATATCAACTACCAAACCAAACCTGTTCAGCTCTGTATGGCTTCTAGATACAGTACATTTTACTATTTGGGAGTAGTAATATAAATCCAAACGTTTTGCCTCCAACACTAAGGCTGAGAAGATTTTATCAAGATGACTGCTGATACCCTGATCTCTGCTCTCTAATAAGCAGGACATACTGAATACGAATAGCATTAGAGAAGGGAACAACAACAGCACTATGAACCAGAGACACAGATCCTAGTGGGAATTGATGGCACAGGCAAGCAAGATCCAGAACCAAAAGAAAAGTAATAGAACAAACATCAATCAGCTTTTATCATAGAGAAAATAACTTTTCTTTCAGACTTGTTTTACAGCCAAACTGTGTCTGAAGGGCGGGGCCTGTGCGCCTGTGGCTTAAGATAATTCTAACAGGTGTCCTACAGGTGCTGTTGATACAACATAAAATAGAACAGGTATAGGTATTAGAGTCAGGGTTCTCCACATAAATTTAGAAAACCATTCATCGAAGTCAGCTTATTTTTTAATAGGCAAAATCTCAAAATAGGCAAAATTGTGATGACAATCAAGGGGAATGTTGAAAGTAAAATAAGCTATCAGGGTTTAATACATTCTTTGTCTTCTTTTTAATAAATAATATGTAGAAGAAGGAGTGGGCTTTTAGGAGCCTCCTCTAGCTACTAGCTGCTGATTTACTGATGTGTTTAGCAATATTCAAAATATTGTGTTAGAGAAGTAGAGACTGCAATAGGTCCACAGAATCTGGTTACAAAGAAATAGCATCTGGGATGGATTGCTACATCACCCAGCAAGATAATTCCTTCTTATTTGATCCTCAATGTTTGTGGGTTTCACACTTGTGATTAAGGGGATGAGAAAGTGCTTTAGAAACAAGGAGAAAGCTTCTTAGCACAGGTAAAGAACACCTGCCTCATTGTGCCACCAACTTGCTTGCCCCACTCATGCTACCTCTGTGGTTCTTGACCCTCCTTATTTAATACACCTCAGCACCTCATCCTTCCCCGCTGCAGGTAAGAAAAATGTTTTTTTGTTTGTTTGTTTGCTTAAATACCATCTTAACTAAATTAGTGTGTATAAGCATGATTTGTATAATTACAGCAGTTAGTAATTAGTCTAAGTAGAGATCATGTCACTACTAGTAAACATCATTAAAGCATACAAGCATAGATAAGCCTATATGTTTTTTGCAAGAAAAAAAGTGCATTACGTGACTTTCCCAATCACCTTTTGGAACAAACTTGACATCAAACATACTGTACTTCTCTCTAGGTAAAAATTATTGCATAGGAATGTTTCTTAGGAGTACTTTTCTTCACAGATTTTAAATAATTTTTTTAAAATCAGAAAAATAAAATGCCAAAAATATAAACTTTTTCTTTCCTTTTCTTCCTGCTTCCATGTGAAAGAACTGTCACTTATACTGTCTCTCAGTGGGAAATTTTATTTATGGTTTCACCCTTCTTAGTGCCCTAATGGAAACTGACTTTTTGTGTTTATCATTTACTACTTTGTATAGCTATTAAAATGTATGAATGCTAAATTTTTCCACCTACACTACAAGCTCTTTTGAGTATAGGAATCTTAACACTTTTATATTCCTTATGCTCACAGCCCCAAAGATGATGCCTTCCAAATATCTAGTAGCTGCTGAGTCAATTAAAAAAAAAATAACTGAGTAAAATGTTTATGCTAGTAGTAATTACTTAAATAAGTTTAATTTGTCTCAATAGATCAAATCTATACAAAGAATAAAAATTATTTGCTCAGCATTTTTAAAGTACAAAAAATGTTTTGTTTTACACTAGCCCTTTGTGTCTTTATAACTGCCTCATGAGGAAATTATTTATACAAATGAAGGCAAAAACTCAAAGAAGTTACAGACAATGTAAAGTTATAGCATGTCATTTGGAATGCAACTGGTGGAGATATAAGTTAAATTCAAGAACTTCAACTAGTGGGTACCTAAACCTGAATCTATTTAATTATATAATAACTAAAACATATGAAAGAGAATTTATGTAAAAAAGTAAATCTAACTAGCTTTGTGAATAATAAATACAACTTTGAAAGAACACTTTTTCAAGAAAATATATACATTTGATTCTCATTATTCATTAGAGCTATGTTCTGTAAAGTTGCTGTAAACAGTGAGTTAGCAAATCCTGAATCATTGTTCCTTGAAAAAAAGCAGTGCTAGATACCTACAAGACATAGCCACAACATTTTCCACATGTAACCTTGTTTTACATGTTTTTTGTTTAGACACTTTATTTAATACATATTGTTTGATTCATTAATATTGAACCCACAGTCAACAGCACTATACCTCATGCCTGAACAAAGCTTGCCCAACACACACAGTCTCAGTAAGGCACATCACAGCCTTTTGTAATTAGGAACAGTAGACAGCATTGAACACTCTGCTCGGTGGCCATTTTAAGCAGTGACATCAATACTAAAATATGAAAAGATGAAAAATAAGATGTCAATAAATAACTCACAAAAAGTATGCTTGTTTATAGTGGGAGAACCAAAATAAGAAGGCAAATTATCTCCTGATTTGATCTTAGCTGGGAAAGCACATTTTGGGTGATTCATATTTCTCACCTCTCTGGACATATGCATGTCTCCAAATTACTGTAAAAGTATCATGAGCATTGATTTGGGGGTTACAAATAAATTTAAGTCAGTAGGCAAATTGTAAACAGAGTCCATGAATAATGAGAATCAACTATATTAAATTCCCAAACAAGAAATATTGCGCTATGCACTAAGGAAGATGAGTAAAATATTATTGCTGATTTTGAAAAGTTCAAAGTCTATCTGGGGAGATGGAATATTAACAGGTGAGGTCTGTTCAACGTAAGTGTGTTCTTATCATTGGAGAATCACAAAGGAGAAAACAAGTTGATCTCTAGTTTGCATGTGACTATGTCCTTCAGTTTTACACATGGAATAATAGGGTCAATTCCCACTGCAATTCTTATCATTTTCAATTTATGAACCAGCTCTTCCCTTCCTTATTGATGTGAAAGAAATCTCGAAAAACACTGCCTCATTGTTTCTCTACCCTTTTGGTGCTCAGTAAGGCAAATTAAGGTCTCATGGAAATTTGAATTTAGAAAAGTGAAACATTTCTTATATCCTTGTATTATATATCACTCTTATACATTTTCCCACTGAACTGGTTCTATAAGCATTATTAGAAAAAAACGCCAGTACCCTCTTTCTCCATGAAGACAGTGGTACACTACTATAATATAATTACCTCTTTCTTCTTCAAAACTTATCCAAATGAGGTCTGTGTGTTTCCATAAAACCTCAAATTTCTTACCTTCTGCAACTTTGCAATTGGTTATATTTCCTTGAGTAACATAGTGCTTTCTAAAAATAATTTTTTTTTTATTATTCTAGATCTGAGATCTAATCCCCTACATATTAATAGATTTAATACCTGTATACCTGGAAATCTATAACTCCAGGTTTGTTTCCCAATTTTCTGGCCTGGGCCTGTACCCTGAAAAATAAAGTATAATTATTTTGCTATGTTACATTTTTCCTATGACACACCTATTTTACTCTGGGATCTGATTCTTTTCTTTTCCTTTCTTATCTTCACTTTTCTTCTTTCTTTCTCTCTCTCTCTTTCTTCCAACTTTCTAGAGAATTGTTTTGCCCTTCAACTCATCCTTTACACTCTCTACCCCATTTTTAAGAAGACAACACCAATAACCTTAATATTTAAAACTCTATTGTTCATGTAAATAAGACTCGATCTTAATAATCTTTAGTAAAACTCTATCTTTTGTTGGAAACGTCTCATTCATTTAACCTTGCACTTAACACCAGTGCCTTAGATGGCAAAACATGGTTTAAACTCATCGCTTCCAATTAATCACGTTTAAATTTCACACTGAACCATGGACTCCTTTGGTCTGTCCCAATTTTCAACTGCCTCTCATATTATAATTGTGCAGATTTCCTTCCTTTTCTTACATTTTTGTACATCTGTTAAATTAGCTCTTTATTTCCACTCCTCTACCATGAAACCTGAGTTTGCATTCTCTGAATTTGAAATTAACCTTCAGCTAATATTTGAAAAGTATTTGTTTAGGTGAATTTGAGATACATATTTACTTTCTGTACTAGAACACTGAAACTCCAAAAGAAACCATTTTACCAGGATGCCTGGGCGGCTCAGTTCCTTAAGGGTTTGCCTTTGGCTCAGGTCATGCTGGGATCAAGCCCCTCATGGGAATCCCTGCTCAGCAGGGAGCCTGCTTCTCCCTCTCCTCCCTGCTTGTCCTCTCTCTCACTATCTCTGTCTCTCTGTCTCTCTCAAATAAATAAATAAATAAAATCTAAAAAAAAAGAAAAAAAAGAAACTATTTTACCCCCAAGACTTATGTTACCTAAAGCACTTTGAACTTACCCTCCTCCACAACCTAACATTGGTTAGGTTATCACTATATCACTGGACCTCATACACTTGTTGAAATGGGATTCATTTTGGTCAGATCTAAAGTTCTTTTAACTGGTATTTTTATAAATTTTCAATTTGATTTGATCTCCTATGATCATCCCTTTGACATAGAAAGAGATTATGCACTTTGGTGAGGTTTGTTCTGTAAAATCTCACAGATTATTATCACTACTCTGTCATTTAGAAAATTGAAAATTATTCTGGGATGTGTCGGCAGCAAAAATATATTAATATTTTATAGTTTTGTATCATTAGAGGAAAAAGAAGCTTTTGAAATATCATCCTGTTAATCAGTTGATCTTTCCCCTCAATAATTGGGTTTTTCAATTTACTTCTAAAATTATTGGTTATGGTTTTTCAGGTAATATAAAGTAAAATTCATTTAATAAAAAAATGCCACTTGAAAATAATAGATTTTTTTTCTTGTATTGAATTCAATTCTCTCAACACTCTTGGTGGCTAATTCATTGCTACTATCATTTAAAAGTTTGATCTTCTAATTTTTAACGTTTAAAATTGAGATAATTAGAAATTACATGATAATGACTAATTAGAATATGAACAGCACTATGTCTGAAGCACAAATAATGAGTGGGAATGCGTTGAATTTTTTAAATGTTTGGAATTATATTAGTATTTGAGAAATGCAATTATCATTTTTAATAGCAATTTTGTTCATACAAAGAAGTTTTAAAACAGAATTGCAGCTTGAAACCTCCCAATTTGTACAAATTTGTTAAAATCTCACTTATGTCCTTTTAATTCTCATATATATAAACTGTGAATTTGAAGCTGAGATGTTCTATTTTTAAAAAGAACATTTGGGGTTACATTAAAATATGTGTCTCATCTCAATTTTGAAATATATTAGACAGCAGGCTAATAATTCATTATGGGCCAGTTGGTTGGCACTGGTGCAGCTACTCAATGAATAAATCCAACCTCAGCCCAAAGTCGTTCGGTGAGAAAGTAAATAGAACTTTAATTAAGTTACCCTCTCACCAAATAACTTTGAGCTGAGGTTGTGTTTATAGCAGCTATATTACATACTTATGTAGAGATATATTTTGATAAAACTGTAAGAGTAAGGAATATGGCAAGATTTTTGGATGAATTATTAGTTATTAATAAGGATGGCTTGGGTGTTGCAGTTGGGTTGTGATGATGATTTTGCCACTAATTCCATCTTAACATTTTTTAATTAGGTAAATTTTTATTAGTTCTGGGTCAAGAGCAAATTCACTAGAAAAGCTAACTCTCCAAATTGTTCAAACACCTCAGTTATTTCTAATTTAGAATAGCTCAACTTTCTAAGTTTTTCATATGATAGCTTTTTTATCTTCCCAACTTCACTTAAGTCATAAAATACAATTGGAATTATCTTAGAAGAAAATGTAAGGCTCCAAACTCCAGAAAATTTGATGTACATGGAAAAACTAGATCATTTATAAAATATCTATAATACATGGAGTAATCCTAAAAAATATTTACTAAAACCTGTGTAAAATATGTATATAAAAATTTTCAAATAAACTTCGGTTATACAGAATGAAGTAACTTTAGTTTGTCCAAATATGAATCTCAATATTAGAAAAGTATTTTCTGAATTGGCCAGATAATATTAAGTTTCATACCCCATTTCAATTTGCAAATTGGCCACATTGCCTAAGTTGTGTGAACGTAAAGAATTTTCATGAACCTTAAAACAATGAAACATGGAATGTATACTACAGAGCAAAAGGAGGAAAAAATGATAACATCATCACCTTTGATTTCTTACTAAGTTCTAGCTGAAAGAAAGGAGGAAAAATGATGCGGAATCAAAGAGACTTTCCATGCTATAATCAAGGTCAAGAACTATTACAAAGCTTATTGGAAGTTACTACAATTTCTTGGGAATGTGAACATTCGATTTCTAAAATGTATGCATACTTAGTGTGAAATTTTGAAGACATGACACAACAAAGATAATAGAATTAACACGTTGTCTATCCAGTCTCCCTGCTAGAGGTTGATAACCTAGATAGACAGGCTTATCTCACATCCCCAAAACCAAGCCATGGAAACTATAGCTCTAAAAAGTAGGATAACTCAGAGCAGTGCTGGAAAGAGGGAGAGATCTACAGAGAAAATATGGATATCAATAGGGTACCTAAATAAAATTAATAATATCTAATTATTAATTATATAATTAATAATATCTAAAAATGCAAATTATCCATATTTATTCATGAATCAAAGAAAAAAATCCATATAGCATAATAACCATAGGGGGGAAAATGTAGTTCATGTTTTATGCAAAATATACATTAGTCCCCAAACGTTATGTGGCTGTTTTATAAAACTTTGAAGGAACAGAAAATTCCCGTGTTATATAGCCTTTTCCAGAAAAACAAGGGAATTTGCTTTATTGTAGGGTTTGTGAAACTTCAGCCTGATGAATCAAACCCATATCACTATCTCCCTACATACACTTTCATAATCATGAATAAAAATTTTCATTTCATAGTTACCCACCAATACTTGATGTTATCATACTCATTTATTTGCATAAAGAGACAAAAATTTTATATCTTGTTATTTAAATTTATATTCCCTAATTTCCAGTCAGACTGAGAATCTGTTCATGTTTATTAGAGATTACTTTTGTAAACACGGATAAATCTTGAATACAACAATATATATAAAATAGTTCATACACACATGTATTATATTTGTTGAATGTTTCCAAAAACATATATAGCAAAGATATTCACCAAATTCTGCATCATGACTACCTTCTGGGAGGACTTATGCTAGAGTGAGCTAAGACTAAAATTGAGTAGATTGGATTTTTGTTCACAAATACTTACTCTTTTCTTCCCCTGATACCTATGAAAGAGTAAATTCAGCACCTTATTTATTTGAAGCTCGTCCATGTGATTTGTTTAGCAGTAAAATATGGATTGAAGTGAAGGTATATTAACCCTGAGGAGAAATTCCATATTTCTAATCACCTCTCTGGGAACTTCCATTTCCTCCATGAAAAGAAAATATTCCCAATTTCTGCTGTCAACTCAACGAAAGCCCAAAATGTCTATGGGTGGAATGGACCCAAACTCAATGGCAGCCTTTATTACAGCTGACCAAACCACCCCTTAGACACATGAGCAAGAAATCCATATTATATAAAATAGTCCTGCAAATCAGTAGAAAAAGATAACATGGGATATAAACAAACACATAACAGAAGACAAAATATAAATGAACACCAAAAGGAAGATGCTCAAATTTGTTAGAAAATACAGGGAAAAAATCAAGGAAGTTATAACTAAAATGCCAAATAAACCAGCACTTTTCTCTTACCACACTGGTAAAATCAATTACCAGTGTGGTAAGATCATATAGAGTGTTAGTGAGGGTATGGGGAATTGAGCATCATATACCTTTGCTGGAAATGTTAATTATTATAGCATTTTGGAACACAGTTTGACAGTACCTATTAACTTAAAAAATATACAAACATAGAGCCTCAGAATTTCCACTTCTACAGATCCATCATAGAAAAGTATTGCGCACCTACATGGAGAGTCATGCAAAGCTCTATTTATTGCAGCAGTATTAGTGAGAAGTTAAATGTACCATCCTGTCCCATTGTTAAACAATATCAAGAATAGGCAAAATAACTTAAATACTTTCTCCAAGAAGATAAGACAAAGAAACAATTATAATAAGCTTACTCATCAAGAATAACATTTCTTGTCAAAATTGTTTCCAGTACCTCACTTTTTGTTCCCACCAATCCAAAAGTGTTATACATTCTGCTCAATCCCACTCAGTTCTTTACCATGTAAGATTTTCTTAAAAAGTTACCATGCCCAAACCTTAAAATGCTGATTCCCTTTTTGAGGACATCACTAAAACTATGTCAACTTGATACTCTCTCTTATTCAGTCAATCTAATCAACCTACACAGATTTTTTTTTGGTGATCTTTTGGAAATTGAAGACCAACATTTGAAACTGCAGTACCAAAATACACAAAATAGCAGTAAAGAGCACAGTTCTGGGGTAAGATTTCCTGAAGCTGAACCCCTGAAACCACATCTTATCAGCAGTGTGACCTGGAGGAGATTATGTTCTCTCTCTGGTCCTTCTCTGGAAAGTAGGGACAATAACAGAAATTATTTATTGAATTTTTGTGAAAAATAAATTATTTATTTAGACCATATAGGGTGAGGGAACAGAGTAAGGCCTCAAAAACTGTTAGACATAAAAAAAAAGTATTAGACAGAAACAACAAGTAAATAAATGACCTAAATCTCTATCAACAGAAGAATAACTAAAAAATCTACAATACATTCTTATTTACAGTTTAAAAAAATATTAATTGAAGAAAATCAAATTGTGACACAAACCATGTCATGTGAATACTTAAGGAAATTATAATACAGGGATAGATTTTACATTTAATCAGTATACAAAATTGTTTTTGGAGGATGTCATCAATCTAAAACTGTGTTCATTTCTGGGGGAAAAGAACTGGATTGCAGATATTGAAAGGGATTATAGCCTTTTTTCCCCAAAAAACCATATTTATGTATTAGTGATTTTTCTATGACAAATTTTCATTGATGATTTTTTTTAACATTGTGGTGATGAGAAATTGTATATATAGCATATGGAATTGCAAAAGTATATATAAAAAGCCTACCTTTTGGAACTGAAACTTCCAAATAATTTATAAATGAATATACAAAATACTTTCAAATACTGCTCCATTTACAATTTTGAATAGTCACTTCAGGAAAGAGACTAAGCAGATGTTTTTACTGAAGCATAAGCAACTTTGAGTTGTGAAGTAAGAAGTAATTCCTTAACCAATGAAAACGTCAAGAAGAGTTTAGGTAGGCAAATATCATCTTGCCCAGATGGTTAGATTGAATATTGCTTCATTTAATTTTTGGCAAATTGATCCATTTTGTTTTAGTGAATACATTTCTGGAAATCATAGGATATTTTACATTAGCTCAGAAGGAAATATTTTCCTCAGTAAAACCAAGCAGCATATTTTATCTGGTTTTTACTCAGAACAAAAAGAAAGAAATTTCAATCATTGAGATTTAAGGACTAAAACAGAACTCCCTCCTATACAACTTGATAAGTATCAACCAAATGTAGTATAACACCATGTTGTGGATAACAGCTGCCCTTGAAGTCAGTTAAAAGATTTCTTTACAATTTTGTTTTTAAAAGTGATAATTTATTGCTTTAAAGTGTATAAATCTCATTCAGAAATTTGTCTGATTGGGGCGCCCGGGTGGCTCAATTGGTTAAGCACCCTTCTCCTGACTCGGCTCAGGTCATGATCTTTGGGTGGTGGGATTGAGCCCCACATTGGGCTCTGAGTTCAGCAGGGAGTTTGCTTGGGATTTTTTTTCTCTCTTTCTGCCCCTCCCTCCCAAGCTCTCTCTCTAAAATAAATGGATAAGTCTTAAAAAAAAAAAAAAAAGAAATCTGTCTGATTTTAAATATACGTAGTGCCACTAAAACACATTTACAAATATAAATGAATTTAAGAAAAAGAATACTGACTAGGGAACATTAAATACTTTATTTTATCCTGCTAATTACTAGCTCTAATATGTGATTAATACTCTTTTCAGTTTTATTGACATATAATTGACACATAAGATTGTATTATTTATGAAGTATAGTATAATGATTTGCTATATGTTTATATTGTAAAATGATTAACACAGTAACTATAGTCACCATGCTGTACATTTTATTTCCAAGACTTATTTATCTTCTACCTGGAAGTTTGTACCTTTTGACAACCTTCACCCATTTCCCCCATAAGCTACCCTCCCAGGCTCTGACAACTGTTGCTCTGTTTTCTGTTTTTATGAGTTCAGTTTCTGTAAATTAGTGTGATCATACAGAATTGGTGTTTCTCTGTCTGACATATTTCACTTAGCATCCATGTTGTCAAAAGTGGCAGTATTTCCTTCTTTTTATGGCTGAATAACAACAGTAACCAAACTTCTTTATCTATTCATTTGCTGATGAACACTTACACTGTTTCTATGTCTTGGCAATTGCAAATAATGCTTTGATGAACACGGGAGTATAGATATCGCTTCAAGATAGTGATTTTGTTTCTTTCAAATATACACATAAATGGAATTGCTGGATCATACGGTAGTTCTATATTTAAATTTTTGAGGAGCTTCCATGCTGTCTTCCACAATGGCTGTACCAGTTAAGATTCCTACAAACAGTGCACAAAGATTTCCTTTTCTCCACATCTTTGCCAATACTTACTATCTCTTCTTTTTTATAACAAGTATGAAGTGGTATCTCATTGTAGTTTTGATTTGTACTTCCTTGATGGCTAGTGATGCTGAACACCTTTTTATGTTTTTATTGCCCCTTTGTATGTCCTCTTTAGGAAAATGGCTATTCAGATCCTCTATTCATTTTCTAATCATATTAGGTTTGTTTGGGGGTTTTTTGTTTTTGTTTTTGTTTTGCTCTTGAATTTTATGATCTTTTTATATACTTTGGGGGTTAACTCCTTATCAGACGTATGATTTGCAAATATTTTCTCCCATTCTGTAGGTTGCCTTTTCATTTTGTTGATGGTTTATTTTGTTGTACAAATACTTTGTTGATGTTTAAGTTCGATGTGGTCCCACTAGTTTACTTTGTTTTTGATGCTTTTGCTTGTGGTGTCAAATCCAAAAAAATTCATTGACAAAACCAATGTTAAGGAGCTTACCCTTATGTTTTCTTCTAAGCATTTTATGGCTTTGGTCTTTTGTTCAAGTCTTTAATCAATTTTGAGTTAATTTTGTGTATGGTGTAAGATAGTGGTCTTGTTTCATTCTTTGGCATGTGGCTGTTCAGTTTTCCCACTCTCATTGAACAGACCATCCTTTCTCCATTGTATATCCTTATTTCTTTGTCATAAATTAATTTGCTATATATTAATGGGTTTGTTTCTGAGCTGTTTCATTGATCTACATGTCTTCTGTGCTCTCTATCCTGTAGCACTAATTCAATCCATGGTCTACTTTTAAGCTAATACCATACTGTTTTGATTACTGTATCATTGCAATATAGCTTGAAATCAGAAAGTTTAACACCTCTGGTTTTTTCTTCTTTCTTAAGATTGCTTTGGCTATTTGAGGTCTTTTGTGGCTCCATACAAATTTTAGAATTGTTTGTCCATTTCTGTGAAAAGTGCTATTGGAATTTTGAGAGACTGACTTGAGAAGTATAGACATTTTAACTCTTCCAATCCATGAGCATGCAATATCTTTCCATTTATTTGTGTCTTCTTCAATTTCTGTCATTGATCTCTTAGAGCTTTTAGCATACAGATCTTTCACCTCCTCAGTTAAATTTATTCCTAGGTATTTATTCTTTTTGATGAAATTATAAATGGGTTTACTTTAATTTCTTTTTTTGATAGTTTACCATTAATGTTAAAAACACAATAGATTTTTTTTTTAAGATTTTATTTATTTGACAGACAGAGATCCCAAGTTGGCAGAGAGGCAGGCAGAAAGAGAGAGGGGGGAAGCAGGCTCCCTGCTGAGCAGAGAGCCTGATGCGGGGCTCTATCCCAGAACCCTGGGATCACGACCGAGCCGAAGGCAGAGGCTTTAACCCACTGAGCCACCCAGGCACCCCACAACAGATTTTTTTATACCTGAATTTATATCCTACAACTTTACTGAATTCATTTATTACTTTTACACTTTTTGGTGGAGTTCTTGGTTTTTTTAATATATGATAATATTGTCCTTCCTCAGACAGAGACACTTTTACTTCTTTCTAATTTGGAGGTCTTTTATTCTTTTTATTGTCTAATTGTTCTGGTTAGGAGCTCTTTTTTTTAAGATTTACTTGCTTATTATTTGAGAGGAAGAGAGAGAGAGAGAGGGAGAATCTCAAGCAGATTCCTTGCTGAGTGTGGAGGCTGATGCAAGTCTTGATCTCACAATGCTGAGATCATGACCTGACCCAAAATCAAGAGTTGGACACTTAGCCAACTTAGCCACCCAGGCATCCCCTGGTTAGGACTTCTAATAGTATGTTGAATAAAAGTGGCAAGAGGAACATTGTTGTATTGTTCTTTTTCTTAGTGAAAAAGCTTTCGACTTTTCACCGCTGAGAATGATATTAGCTGTGGGACTGTCATATATAGTCATTATGGTGTTAACATAAGTTCCCTCTATACCCAATTTGCTGAGAGTTAATATCATGACTAGATGTTTAATTTTTGACAAAAAATTTTTTGCATCTTTTGATATAATCATGTAATTTTCAACCTTCATTAAGTTAACGTGGTACATCACGTTGATTTGTTTTTCTTGAATCTTGTTTGTATCCCTACAATAGTTCCCACTTCGCACTTGATCTTTTTAATGTGTTATTGAATTCAGTCTGCTAATATTTGGTTTAGGACTTTTGCATCCATGCTCATCATGGATGTTGGCCTATATTTTTTTTCTTATAGTGTCCTTGTTTGGTTTTGATAAGAGGATGCTGATCATAAGATCAGCTTGATAGTGTTCCCTCCTTTTCTATTTCTTGGAAGAGTTTGAGAAGAACTGGCATTAATTCTTCTTTAATGTTTGAATTCAGCAGAGAAGCCATCAATTCCTGTTCTCTTCTCTGTTGGACATTTTTTATTATGGGATCAATCTTATTAGTAGTAATTATTCTGTTCAAACTTTCTACATCATGATCCAGATTCAGTGGGTCTATTCTTGGTTGTCCAATTGTTGGCATATAATTGTTAATAGTAGACTCTTATGGTCACTGTATTTGTGCAGTAACAGTTGTACTTTTTCCTCCTTCATTTCTAATTTTTATTTGAGTCCTCTCTATTTTTTTTTTCCCTTGGTGAATCTGTTTATCAATTTTGCTTATGTTTTCAAAAACTTAGGTATTAGTTTCATTGATCTATATTTTGGTGTTTGGTCCTTTTTAGTCTCTAATTTATTTCTGCTCTAATCTTTATTTCCTTTCTTCTACTAACTTTAGGCTTCATTCTTCCTTTCTCTTTCCCTGAGGGGTAATGTTGAATGTTGTTTATTTGAGTTCTCTCTTTTTCCTTTTTTTTTTTTTTTTTTTGAAAGAGAGAGAGAGAGAATACGTGTGTGAGATGGGGTGGAGGGAGAGAGGGAAAGGGAGAGAAAGGATCTTAAGCAGGCTCCACATCTGCATGGAGCCTGATGCATGGCTCGTCTCACAACCCTGAGATCATGACATGAGCCAAAATCAAAAGTTGGCTGCTTAACCAGCCAAAAAAGAGCACCCAGGTGCTCTTTTTTTCTTAATGTAGGCATTGATCAATATAAACTTCCCTTTTAAAACTGCTTTTGTTGCATCCCACAAATTTTGGTATGTTGTGTTTCACATTTTCATTTTTCTCCAGATCTTTTTTTTTTTTAATTTTTATTTATTTATTTGAAAGAGAGAGAGAGAGCACAAGAAGGGAAGAGAGACAGAGGAAGTGGGAGAAGCAGGCTCCCTGCAGAGTGAGGAGCCTGATGCAGGGGTCAATCCCAGGACCTGGAGAGCACCACCTGAGCAAAAGGCAGATGTTTTACTGACTGAGCCACCCATGTGCCCCTCTGCAGATATTTTTTTTTTCTCTTTTGATTTTTTTCCTTGACTCATTTGTTGTTTAGTAGCATGTTGTTTAATCTACACATTTTTTTTAAATCTTCCAGTTTTCTTCTTATAATTGACATCTGGTTTCATAAGATTGTAGTTAGAAAAGGTGCTTGATAAGATTTCAATCTTCTTAAATTTATTAACACGTGTTTTGTAGCCTAATATATGATCGATCCTGGAGAATGTTCTATCAGCACTTGGAGATGTTCAGTAAATGTCTGTAAAACTCATCTGGTCTAATGTGTAGTTTAAGTACAATATTTCTTCATTGATTTTCTATCTGAATAATCTAGACATTGTTGAAAATGGGATACTGAAGTTCTGTATTATAGTTATATTGCTGTAATTTTCTTCAGATCTGTTAATATTTGCTTTATATATTTAGGTATTCCTATGTTGGGTGAATAAATATTTATCATTGTTATATCTTCTTCTTTAATTGACCCCTTTATAATTACATAACAACCTTATTGTCTCTTACTACTCTTTTTGGCTTAAATCTATTTTGTCTGATATAAGTACAGCATTAGGTTAAGAAAGATGATTTGGGGAATTTTCTGAGACCAAAATATAGACTAAATGAGGATTGAGACAATGACTCAAGATGAGGCTGAAGAGACAGAGTATAGCTGAAGTATTACGGATCTTGTGCACTTACACGAATTTAGGAACGAACAAGTCACCAGAAACCTATGGAAAAATCAAATGTTTTTTTTTCTTTTTTTCCCTTTTAAGGAATATCCCAGACAACAGGATGGATGAATGCAAATGAGACCAAATGCAGACAGACTGCAAAGAAACTGAGAGGTATGAAATGGGCCTATGGGATATAGAGTTAATCATATGCCTAAAATCTGAATATAAACTCAGAATATAAAAGTAGCACTATATGTGGATTTTAGACTTTTTTCTTTTTAAAGATTTTATTTATTTATTTGACAGAGAGAGACACAGTGAGAGAGGAAACACAAGCAGGGGGAGTGGGAGAGGGAGAACGCTTTCCACTGAGCAGGGAGCCCAATGCAGAGCTCAATCCCAGGACCCTGGAATCATGACCTGAGCCAAAGGCAGACACCTAATGACTGAGCCACCCAGGCACCCCTAGACATTTTGAAAAAAAAAACAGAAAAACATAATAAATATATCTTTAATCTTACAACATAAAAATTGGTGGTTAACATTTTAATATATCCATTTCCAGATTGTTTTCTCTACATACATGTATATTTTAAACAAAATTTGTGACATCAATATGAAATACTTTGTAGATGAACAGTTTCTGAGCCATCAAACGATAGACAGATGTGATTTATGTGATATACCATCAGTTACTCCCATTATTAGAAATGTAGAGATTTTAAGATTTAAAAAAGAATTTGTAAATGTGATTGTGCCTACATATTTGTGCCCTTGTATGATTATTTAGAAAAAGCTATTAGATGTAGAATTTCTAGGCAAAACAGAATATACATTTAAAGGTTTTTAAAAAATATCCATTTAAAATTCACTTTAAGAAAGCAATTGATATTCCTACCAGCGGTGTCTTTCCCTGAAGCTTTTAAAACAATGAATATTTTTATTTTTTCCTGACAATAGGTAAATATGATATCTCACTGTTTAATTTGCATTCCTTTGATTACTTATGAAGTTAAATCCTTTCACGTTTATTGTAACTTGCCTGTTCTGTCAATTTTTCTATTGGGGTGTTTGTAGTTTTATGTTTGATTTAAAATGGCTCAAGGACCTATCTGTTCAGGCAAAACACAGCATAACAATTGGAATTCATTATTCAGCCATAGCGAAACTGTAAAAGCATCTCAAAAATTCAAAATGTGTGAAAAATAAGAACACAGCAAGGCTTCAGGTAAACAGAAATGCATGTAAATATTTGGCAGAAAAGTCATAGTTATGCAAACTTACTAACTACATGCCATAATGAAGTTAAGACAGGAGAACTGGCTATTTTCAAGGTCCCGGAAGAATGAAGCAATGGAATTGAGAGTCTTTGTCCACGTGAATGCAAAGAAATCCCCTTGGGTTTTAGAGAAGAGGGCTACGCAGAGGTGTAAATGACTGTTAGTTAGCAATGTCAGTATTTTTTTTTTTTTAAGTGTGCACGAAAGTTAAAAAAATGCCAAATTTCAATAACCTTGAAAACTGGTAATAAGTTATCAGCAACATATTAAGCTTCAAAGAAGACAGAGGAAAACTAGTCAAAGGAAAACTGTATAAGACTAAATCACACTGACTATTAGTCCCTTAAACGCAGGCACCCTGCTCCACAGAAAGTGAACAGCCTGTCCTGAAATTTGTAGAACAATTTTCCTGACATTACTAGGACAATATAGTAAAATGGACTCACTTGTGTAACCACCATTACAATCAAGATTTAAAATATTTTCATCACACCAAAAGCTCTCTCATTTCTCTGTTTTCTCTCACTATGGGTAAATCACCTTTTTGTAAAATTTCATATAAATGGAATTACAAAGGATTACTTCCGATACCTATTTTTACTCAATGCAATGTATTGAGTACATGGACATTCATCCATGTTGCCACATGCATCAGTAATATGCAGCAGAATTATTTTTCATTGCCATATGGTATTCCATGTGAAATGTTACTTCATGTGGATATACCACAAATTATTTATCCATTAATTTGTTGATACGCATATGGGTTGTTTGCAGCTTGGGGGTATTATGAATGAATTTGCTGTGTAAAAGTTCCTATTTACAAATCTTAGGATGGATATATGTTTTTATTTTTCTCAGGTACTTGCCTAGAAGTGTAATAGCTAGGTCCTGTGTTAGGTATAGGTTTCACTGTTCAAAAGATAATGCTAACTTTAACAACAACAAATAGTCTTTTTAATCATACCCATTCTGTTTTCTGTATAGTAGTATATCATTGTGGCTTCAAATTACATTTCCCTGATGATTAGTGGTGCTGAAAATCTTTGTTGTATAAATTGGCCATCTCCATATCTCTTTGCTTATTATTTTCTAAACCATTTGCCTACTTCTTTTTTATTTGTTTGTTTTTTGTTATTCAGATATGAGTTCTGTATAAAATCTGGAAAGAAGTCTTTCATCAGATATGCATATTGCAAATATTTTCTCTCAGTTTGTGCCTTGCTTTCATTTGTTGTTGTTTTTTCATTTTTTGTAATAGTGCCTCTCACAGAGAAAAATTTAGTTTTCATTTTTATCAGTCTTCTCCTTTCATACCTTTTGCTTTTGTGTTTAATCTAAGAAAACTTTCAGCTATGTAGGAGTTTGATAGTTTTACATCTTTACTTGTAGATCTAGAATCAATTTTGAGTTATTTTCAACATATGGCATTAAAGTTCAATACTTGTTTTTATTTTTATTTTTTGGAATATCAGGGCTTTGAGTACAATTTTTTTAAAAAAGACTATCATTCTTCCCATTGCATAGCTTGGTGCCTTTTTCAAAATTAAATTGATCAGTTACATGTTAAGTCTATTTCTGAAACCTTTATTCTATTTCATTGATATATACCCTTATGCCAATACAATGCTGTCTTCATTATTATAGTTGTATAATGATCACAAAGTTAGGTAGCATAAGTCTTTCAACTTTGTTCTTTCATTTTAAATTTGTTGAACTATGTCACGTCTTTCATGTTTCTATATGAATTTTAGGATCTTGTCAATTTCTAGGGGGTAAAAGAGTGATGGTTGGGTGTTAAATCAGATTTCACTGAGTTTATACATAAATTGGAGGAATAATCTTAACAATTCAAGTTTTTAATTCAGAAACCTTACATATTGCTCCATTTATTTTGTTGTCTTTAATTGTCTTAAGCAATATTTTATTTTATACACAAATTTTGTTAAGTTCATTCCTTAATATTTAGTAATGTTTTAAATTGTGTTTTCTAATTGTTATTTAGAAATAAAATTGAATACTTTTTCCTAAACTTCCTTGCAATCTGGAAGGTGCCTATAGGAAGATAGCCCAGGTTATCATTGGGCTCACCTATTTTGTATTTCTCTTCTCAGGGATAGCAACAATGGGCTGATTATTGACCAGTGTAAAGACATTTGTTTCATCATTTTTCTTTTAGTGTTCTACTTGTTCATTGTGGGATAGCAAGTTTAGCCTCAATTACTGCATCACAGCCAGGAATGGGGTTCTTTAATTTAGTTATTCTTAATGGGATGCATTTTAAGAAAAGTAAATAGGCAGCCATGCACTTTGCATTCAAGAATGGGAAGATTGTGGTAGAAATTAGGAGATATTGGCAGATTCACAAGAGTGGTGTAGTATGAAAGGGATGTACTTTTACATGTATTTTTCCTGATAATAAAAACTACAAAACTCTACAAATTTTTTTTTTAAGATTTTTATTTATTTATTTGACAGAGAGAGATTACAAGCAGGCAGAGAGGCAGGCAGAGAGAGAGGAAGGGAAGCAGGCTCCCTGCTGAGCAGAGAGCCTGATGCAGGGCTCGACCCCAGTATCCGGGATCATGACCTGAGCTGAAGGCAGAGGCTTAACCCACTGAGCCACCCAGGTGCCCCGGAACTCTACAAATTATTCAGTGATAATAATAGTCAGATAAGCACAGGACTGCTATAGGAGTTCCATCTTTTAGCAATTATAAAACACTGAGACTTTACTAAAGGTTTTTCTCTTCAACTTCTATGTCAGCATAAGAGCTAAAAGGATATGAGTAAATGAGGGGAAGGGGGAAAGGAAATATACCAAAGTAGCTGGCTTTGCTAGAATTTTCTGCACTTAACAATTAAAAAACAAAACCAAATTTCTTAGGAAACCATGAATAAATACTGTAATATAGGGAACCTTAGTATTGCATCATGGATACAGAGAAAAGAATATTGTTGAGTATAGTTTTATTTGAGAAAACATAAAGTAACTTCAAAATTTCCTTTAACTTTTAAAATAAAATTCAAGAAATCTTGGACTATAAAACAAAGTGAGATATGATGCAAATTCAAGCAATTTTTTTAAAGATTGTATTTATTTATTTGACAGACAGAGATCACAAGTAGGCAGAAAGGCGGGGGTGGGGGGAAGCAGGCTCCCTGCTGAGCAGAGAGCCCGATGTGGGGCTCGATCCCAGGACCCTGAGATCATGACCTGAGCCGAAGGCAGAGGCTTTAAGCCACTGAGCCACCCACGTGCCCAAATTCAAGAGATTTTTAATAAATGGGTAAGATCAAATAATATATAAATTAAAAAAAAAAAAAAACAAAGATCTCTGCAAGAAATAAAAGCAAGTCTAGGAGAAAATTCTGAATAGTTTGCTAAACATTTAGAAGAAAGATGCTAAGATAGTAGGACTAAGAAGAGATAAACATTATGGAAAGTACACATGTACTTTATTTACAAGCAGAGTACCTAAACAAACAAACAAAAAGAGTTATATCATATATATATATGACAACAGGGTAGAATTAAATATTTATGACAACCAAATAGAAGTAATAATTAGAATCTGGAAAGGATAGCTTACCTAGGCTGAAGGAGAGTCAGAATCTGGGTTTATTAACTTAAGTATACCAATACCTAGAGAGCCTGGTGAATTTTTTGAAGTGCATGGATTAAGAGAATTACAATGGATGTTCAGGCAGAAATAAATAAAGTTTACATACAAAGAAATAATATCCGTTTGACATTAAGCTTTTTCTATATCACTACCTCTAGAAGACACTGAAATTAAGAGAGTTTTGAGGGAAAATATTACAAAAAAGAACTCTATAACTGTGTAATGTTTGAAGGAAAAAGAAGAAAATTCTCAGATACACATGGTTTAACAGTGTAATTTCCACACTTATAACATGGAAAAAATCTTCACAGACATATTCCTGTTTGAAATATGCAGTGCTTTGAAAGCTGAATCAAAATAAAGAAGTTAAGAACATTTATAAGAAAAATCTCATGGTCAGCATGATGTCCAGTGAACACTGAGTTAACATAATGAATGGTTAAAACAAACTGAATACAAATACCATCTTAATTTTTGGACAAAGAAACACATAATTTAAAAATAAAGTAAATCTGAACTGAAAATTTTTAAATTATATTAAAACTGGAAAACAACTATGAGTAGAAAAGGAAAACAAACTTGCTAAATTTTTCTTCTTTGAGAAGAATCAATATATAACATATGAATGTAACTGATAGTAACTGAGAAATACAGTTCAAGTTTGTTATATAAAAAGGTTAAAGTAATTTATAGTAGGACAAAGATTTCTTTTAATAGCTATCAAATAGTGAAGAAAGAAAATAGAATTATACCTTAATATAAAAAAAGAATAATAATAATAAAAACAAGATATTGAAACAATATTATAAGTATATAAATTTGACAATGCAAATATGCTAAATTACCTTAAACAAAAAGAAATACACAAAGATTCTCATATTTGTGTACAAAATTCAAACACATTCTAATGCACTTTCCTAAGATTTGGGGTTATTTGCATTTATTTAAAATTTAAGGTTTTTTTTTTTTTAAAGGATTATCAAGAAGCCTACAATACAGTGTCCAGATGTCTTGTGTCACCTGCTAGCTATTTGCAGCAAGCAAGTTAGAATACTTTTCTATGTTATTGTTTCTTTATCTGTAAAATGAAAATAATAATAGTATCTACCCAACAGGATGTTCTAAGGATCTCCTGAGTTAAAGCATACAAAGTACTCAGAACATTGCCTATTTTTAGGAAGTGTTACATTAATATTTTTATGTACAGAAATTCAGCAGGAGAAAAACTGGAAAGAGGAAAGTACTTTCAAGTGTGAAAATATCAAAATTTTGCTTGAGTTGGGGCTGACTGGGTATACAGTTTCAGACACCAGGTGTAGACACTTGCTACTAGGGTTTACAGCTCCAGATGCCCACTAGGTAGGCATCGAAGGCTCTGATAAAATGGTCCCACACTTATTGGCCATGCACCTGAAAAAGCGCTAAAATTCAAGGGTTCAGAAAGGGAAGACAGGAGGTTAGAAGGCATCATTTAGCATCATTAAATCCTGATTATGCCCAGAACTGTTGGTCTGTCCCACTAAAGAACTTTTTAGAGTAGAAGCAGTCAACTTTCAAGGACAAAAATAGAGCTGTTCAATTGATTGATGGGAAATCTAAGTTTTTTTCTAAACGGGAACAGAGAATGGCTATTTATTATATTTGAATGATTTATGTTCTTCTTAAGAAAACACAAAGCTTTGCTGAATGACGTCCTGGGTGCAAAAATGTTTGCCAGTGTAAAAGGTGTTCTGCATCTGAGTGGGTGGGTGGGGAGAGAGATAAAAGCCACTAAGGGAGTAAAGTTAAGCAGCCATTTAACTTCTCCTCTGATTAGAGGTGGAATGCTCCTTCTGGGGGAAATGCATTCCACACTGGAAAGCAGTATAGTGCAAGATGAAAAAGAGAAAGTAATAAGCCAGGTATGTTCATGATAAAGGCCTGCTTTTGTGCTGACAATTCTCTAACTAATTAAGAAAAAAAGGAGAAAATATTTAAAATATCTAAAAAATCATGCAGAGAATTTTGAATGAGAGTCAACAGAAGAAAAGGCAAAGTCAGAAATTTGATACAGTAATTCGGTGAAGTCATAAGATTTATTAAAGTTGAAGACAGAGCAGTAAAAATACTTGTCATACATGTTAGGAAAGGTTTACCAGATAAATTTGGAAAAGAAAAACATGCTGAGCTACTGAGCTTTTTAAAACTGGTGTATCACCTGTGGCTCCTACACACAAGTATTAATTGTCTTGAATATTAGTTATAGATGATGAGTATCAACCTCATGCAAAGTACTTCAGACTCTCCCTTCTGGAACATCAGAAGAAAATCAAACAAGCTGCAGCTTCTGTGCCTGACATCGGAGGTTCATCAGTGCCATGTGTAGCTGGCACTGGTGGGACAGGGTTGCATGCCTGACACTGAAGGTATGAGGTTAGGCAGTATCAATAGACTTCTGTTACAGTTGGTTACCTTTCCTATTTCAACATTTAAAAGGAAGATAACATTGGCTAAAGGATAATTATCTCATTCTTGCTATTCCTGTTGAGCCTCTGGTGGGGATAATACACTCTGCTGAAGGCAAAGTTCAGAATGCAAGGAAGCACATATCTTCAAAACTGTCTTTGTAAAGATGAGAAAGTAAAAGTTAAAGGAAGAAAGAAGTGGACACAATTTCTATATTGGTGGCGATTAGAAAGAATCATGTGTGGAAGTGGAACTTTAAAACTAAACTAAGAGGAAGAAGGAAATCAAAACTAAAACCAGGCTTCTTCAAATCTTGCTGAAGTTGAGTTTAAAGAGAATGTATAAGCTTGAGAGAAAGACTGCAGGGAGTGGGTGAAAGAGGGGATAAAGCAATTCTGCCTCTGAATGTGGTAGCACATAAGACTTTAGACCTACTTACTTTAATAGAAAAGAACAAATAATCTACACTTACAAAGAAAAAGTATTTAAGGAGAAAATAAGAATATGCTAATTATAATTCGAGTATACTCTGAGTAGCATATACATGTATAAAATGCCTAGAGACAAACATTCCAGAAATAAATTAATTAACTAATAGAACAGAACAGGAGAATAAAAAAGGTAAAGGGAAACAAACTTTTGGCATACAGTTATTCAGGTTTAAGTAATTGATATTCAATTTCTGTAGAAACTTTGTTAGACTGGCTCGTGGGAGTTGGATTGTAAATATGTATAATATGTAAATAACTTTTAATATACTTGAAGGATTTAAAAAGAGGGATAATAGATATGAAAGTGCTCTACAATGAATATCATTACAGACACTGGGAATGTTGAAAGGAATACCCAAAGAACATTTCCAATTCTTGTCTCATATCTGCTTATATGTATTTAATTTCCTGCATAAGGTCACTTACAAAATATAAGCCCTTCCTTATTGAATTTATTTTCTTTCAACTTATCTTCTTTCAAGGCATTGCCTCTCAGAATTTCTATATGGTGGAGATTCATTTGTCTGCTTTTCTATGTTTATTGTTTTTGTCATCCATTTTAGGCCCAAAGATTCTCAAAGGCAGGAAACATAGCCATTTACATTATCTGGTCCGGAAAGAGTAAATATTATATGATAATGCTTTTCAGAGATAAATTCACTAGGCGATATTTAAAACAATTTCATTTTGGAAAATAAATTCAATTTTAACTTTCTGACATACAGCTTATATCTTCTACTAAAATTCATGGTGAAACTGGGTAAGTCTTTTTAATACACAGCCAACTTTCAATTA
Organism: Lontra canadensis; assembly: GCF_010015895.1. NCBI lineage: Eukaryota > Metazoa > Chordata > Mammalia > Carnivora > Mustelidae > Lontra > Lontra canadensis. The sequence goes on from NW_022631005.1 coordinate 17,521,009, forward strand.
CTAGGCAAACCTTGTTTGCAAATATTGGATGTTCTTCCAAAAATGTCACCTTCATTATATTTCAAGAATCTTAGTTCCCGGTCACATAGTAACTATGAATCCAGCATTTATAGTTTTTAAAAATGCCACCCAATATCACCATAGCATAACGATCAAACTACTTTTTTGGTTCTGCTTTGGTTAAATTTTGCCAAAACTACATATCACAAATTTTCTGCAGTCTGAAGTACTTCCTTATTTTTGCATGCTCACATTTAATACCAAGTCTTTATTTTGTGCAGAATCTACTTCCTGGAACAGCACCTTAATGCAATATTTCTGTGTCAGTGATAATCCAGGTTTTCAAAAGGCTAAGTATCCATTTACATTTATATTTTAGAATAAGTTTAGTAGTAGTAGTAGTAGTAGTAGTAGTAGTAGTAGTAATAAATTTCAAGGTGATTTTAAGTGAATTTAAATAATAAATTTCAAGGTGATTTTAAATGTTCATCATGGAACTAAGGTTCCAAGGAAGAATGAGAGAAGAGGAAATATTCTGAAATGGAACCTGAGGATAATAAACCAATCACCAAGTTTTAGCCATTAAACTTCCTAAGAATTCCTCTTTTCTCCCATTTGTCTAGATAGCCATGCCCACTGTCTCAGTTTACACCATTATCATCTCCTGCCTGGATTTAGAAGGGAAGATTTAGAAACCAAGAATTAATAGAAACTTCTTAGTATCTAATTTTCCAGTTTTAGGGCTCTCTGCAACCCATTTTCCATGTTTTTCAAGAAAAATAATAGCTTTAAAATATAATCTAATCACGTTATCTCCTTACTTTAAAAACTCTTCAATGACTCTAGATTATCTTCAAGATAATTACGATTTCTAACAAATTTTTAAATATTTTTCCTTTTTTCCCCAGTTTTCCTGAGACATGATGGACATAAATCACTATTTAACTTTCATGTGCACAGCATAAAGGTTTGACTCATATATATTATGAAGTGATTACCACAATAAGTTTAGTCAACATACATAATCTTATGTAGAAATAAAAAAAAAAGAAAGGAAAAAAAAGGAGAGAAAAAATTTCTCCTTCTAATGCGAACTCTTAAGATTTACTCTCTTAACAATGTTCATATATATCATATATGCTACATGTTATATTCTGTATAGCAGTGGTAACTATAGTCATTGTGTTGTACATTATATTCCTAGCACTTATTTATTTAACAAAATCTTAAGTGTATAATATAGTATTATTAACTAGTATACAATATTGTTAACTATATGCACAATATTGTTTAGCAGATTCTAAAATTTATTCATCTTGTATAACTGAAATTGTATACCCGTTGAATAGCATCTTCCCGTTTCTTTCTACTCCTAGCCCCTGGCAACCTTCTTTTTACTTTTCTTTTTTTTTAAGATTTTATTTATTATTTGACACAGAGTGAGCACAAGCAAATGGGCAGAAGGAGAGGGAGAAGCAGGCTCCCTGCTGAGCAGGGAGATGTGCGGTTGGATCCCAGGACCCTGAGATCATGACCTGAGCCCTTCAAAGACAGACGCTTAACCGACTGAGCCACCCAGGCACCCCTACTCTTTGTTTTTTTAGTTTGACTATTGTAAATACTTCATATAAAGTAGAATGATACAGTATTTGTTCTTTTGTGACTGGCTTATTTCACTTGGCATAATGTTTTCAAGGTTCATCCATGGTGTCATATATGGCAAGGTTTCCTTCTTTTTAAGACAGTAAAATCTGATCATATGTATATACTACATCTTCTTTATCTATTCATCCATTGATGGACATTTAGATTGTCTTTACACCTTTTCTATTGTGAATAATAATGTAACAAACATGGGGATGGAAATACTTCTTTGAGATCTTAATTTCAACCCTTTTGCATAAATACCTAAAAGTGAGAATGTTGGATCATATAGTAGCTCTGTTTCTAATATTTTGAAAAAATTCCACATTGTTTTCTATAGCCCCTGCACCATTTTACATTTCCACCAACACTGTACAAGGGGTTCCAGTTTTTATAAATCCACACCAATATTTTTTTTATAATAGCTATCCTAGATGTGAGGTGATATCTCGTGATTTTCATTTGCATTTCCCTTTTGATTAATAATGTGGATCATTTTTCATATTCTGTTATATATGTCTTTTTTGGGTAGATGTCTGTTCAAGTCCCTTTCTCGTTTTTTAATAGTTACTCGTTGTCTTGCTTTGGTTTGTTTGCTATCAAGTTTAGGAGTTCCTCATATATTTTGAGTAATAAAACCTTATCCAATATGTGGATTGAAAATATTTTTCCCATTTTGTGAGTCACTTTTTCACTCAAAAGATTGTTTCTTTTACTGTGCAGAACTTTTTTAGTTTGCTATTGTCCATATATATTTTTACTTTTTTTTTTCCCTATCCTTTAGTGTCATATCCAAGAAATCATTACCAAGAACCAAGCCATGAAGTTTTCCCCTTGGGTTTCCTTCTAGGAGTTTTATAATTTCAGTCCTTATGTTTAAATTTTTAATCTATTTTGAGTTGGATTTTTTTTTTTTAAGATTTTTACTTATTTATTTGAAAGAGAGAGAGCACGAGCAGGGTGAAGGGGGCAGAGGGAGAAGCAATTCTTCAATGAGCAGGGAACCTGACACTGGGCTTGATCCCAGGACCCCAGGATCATGACCCAAGCCAAATGCAGCTACTCAACTGACTGAGCCACCCAGGGGCCCCATTATGCCAGATCTAAACCTAGGCAGATTTTTTAATTTTAATATTTATTTATTTATTTATTTGAGGTGGTTGGAGGAGAGAGGGAGAGAGGGAATCCTGAAACAGACTCCCCGCTGAGTGTGGAAGCTGATGCAGAGCTTGATTCCAGGACCCTGAGACCATGACCTGAGCCAAGTCAAGAGTCAGCCACTCAAACCACTGAGTCACCCAGGTGCCCTAAGACAGATTTTTTAAATCTGTTTTTGTAGCAATAGATCTATTTGGGAGTAATTTCTTAAGATTTAATATTAATATTTTGCTCTGTCCATAATCTGCAACAACCTAGTCCTTTCAAGTAATGGAATCACAGAAAAGGAGAGTTATACAATACTTGACCAGTGCTATTCAGCTAGTTGGTGGTAAAAGAGGAGTAAGAACTCTGGTCATGTGAGATCTTGTCCAGTGTTCTTATACCACATCACTGTCCACTCTTTCCTAAGATTATGAAAAATTTACTGTAGTTGTAAAATATTGCAAAATTTTCCATTTTTCTGGACCAAATTTCATAATTAAAGTGTAAAAATAAAAACAGCAGATGGGAGAGAGAATAGAGACAGCCTACTTCAACAGCATTCCTTGGACAGCTGGATGAGCAGATTGTGGGAACTGGAAAACAGTGATCAAATTGCTAATGACGAAGTCACTGATCAGTCATAATCAATTGGCTGTCAAACCACAATCTTGTTCAGATTTCTCATAGGCTACAGTCCCTTTCTTATTTTTGTGAATGAAATACACAAAAGTCAAAATATTTTTTGAAGGTTTTATTTATTTGCGTGCGCGAGAGGAAGAGAAAACATGGGGAGGGGTAGTGGGGGAGGGAGACAGAGAGAGAGAGAGAGGCAGTTTCGCTGCTGAGCAGAGAGGCCCCAATCCCAGAACCCTGAGATCATGACCTGAGCCAAAGGCAGATGCTTAACCAACTGAGCCACCTAGGCACCCTTCACAAGAGTCAAAATTTTTTAGTAGAACAGACTGCAAGTCAAAGATTTAGAAATTTCCTTTTACCTCAATATTTCTCAGTGTCTTCAATCTCTTGTCTTTATACTTTATATCATTCTTGCCTAATTAAAAATTCAAATATTTATAGTTTGAAGAAATACTGTTATTGAGTGTAATTTAAGATTCACACATTACTGTGGTAAAGGAGAAAATTAAATTCTTTTACCTAAAGAAGGCTACAAAAATTTGCATAATATGTAAAAGAAGAAAAGGTAGTAAGGTATAGCCAACTGCCTGATCCTAAGACTTATAAGAATAAGTTCTTTTAATTGTATATTTTTAAATATATAAATATGCTTTTGAGATTGCTAAAGAACCAGGTTAAGTACAGTGTATGAATAGAGATGGAACTGATACTAGAGCAGATTAATAAACATCAGAATGGGAGAAAGGTGGACAGTAAAACCAGAAAGCTAGACTCAAGAAGTCGTTTGTGAATTTCTATTTTTTTTAGAGTTTAACAGATGATTGGATGTCTTCTCAAAAAATTTTTTTTTGCTTCCTTTTATGGTAAGATTATCTTTAACGTGTAAACAACACTACTGGGTTTCATTTCCAATAATTGACAGTCTCTGAACTGCCCTTTTGCTTCCCATCTTGCCAACAAGTTCTTCATTAGTGTTCTCTATAATGCAAACATCATAAAAAATAATTTACATGAAGTATTCCATATTAAACACAAGCAACTTTTTATTCAGAATTCTAAAAATTCTCTTTGCTTATAGTGATGTAGATAACAACAACAGAATAAGAGCTTTCCCTTGGATAATTAAATATTTTTATTCAGTTACCTGGTTTAGCTGTCTAACCACTTAGGAAAAAAAATCTTTTGCAATGCACACAGAATAGATGTCTCAAAAAGGGCTAATGAATAAATCAATAGTTGAACAAATGTATTTTATTTATTTTTTAAGATTTTATTTATTTATTTGACAGACAGACAGATCACAAGTAGGCAGAGGGGCAGGCAGAGAGAGAGGGGGAAGCAGGCTCTCCACTGAGCAGAGAGCCCAATGTGGGGCTCGATCCTAGGACCCTGAGATCAAGACCAGAGCTGAAGGCAGAGGCTTAACCCACTGAGCTACCCAGGTGCCCCTGAACAAATGTATTTTAAAAAGGAAACACTTACTTGGTTAATCTCTCAGAGCAAACTCAAGATAATGCATGCTTTCCTTGATTAATCAAAGTCTTTATATTGCAAAACAATTATTACTCATTTAAAAAGTGTGTCTTATTGTACTGCCGATATGCATGTATGAACCAATAAGAAATTATAGTTGTTTAAAAAAAAAAAAAGGCTATTGCAGGGGAGGAGTCAGATGGCGGAGAAGTAGCAGACTGAGACTACTTCAGGTAGCAGGAGATCAGCTAGATAGTTTATCTAAAGATTGCAAACACCTACAAATCCAACGGGAGATCAAAGAGAAGAAGAACAGCAATTCTAGAAACAGAAAATCAACCACTTTCTGAAAGGTAGGACTGGCGGAGAAGTGAATCCAAAGCAACGGGAAGATAGACCGCGGCGGGAAGGGCCGGCTCCCGGCAAGCGGCAGAGCAACGGAGCACAAAATCAGGACTTTTAAAAGTCTGTTCCACTGAGGGACATCGCTCCAGAGGCTTAACCGGGGTGAAGCCCACGCGGGGTCAGCGTGGCCTCAGGTCCCGCAGGGTCACAGAAGGATCGGGGGTGTCTGAGTGTCGCAGAGCTTACAGGTATTAGAAGGGGGAAGCCGGCTACAGAGACAGAGCCGAGGAGTGAGCTCTAAACTCAGGGTTACCTTGAACCGGTTGCAGGCTCGGTGAGCTCAGAGCGTGGCCGGAGGCCAGGGTGATGGGAGTAATTGGGCGCTGTTCTCTGAGGGCGCACTGAGGAGTGGGGCCCCGGGCTCTCGGCTCCTCCGGGCCAGAGACTGGGAGGCCGCCATCTTCATTCCCATCCTCTGGAACTCTACAGAAAGCGCTCAGGGAACAAAGGCTCCTGAAAGCAAACCTGAGTGGATTACTCAGCCCGGCCCCTGTTAAGGGTTGTACAATTCCGCCTGGGGCAAAGACACTTGAGAATCACTACAAAAGGCCCCTCCCCCAGAAGATCAACAAGAAATCCAGCCAGGACCAAGTTCACCTACCAAGGAGTGCAGTTTCAATACCAAGGAGAGGACCGGAATTCCAGAGGAGGAGAGAGCAAAGCACGGAACTCATGGCTTTCTCCCCATGATTCTTTAGCCTTGCAGTTAATTTAATTTTTTTCTTTTTCAATTTTTATTTCTCTTCTTCTGCTATATGATTTTTTAACTTTTACCCTTTTCTTTTTTAACGTTTTTTAACTAGTTTATCTAATATATATATATATTTTTTCCTTTTTATATTTTTTCATTATTGGTTTTCTTTTTTTATTTGTTTCTTTT
>NW_022631005.1:17527289-17807210 GCF_010015895.1 Lontra canadensis
AAAAAAAAAAAGAACAAGAGGCAGTGACAAAGGCTAGGGACTTAATCAATACAGACATCGGTAATATGTCAAATCTAGAGTTCAGAATGACGATTCTCAAGGTTCTAGCCAGGCTCGAAAAAGGCATGGAAGATATTAGAGAAGCCCTCTCGGGAGATATAAAAGCCCTTTCTGGAGAAATAAAAGAATGAAAATCTAACCACGTTGAAATAAAAAAAGCTATTAATGAGGTGCAATCAAAAATGGAGTCTCTCACTGCTAGGATAAATGAGGCAGAAGAAAGAATTAGCGATATAGAAGACAAATGGCAGAGAATAAAGAAGCTGAGCAAAAGAGAGACAAACAGCTACTGGACCATGAGGGGAGAATTTGAGAGATAAGTGACACCATAAGATGAAACAACATTAGAATAACTGGGATTCCAGAAGAGAAAGAAAGAGAGAGGGGAACAGAAGGTATATAGGAGAGAATTATTGGAGAGAATTTCCCTAATATGGCAAAGGGAACAAGCATCAAAATCTAGGAGGTGCAGAAAACCCCCCTCAAAATCAACAAGAATAGGTCCACACCCCGTCACCTAATAATAAAATTTACAAGTCTCAGTGACAAAGAGAAAATCCTGAAAGCAGCCCAGGAAAAGTAGTCTGTAACATACAATGGGAAAAATATTACATTGGCAGCAGACTTGTCCACAGAGACCTGGCAGGCCAGAAAGAGCTGGCATGATATATTCAGAGCACTAAACAAGAAAAACATGCAGCCAAGAATACTATATCCAGCTAGGCTATCATTGAAAATAGAAGGAGAGATAAAAAGCTTCCAGGACAAACAAAAACTGAAAGAATTTGCAAACACCAAACCAGCTCTACAGGAAATACTGAAAGGGGTCCTTTAAGCAAAGAGAGAGCCTACAAGTAGTAGATCAGAAAGGAACAGAGACAATAAACAGGAAAAGTCACCTTACAGGCAATACAATGGCACTAAATTCATATCTCTCAATAGTTACCCTGAATGTTGATGGGCTAAATGCCCCAATCAAAACACAGGGTATCAGAATGGATTAAAAAACAAAACCCATCTATGTGTTGCCTACAAGAAACTCATTTTAGACCCAAAGACACCTCCGGATTTAACGTGAGGGGGTGGAAAACAATTTACCATGCTAATGGACATCAGAAGAAAGCAGGGGTGGCAATCCTTATATCAGATCAATTAGATTTTATGTCAAAGACTATAATAAGAAATGAGGAAGGACACTATATCATACTTAAAGGATCTGTCCAACAAGAAGATCTAACAATTTTAAATATCTATGCCCCTAACATGGGAACAGCCAACTATATAAACTAATTAAAAACAAAATCAAAGAAACACATCAACAATAATACAATAATAGTAGGGCACGTTAACACTCCCCTCACTGAAATGGACAGATCATCCAAGCAAAAGATCAACAAGGAAATAAAAGCCTTAAATGACACACTGGATCAGATGGACATCACAGATATATTCAGAACATTTCATCCCAAAGCAACATAATACACATTCTTCTCCAGTGCACATGGAACATTCTCCAGAATAGATCACATCCTGGGTCCTAAATCAGGTCTCAACCGGTATCAAAAGATTGGGATCATTCCCTGCATATTTTCAGACCACAATGCTCTGAAGCTAGAACTCAATCACAAGAGGAAATTTGGAAAGAACCCAAATACATGGAGACTAAACAGCATCCTTCTAAAGAATGAATGGGTCAACCAGGAAATTAAAGAAGAGTGGAAAAAAATCATGGAAACAAATGATAATGAAAATACAACGGTTCAAAATCTGTGGGACACAGCAAAGGCAGTCCTGAGAGGAAAATATATAGCGGTACAAGCCTTTCTCAAGGAACAAGAAAGGGCTCAAGTACACAACCTAACCCTACACCTAAAGGAGCTGGAGAAAGAACAAGAAAGAAACCCTAAACCCAGCAAGAGAAAAGAAATCATAAAGATCAGAGCAGAAATCAATGAAGTAGAAACCAAAAAAACAATAGAACAAATCAATGAAACTAGGAGCTGGTTCTATGAAAGAATTAATAAGATTGATAAACCCCTGGCCAGACTTATCAAAAAGAAAAGAGAAAGGACCCGAATAAATAAAATCATGAATGAAAGAGGAGAGATCACAACTAACCAAAGAAATACAGACAATTATAAGAACATACTATGAGCAACTCTATGCCAACAAATTTGACAATCTGGAAGAAATGGATGCATTCCTAGAGACATATAAACTACCACAACTGAACCAGGAAGAAATAGAAAGCCTGGACAGACCCATAACCAGTAAGGAGATTGGAACAGTCATCAAAAACCTCCAAACAAACAAAAGCCCAGGACCAGACGGCTTCCCAGAGGAATTCTACCAAACATTTAAAGAACTAATTCCTATTCTCCTGAAACTGTTCCAAAAATAGAAATGGAAGGAAAACTTCCAAACTCATTTTATGAGGCCAGCATTACCTTGATCCCAAAACCAGACAAGGATCCCATCAAAAAAGAGAACTACAGACCAATATCCTTGATGAACACAGATGCAAAAATTCTCACCAAAATACTAGCCAATAGGATTCAACAGTACATTAAAAGGATTATTCACCACGACCAAGTGGGATTTATTCCAGAGCTGCAAGGTTGGTTCAACATCCACAAATCAATCAATGTGATACAACACATTAATAAAAGAAAGAACAAGAACCATATGATCCTCTTAATAGATGCTGAAAAAGCATTTGACAAAGTACAGCATCCCTTCCTGATCAAAACTCTTCAAAGTGTACGGATAAAGGGTTCATACCTCAATATCATCAAAGCCATCTCTGAAAAACCCACCACAAATATCATTCTCAATGGAGAAAAACTGAAAACTTTTCCGCTAAGGTCAGGAACATGGCAGGGATGACCATTATCACCACTGCTATTCAACATAGTACTAGAAGTCCTAGCCTCAGCAATCAGACAACAAAAGGAAATTAAAGGCATCCAGATCGGCAAAGAAGAAGTCAAACTATCACTCTTCACAGATGATATGATACTATATGTGGAAAACCCAAAAGAGTCCACTCCCAAACTGCTAGAACTTGTACAGGAATTCAGGAAAGTGTCAGGATATAAAATCAGTGCATAGAAATCAGTTGCACTTCTCTACACCAACAACAAGACAGAAGAAAGAGAAATTAAGGAGTCAATCCCATTTACAATTGCACCCAAAACTATAAGATACCTAGGAATAAACCTAACCAAAAAGGCTAAGAATCAATATTCAGAAAACTATAAAGTACTCATGGAACAAATTGAGGAAGAGACAAAGAAATGGAAAAATGTTCCATGTTCCTGGATTGGAAGAACAAATATTGTGAAAATGTCTATGCTACCTAAAGCAATCTACACATTTAATGCAATCCCTATCAAAGTACCATCCATTTTTTTCAAAGAAATGGAACAAATAATCCTAAAATTTATATGGAACCAGAAAAGACCTCGAATAGCCAAAAGAATATTGAAAAAGGAAGCCAAAGTCGGTGGCATCACAATTCCGGACTTCAAGCTCTATTACAAAGCTGTCATCATCAAAACAGTATGGTACTGGCACAAAAACAGACACATAGATCAATGGAACAGAATAGAGAGCCCAGAAACAGACCCTCAACTCTATGGTCAACTAATCTTCGACAAAGCAGGAAAGAATGTCCAATGGAAAAAAGACAGCCTCTTCAATAAATGGTGTTGGGAAAATTGGACAGCCACATGCAGAAAATTGAAATTGGATCATTTCCTTACACCACACACGAAAATAGACTCAAAATGGATGAAGGACCTCAATGTAAGAATGGAATCCATCAAAATCCTTGAGGAGAACACAGGCAGCAACCTCTTTGACCTCAGCCACAGCAACATCTTCCTAGGAACATCGACAAAGACAAGGGAAGCAAGGGCAAAAATGAACTATTGGGATTTCATCAAGATCAAAAGCTTTTGCACAGCAAAGGAAACAGTGAACAAAACCAAAAGACAACTGTCAGAATGGGAGAAGATATTTGCAAACAACATATCAGATAAAGGGCTAGTGTCCAAAATCTATAAAGAACTTGGCAAACTCAACACCCAAAGAACAAATAATCAAATCAATAAATGGCCAGAGGACATGAACAGACATTTCTGCAAAGAAGACATCCAGATGGCAGACACATGAAAAAGTGCTCCATATCACTCGGCATCCGGGAAATACAAATCAAAACCACAATGAGATATCACCTCACACCAGTTAGAATGGCTAAAATTAACAAGTTAGGAAATGACAGATGCTGGCGAGGATGCAGAGAAAGGGGAACCCTCCTACACTGTTGGTGGGAATGCAAGCTGGTGCAACCACTCTGGAAAACAGCATGGAGGTTCCTTAAAATGTTGAAAATAGGACTACCCTATGACCCAGCAATTGCACTACTGGGTATTTACCCTAAAGATACAAACGTAGTGATCCGAAGGGGCATGTGCACCCGAATATTTATAGCAGCAATGTCTACAATAGCCAAACTATGGAAAGAACCTAGATGTCCATCAATAGATGAATGGATAAAGAAGATGTGAGATATATATAGATATATATATATATATATCTATATATATATATATATATTGGAATACTATGCAGCCATCAAAAGAAATGAAATCTTGCCATTTGCGATGATGTGGATGGAACTAGAGGGTATCATGCTTAGCGAAATAAGTCAATTGGAGGAAGACAACTATCATATGATATCCTCGATATGAGGGAGAAAAGATGCAACATGGGGGGGTTAAGGGAGTAGGAGAAGAGTAAATGAAACAAGATGGGATTGGGAGGGAGACAAACCATAAGTGACTCTTAATCTCACAAAACAAACTGAGGGTTGATGGGAGGAGGGGGGTTGGAAGGGGGGTGGGGTTATGGACATTGGGGAGGGTATGTGCTATGGTGAGTGCTGTGAAGTGTGTAAACCTGGCTATTCACAGACCTGTACCCCTGGGGATAAAAATATATTATATGTTTAAAAAAATTTAAAAAATTTAAAAAAAAGGCTATTGCAATCATAGGATGAATTACCACAAGCATCATGAAATCTAGCAGAGGAGGAGATAATTTTATTTTTTCTCTGCACTAATCAGACAACATATAGTGGGATATATAAGATGTGGGTTAAATTTTGATTATCATATGAATTTCTTAGTGTAAAAAAGGCACAGAGAAAAAGGAAAAAGGAAAATTCCTACTGAAATTACGTTACAAAAAATAGTTGGTATTTGCAACAGATAACTTAATGTAAAATCTACTTATTCCACGTTATACTCTAGGGGAGGAGCAAGAGTTAAGAATAATGTAAATCAAGGATATCTAAAATGCATTTTACAAGTAATAAAAAAACACTATCTCTCTATTTGTAAATGGAGAAATGCATACATGCTTTGCATTTAGAAGAGCATATTGCTTTATAGCTGCTTCATTTTAAGAAGGGATTTTTAAAAAGTGTAGTATGTGAAAGTTAAAACAATCATGACAATATGGGTCTCAAAATTTACTCATGCAAGGGTACATTTAAAGGACTGCAGGCCCTGTGGTGAGGAGAGGAGATGAAACAGGGAGCCACTCTGTTTCTGCTCATTTTAATTATGAAATGGGAAAGATACTGTTTGAGCTATCAATTCCTTACAGCATAAATTATGCTATGAGTTTCACATTGATATCCTTCACCAAATTAATTTTAAATATTAGTAGCTCAATAATCACTGGATGGATGCAGGAAGTATGCAGTTAGAATAGATTAATTTTAAGTAAAAAATAAGTATGAGAACTATTCTCTACTTCTAAAAGTAGAAACTTTAGTTTGTGAACAAATTTCAACGCAGCTAAAAAAGTTTTTTAAGGCTGGTTCTCAAGTATATTTTAATAGGTAGACAACTGTGGTCATTTAATTGTGGGCAGAATTACATAACTAACTAAATTTAATCTGCAGGGTAGCAGAGTAGTTTAGTTTTGTTTCCAAAAAAAAATCTGTCGCTGAAATTTACTCAAAGGATTAAAGTTAGAAAATTTATGAAGTCCACAGTAGCTTCATAATATGTGAAAAATATAAATGTCTCATAAATGTTGAGTATTATTCATTTACTCAGTCAAAAAAGTTTATATGAATTTAGCATATGCTAAGCTCTATTCAAATAATATAACAATTAAAAACTGTTGTCTTCCAGGTACATTTCATTTTAAAGTGTTTATGTAACTAAATAATTATGGGAAACTGATAACTTGATGGAATAAAATTGGAATAAGGATACATTAAAATTTGCTGGGATAAGTCAGCAAAGGTTCCCTAGAGGGGACAACATTTAAATGAAGTCCTTGACCACAAAGAGTTGGGTGTTCACCAGATGGACAATTGAAAATAAGAAGTCGAGATAGGAGTGAGGGTAAGAAGTAATTGCTTTCTCATTGTGGTAGAAATGGCATGACTCTTGGCAATGGGTAAGAAATTTGGGCTTTCGGGAACCAAGGCAAATGGAAAAGAGGAGAACAAGAGTGTACAAATGCAATAAAGAGCTAAGTGAACAGATTGTGGAGGGCATTGCTCAGGAGTTTTATTTATGCTAGTAAAAAGGCAATGAATGATTTTATTTATGAGAGTAATGTGGTCAGATCTCTGTTTCAGAAAGATAAAACAGTGCAAGGGTGGTGGTGAGATCACATGAGCAATCTTATTAGAAAGCTCTTAAAACAGTCCAGATGAAGAATGCTGAGGACTGAATCAAGCTGGGTAAACATGTCAATTTCAATTGTTCTTGTTCTCAACAGTAAAGTTACAGAAGATATGAAAACTTTTGCACTGTGTCTCTCCTAAGTAGGGAAACTGTGGCATTCACACTAAAGAATAATTAAAATACAGTCTTTTAATTATGCCCATGTGGAAGCCAGATTCTTCTGCCATATCTCATAGCTAAACATGTGATATTGGGCTCCAGATATATCTCTATTTTACAAAAGAATGAACATCAGCAGTTTGACTTTTCTAAAGGTGATGTGCTCAATGCTCTTATTATAGGGGAGAGGGGCACCTAATTATATTAATCAAAACAGATACAGTTTCTCCCCTCAGAGAGCAGTCAGTACACCTTGAGGAGGTAATGACATCTTTTTGTTCCTATGACCTTTTTCCTCACAAGGTTGAGTTCCTTTGTTTCTGCCAATTCCAGGTGCCCATTCCGCATCGCTCAGCATTGGTCTAAGAAGTGTTTCCAAAGTTTCTGAACATCCTTTTTTAAAGTTTTTGTAACTTTTAATCTTCCCTATCCACCTAACAAATATTCTAATTTTCATAATAATCAGGAATTCAGCCTATTACTTCCTTTGCACAGATCTGATTTTACAAAGTATAAAAGAGTCTTTACCTAAGAATGTGGTTCCTTGGCTCAGTCAACTAGTATTTGTGCTGCCCCTAATCCCTGGTAAAATATCATTTTTGATGTTTAGCATTTATAGCCTGCCCATAAAACTTATCAGGAAGAGAAGAGTCTGAATTTATTGCCTGTTCTTACTTTAAAATTGCTATCAATGAAATTAAGTCTTAAGTACTAGATTCACTGCTACCTAATTACCTACCCATTTCTTCATTTTATAACTTTATTACACTTAATTTTACTAATGGCAATTCAAGATATCCTAATTATAATAGAACATGTAGAAATGTCTATTTTTATATGAAGTAGGCTAAGAATTATAAAGTATATCAATATATATTAGTTAACACGCTGCTTATTATGAAACAGTACCTTCTAATGAATACCATGGTGGATGATGGGCATTTATAGATTTTATTTGTAGATGCTATGGAGACAATCCACAATTTCCTCCATAATTAACATTTTCTAAGAATTCATTCTTTGCTCAATATTTACTTTTATAATTACAGAGTCTATAGCCCCTCAGCACAAAAATGTGGTTTTAAATATATGTCATCTCATTACTTTCTCATTATTATTATTATTATTTAAAGATTTTATTTATTTGACAGAGAAGAGACAGCAAGAGAGGGAAAACAAGCAGTGGGAGTGGAAGAGGGAGAAGCAGGCTTCCCACAGAGCAGGGAGCCTGATGTGGGGCTAGATTCCAGGACCCTGGGATCATGACCTGAGCCAAATGCAGATGCTTAACGACTAAGCCACCCAGGTGCCCCTTATTATTATTACTTTTTAGTTAAAGGACAGTTGACATAATGTTACGTTAGTTTCAGGTGTACAACACAGTAAATGTGACATGTCTAAAAAACATTAAATGCTTCACAAATTTGCATGTCATCCTTGCGCAGGGGCCATGCTAATCTCTGTATCTTTCCAATTTTAAAATATGTACTGCCAAACTGAGCACTACTTTCTAATATTTACTATAAATATGGTGACGAATTATCTACATCAAAAGTACTCTAAGAGAACAGGTTATTTGTGTTGAAAGACCCTGAAATAATAAAGACAGAAAATGATGTGCCACACTGAACTGCACAATCAAAAATGGGAAATAATAGTAGAAAAGGAAACCGGAGGAGAGAGGATAGGGCTAAGAGAATTATCATGAAATATGTGTTTTCTGAGGCATTGGCACCAGCATTTTACTATTACTTTATAAGCTAGTTTCATCATTATAGCAAAGATTTTCTGAAAAACCTCACTGCTTTTTTAGAAAAGCATTTAAAATATTTAAATACTAGGTATTTCATTGGTTAATGTCAGATATTACCATTTAATACAAAAAATATTTTTAAACTTAATTGCTTCATCTGTATTTTGTTTCTAACAGATGTAGTAGCCCAAATACCTACTATTTGAATATTAGATCAAATAAAAATGAACATTTTATTTTCCTGAGTATTTAAATATAGTCTAAGTAATTTAAGTTAAAAGGCATATACTTTCCGTTATTGTGTAAATGTTTCCTTTATTAAAATTTTTAATTTTCATATAAACTAGATCTTTTCTGAAATATATAGTTTTCTTCCACTGTATTATTTTTCAATCTTTGCTCCATTTCCATATTGCTTAAATTATTGTATGAGCTGAATACCTACAAAGACAAGCAACTTATTCTCAAATACTTTTCTGAATATTCTTGTCAATGTTTAACAAAATTCCTTCCACAAACCCCTCATCCGTGGAAATGCTGCTGGGGTTTGAGCTGGCCTACAGTTTTTATATGACATACATATATGAGACATATATATATCTCAAGTGTAAGTTTGCATTTTAAAAAGTATGAATATCTGTGAAAAAGCTGGTAACACATGAGTTTTAAACATGTTTTCCTATATAAAGTGATTATAATTTCTTTTCAACTCCTTTCAATATCTGATTGTACCGGTGTTGCAATGAGCTTACTTCAAGAGTATATGAAACAGGAACTATTAATATATTTTCTTAAACCTAATTTCCTACATTACATTAGTGATTTCAAAACATACAAGGATATTTCTTCAATTTTTCAAACAATTATTATAATTATCAATTATAAGTGTGGTGTCTATATATTTTTTGAAATAACCTTTTTCTATTTTGAATCAATGAATGTGCTAGAATGTTTCTTATAAGTGGGAACTCTCCTAACTTGGTATCTTTATTTGCATACCTCTAAACTAAGCTAGGAACTACTTTTTTTTTTTCCGCATTGCTTTAGTACTTTGCAACATGTGCCTAGAGCATATTTTTACAGTATTAAAAAAATATATGTATTCATTTATTTGAGAGAGGGAGCATGGTGGGGAGGGGATCATAGAAGGGGAGGTGGGAGAGGAGGACTGAAGAGAGGGAGGGAGAGGAAGAGGGGAAAAATCCTAAGCAGATTCTGCGCTGAGCATGGACTGCTCAAGGCAGGGCTCAATCTCAAGACCCTGAGATCATGACCTGAGCCAAAACCAAGAGTTGGAGGCTAAATGACTGAGTCACCCAAGCACCCTTATTTTTATAGTATTTCTGTTTTGCAAATCAGTCTTAGACATGCTTTCTATAAACAGACTCAGTTCTTCTCTTAAAGAACATTTTTGTGGGTGGGAGGGGAGTTGTTCTGGATGGCCATCAAATCCAAAGTGGGCTTTTTAATGTAATGTTTTTCATGTGGGAATATTTACTTATTTTTTAAAAAAAGCGCCCCAGAACTGAGGTCTGTTTACTTGCTCATTTGTTTATTTTTGAGGAAAGTTTTGGGGGATAATAACCTCTTCACTGTGAAGTCATGATTCACCACAAAACAGTAACAACGTATTGTATTTCCCATTTAAATGAAGTAATCAGTATAAGTTAGTCTCTGTATTTGGAAGTTTGATAGAAACATTTGTCATATCACACAACAGAAATTTAAACCTGAACCCTCAAGTGCTAGTTAGTTAACAACTTCAATAAACTCAAACAATTGAGATAAGCTTATCATAGGTAAGACTATAAATTTTGGAGTCGAACAGACCTGCCTTTCAGTTATAATCCTGCCATTTACATGCCTGTAACTGCAAACCACTTACTTCAAACCTGTTATTCTTAATTCTATTATCTTTAAAATGTGGGTAACAACAGCATCTACTGAATTCAATTATTGGACTGATAAATGAAATAGTTAATAGTGAAGCAGAACAATGCCTGGTGCAGAATAAAAGCTCACAAAATGTTAGTTAAAAATAAGAGGAGATAAAGTTGTGTATTTTCCCATAGTTAAAATTTCAACACAAAAACCATAAATTTGAGTGTCAACTATTCTATATTAAATCCAAAACAGTTTAAGTAGAAATGTCCACAGGAGTGCCTGGATGGCTCAGTGGGTTAAGCCTCTGCCTTTGGCTCAGGTCATGATCTCAGGGTTCTGGGATGGAACTCCCCCCTCCTCCCATCCTATCGGGCTCTCTGCTCAGCGGGGAGTCTGCTTCTCCCTCCTCCTCTCCCCCTGTGTTCTTCCTCTCAAATAAATAAATAAAATCTTTTTTTAAAAAAGTCCACAAAATGCTATCAGATTCACCACAAGTAAGTTTTTTACAACAAAAACAGTGACAAACCAAAAACCAAAACAACAAAATACACAACCATAAGTTAAGTATGCATTTGCAATTTAAATTTCAATAACCATTTTAAAGTCATATAGTACTATTCATCTGGCTGAAGGAAAAGGTAGTTATTTCTCTATGTTTTAACTCACTTTATAAGAGTAGTTGTTCTTGTACTTTGGTGAGTTGAAGGAGCTTTGAAAGTTAAGGATAAAGCACAAATATTTAAGACAAAGAAAAAATTTGCAGGTAATTGCAGACTCTATTAAAGCCTTAATTAAAGGGCACTAGGAACATGAATTAGCACATCTGAGATTTTAATCAAACTGCTATTTCAACCAATTTATTAATTGACTCCGGGATTAGGCTGTAATGTGCACTGCTAAGATTATGTTCGTGATCTGAA
The DNA here is from genome assembly GCF_010015895.1 of Lontra canadensis. Taxonomy (NCBI): domain Eukaryota; kingdom Metazoa; phylum Chordata; class Mammalia; order Carnivora; family Mustelidae; genus Lontra; species Lontra canadensis. The sequence goes on from NW_022631005.1 coordinate 17,538,779, forward strand.
AACCCTACGATTATATCTCACTATTCTTATCTCAGGAATAACCAAGTTGAAATGTGCAATTAAAAGGGATCTCCTAGTTTTATAGGGATACTAATAGATCTTGTAATAAACATTGATCATTCTATGCCTACAACAGCTAAACCTAAAAAAAAATAAATAAATAACATGATGCAGAATTCAGCAGACATTTTTTGTGTGGCTGAATGCTTATAGATATTTTGGTTTATCTAAAGACAAAAACTAAATTCTTGATTTAAAATATAGTTCAAACAAGAGTTATAGCAAATGGTGTATTGTATAACATAGCAGTTATAGTTAACAGTACAGTATGGTGCACTTCAAAATTTGTTAAGAAAAAAGATTTCATCTTAAGTTTTCTTACCAGAAAAAAAAAATAGCTAAGTAACACAAGGAAACTTCTGGAAGGGATGGATATGTTTATCACCTTAATTGTGGTTATGGTATCATGGGTATATTCATATGTCCAAACTCATCAAACTGTATACATTAAGTAAGTGCAGTTTTTTTTATGTATCAACCATACCTCAACAACACTATAAAAAATTAAAGAAGAATGTCTTTCTGCATTCTTGGCAGGAATAGAAAAAAAATATTAGATAATAATAAAATTCACGTTTTTAAAGATATTTTATTTATTTGAAAGAGAGAGAGAGTAGGGGGCGGAGGAGGGAGAGAAGGAGAAGCAGACTCCCTGCTGAACAGGGAGTCAGATGTGGGGCTTAATCCCGTGACTCTGAGATCACAATCTGAATGAAAGGCAGAGGCTTAAACAACTGAGCCATCCAGACACCCCCTTTAAAATAAAATTCATTTTTAAAAATCTTAAAGGTAATCGTAGTAAAACTAAAAGGTGTTTTCAAACTATACAGAACATTTCTATAAATTTCAAACTCAATATTGTATCATGGCCTTGACTTAACACAATAGATTGAATGGTTTACAAACAGTAAACATTTATTTCTCACAGTTTTGTAGCCTGCAAAGTCCAAGATCAAGGCACTGGCAGATTCGGAGTCTGGTGAGGGTTCCTTACTATCTGTCCCTCTTTTAGTGATAACTTCATAAGGCAGAAAGGATGAAGGATCCTGCTGGGACCTCATTCATAAAGGCACTAACCCCATTCATCCTCACTATGACTCTGCCCTCATGACCTAATCTAATCACCTTTCAAAAGTGCCACCTCAGGGTATCATCACTTTGATGATCAGATCTCAACATAAAAATTTTGAGAGGACACAAATACCCAATCTATACTGGGTTTAGCTTATCCTGAAGTCTTTAATGAGTAGATTGCCCTTCTATATTTTTGGTCATAAAATAGAGATATACAGGGGCACCTGGGTGGTTCAGTGGGTTAAAGCCTCTGCCTTTGGCTCAGGTCAAGATCCCAGGGTCCTGGGATCAAGCCCCACATCGGGCTCTCTGCTCAGCAGGGAACCTGCTTCCTCCTCCCTCTCTGCCTGCCTCTCTGCCTACTTGTGATCAGTCTGTCAAATAAATAAATATTTTTAAAAAGCTTAAGAAAGATGTTTAAAAAAAATAGAGATATACAATCTCACATAGTCTTCTGTATATATATGTGTATATTATAATAAAGTTATTATCTGCTTCAGAGTGAAATGGATCCCCTCCTTCTGTAAATAGGTTATGTATTATTCTGCTTGAAGGCAAAAGTAGCAAACTGAATTCCCTTATAAATTTTTTTTTCTCCCAGGTGATTTTTTAATACCAGCTTATATTCTTATCTCACCAAATAAATAAGAAAAGAAATACTCCTTTACCTTAAATATAGTTTTATAGTTTTTACCTTAAATATAGTTTTGAATTCATGACATGTTTTAAAGTCTTTGGAAAACAAAAGCAAATGGCGATTATGAATTTTCTAGTGGCTACACTTTTTTAGCTTTAACAATAACAGTAGTACCAGCTCAGAAGTCTAGTTGTTAGTGAGACTAACCAGTGTCAGAACAGATTTTGTTTAGTTTTTTGTTTGTTTGTTTTCCATTTTGGGGTGAGTAAATATCAAGACTTTGACATTGACAAGTATATTAATCATGCCTCTTTATTTATTTATTTATTTATTTTTGTATATTTCTGAAGCTTTGAAGCCTGGGGCCTTGCTGACCCTAGAGAGACTACTCCCAAAGGTGGCCAGGTCCTAGAGGTAATAGTAAAGGACTCACTGGTAAGGATGTCTTTCATATGCAAACCACCAATCCAAGCCCACATTCCAATACCTCTTCTATCACTCTCCAGGGCTCTCAAGCTCCAGGTTACTAGCCCCCAGCCCCTAAGCACTCAGGGCCAGGTACCACACATCTAGAAAGAGCTGCTAGACCTCAGAGCCCACTGGAATTATGCAAACTTGCAAATTCTAAACCTGCTTACCTGCCTTGTCCTTTCCTTCACATAGAAACCACCGTAAAGGTTTTTGTCCATGCTTTCCTCCTGTTCCCTTTGCCTCCTTACTGACCCTGGGACTTCCCCATGTGACACCTACATGTGTGGTATGCCTCCTCCCCTTAGAAATTGGGAATAAAAAGCTATCCTTTCAGTGGCACTTGTCTCCTGATCTGTTGGCCTCACCATATCTGATTAATAATAACGTCTAAATTTTAAAACAGTGAGCATAAAATGCTTGTACTGTTAAGAAAACATATATATGCTGCCATTTCTAGGCATGGTGTGATTTTCTAGTCATGCCTAAGTGTGAAGTAAAAAAAAAAAAAAAAGTTGCTTTAAGTAAATATTTTTAATAGTGTCATGCTTTCCAGCAATCCATCAAAGAGCTAGAAGGCCTGCTACCAGTAGAGGTAGTTTATGTATGTAGCAACAGTTCAAGTTACATCTGGCCAGAAGCAGCCTGATGAAAATACTCTCTCATGTCCCCCAGTAACCAATCTTTTTCAGACTCTTACCTTAAGAATTAAAGGTTCCTCACTTTTACCCATAAGGAAAAATGGTTGAGGCACACAGGACCAGTGTTTATAAATAAGGATTTTTTTTTTTTATTTCATCCACATAAAAGTAGAGTTTTATTGAGAAAACAGCACAAATCTGACATGAAGGAAATTGCTCAGATTATCGTGATCTGGATTCTTTTTTTTTGTTTGTTTGTTTGTTTGTTTTTGTTTTTTGGTTTTGGTTTTGTTTTTTTTTTTTTTTTGGATTTGATTTTTTATAAACATATATTTTTTTTCCCCAGGGGTACAGGTCTGTGAATCACCAGGTTTACACACTTCCCCACACTCATCATAGCACATACCCTCCCCAATGTCCGTAATAACCCCATCCCCCCCAACCCCCCTCCCCCCAGCACCCGAATGTTTATAGCAGCAATGTCTACAATAGCCAAACTATGGAAAGAACCTAGATGTCCATCAACAGACGAATGGATAAAGAAGATGTGGTATATATACACAATGGAATACTATGCAGCCATCAAAAGAAATGAAATCTTGCCATTTGTGACGACGTGGATGGAACTAGAGGGTATCATGCTTAGCGAAATAAGTCAATCAGAGAAAGACAACTATCATATGATCTCCCTGATATGAGGGAGAGGAGATGCAACATGGGGGGTTAAGGGGGTAGGAGAAGAGTAAATGAAGCAAGATGGGATTGGGAGGGAGATAAACCATAAGTGACTCTTAATCTCACAAAATAAGGATTTTTTAATTCAATATTATAAAAATGTTTATATATAAGGATTCTTTAATTCAACATTGTAAAAATAACAATTTATAGACTTCCTATCTGTCAAAATTCTTTATCATGAAAGTAAACATGATGTTTCATTTTCACTTCACTATTATAAAATCTTCCCCTTTCCTCCTCTCTCTCATCCAAGCTTACAACCTCTCTGTTTTTTAAAGCTCTACTTGGTCCAACAACATTCAGATGCAGATTTTAATAGAATGCATGAGCAAAAATGATTTTCTCACCTCTCAATGTGCCATCACACACCAGCATGATAAAACAGATCATTAAACTTAATATAGGAGACATCATGGAATAGACTATTTTATTTATTACCTTTTCAATAGGTTTAAGTTCAAGAGCTGATTGACACTGGACAGTGGCTGACATTGATGGATACAAAAACTACCTATGGATTATTTTAAGTACTTTTATAACCATCATTTCTCTTCATCATTAACTACTCTCTGCATGACCATCCATTTCTATATAGTCAGTTAAATAAAGAAAACTGCATGTGGTTGAGTAGATCAATATTATTGACTTATCAAATAAGATTGATATGTCCATAATGAGTTTAAAAATGTTTTAAGACTAATATATTATGAAAATAATTGTCTATCATCATTACTTCGGCTAAATAGCACAATAATCATCAACCAACCACCTATTGATAGTCATGTGATAATTGCTCCTTCACTTTGACCATTTTTTCTTAATGATTAATCAATTTTTAAACTGTCTTAATTCAACTTCCTCAATTTCTCTTGTTCTAATCCCTCCCTTTCTATTAGGAGGTCAGTCTGTCTTCGTGCTCCTCTGAATTGCTGCGATAGCTTTCTAGCTAGTCACTCTACCTGTACTTTCATCCCTTAATAAATCATCCTTCAGAGTGCTGCCACAGAAACAGGGCTCACAGAGGAACAAGTCTGTCCCATGCACAATACTCTTCCGTGATTGCTATTACCTAACGGGTACCATAGTAACTTTCTAACATGGCATAAAGGGCCCTCCAGAATCTACTGTTTCCACAGATTTTACACAACATGGTCCAACAATACTAGACTATTGCAATCTGCAAGCATGGCATGCTCATTTACATCTCTTGCATATATGGTTGACCCTTGAACAACACAGGTTTGAACTGCAAGGGTCCGTTTATACATGGATTTTTTAAATAAATACAGTACTATAAATGTATTTTATCTTATGATTTTCTTAACATTTTCTTTTCTCAAATTTACTTTATTGTAAGAATATAATATTTAAGACATATTAGATACAAAATATGGTTTAATCAATTCTTTATGTTATCGGTAAGACTTCCAGTCAACAGGAGGTGATTAGTAGTAAAGTTTTTGGGGAGTCAGATGTCATACAGGAATTTTCATTTGTGTTGGGGGCATTAGGGCCCTAACCCTTGCATCATTCAAGGATCAACTGTATTATTTTTTCCTTTTCAAATGCTTTCTTACTATCTTACCACTGACTCAAGAAGCCCTTCCATGGCATTTTTCATGACTTGTCTATGCACACATTGGCATGCTCTATACTTCCCTTGCTACCTGTACATACTGAAGTGTACAGTATTAGTTTCATTTTTTCTTATAATTGTGTGCATGTGTGCTTCTCTAGTAGGCTACAATCTCTTTGAGGTCAGAAAATATAAATTATCATATATATGACTCAGATAGAGCCCCATACATACAATGTGTCCTTAATTTACACAGTCATTTATTTCAAGTAGTTGAATAACTGAGTGGATATGGAGCCCCTGAGAGTCATAGTAGAAGGATAATACTGGATATAATTTTCCATCACTTTAAGTCTGATAAACTGCTATCTAGGTAAATGTTAAGATGCTAACTTCTAAGATCCTTAAAGGCAGAAACAATGTGTGAACAGTTTACTCCCATGAAACACCACCAGACAAACCAATTGTTTCAGGAAAGCTATGCTTATGTTTATGATACTCAATGCAGTAAGGGAGAACACCACCTTTACTGAGTCTTAAACTATCTTAGAACAAAATTGTTTTATGCAAATACTAAAACAGGTCCTTAACTGCCTGGACCTATCTGAAATATCCATATGTCAGCTTTCACCAGAAATCTTAAGAAATTTTGCAATGTTCATTTTGATTACTTGGGCATCATATTGTGCACTGAATTTTCAAACATGAAAACAGAATCCAATTAAATTGAAGAAGAATTATTGTGCATCATCCATGTGAAAAACAATTCATTATATTCTAAGGAGTTAACATAAAATAATCATTTCTTTTGAAGGTTAATAAAACATGCAGGGCCTTACCATCTAGCAGAGAAGACATCTATTTATATAATTAAAAGAAATGTTAAATAGGATAAAATAGATACAAAGTTGTATAAAGTATGTGTTGTAAGAGCTTAAAGGAGGGAAAGTGTACTTCTGTGTGGAGTCTACTTCAGAATATAATTTTGGACACCATTCCTAACTTCAATCTCACTTGCCTTCACCTTTTCATTTCTTCTTATCAATTGATATGCATGTATACTTATGCACAGAACTTTTCCTTTCTGAATGTACTTTAAAATTTTTATATTCTCTCTTTCCTTTGACAGGGGATCAAAACTAGAGAAATGTTCCTGAGTTTTAGTCCTAAAAGACACTTGCAGGATTGATCTCAGAAAATAAAGAATTGTCATTCTTAGCCAAAGCTGGCATGTAATTTTTCCTTATGGCCCCTCCTCAGCCAGCTGATAATTGGTAAGTCTAACCAGTGAGGACTTGTAATTGGTCATTCCAAATGAGTTTGGCCAGTCATCCTTTTTGCTCCCATGGCACCCAAATTAAACTCTCTTTCCACTAAATAAAAATCAACCAAATATCTAAGTTATTACCTGCTTCCCCAAATGCTTTCTGGCAACTGCAACAGTATGTCAAATATATCAAATAGCCAGCAGCAGATGGGGCTCAGTCTGTGTTTATGTTGAGGTAGAAGTTTCAAGTTATGCACATTTTGAATAGTAACCACTTAGGTTTGCAAGACTTGGAAAATGACACTAAAGATAATGATGACTTTCCCAGGTTAAAAAGAGGCAAGATCCTTTTGCACTGAAGTTAGTAGAACACAAGACTCTGATTGCTTTTTTCCTAGGTGTATCCAGAGGTAGAGTTAAGTAACTCTGATGAGTGCATAGCATTAACTTAAAAAACAATGTCTGTTTTGGGGGGAAATTTAAAAAAAAAATTTACAAATGCACCAAAAATAATAAAATGCTTAGGAATAAACTTAACCAAAGAGGTGAAAGACCTATGTTCTAAAAACCTAACAATAATGAAAGAAAATGGAATGAAGATGACACAAGCAAATGGAAACATATCTCGTGTTCATGAATTGGAAGAAGTAATGTTATTAAAATATCCATATTACCCGGGGTGCCTGGGTGGCTCAGGGGTTGAGCCTCTGCCTTCGGCTCAGGTCATGGTCTCAGGGTCCTGGGATCGAGCCCCTCATCAGGCTCTCTGCTCAGCGGCGAGCCTGCTTCCTCCTCTCTCTGCCTGCCTCTCTGCCTACTTGTGATCTCTGTCTGTCAAATAAATAAATAAAAATCTTAAAAAAAAATATCCATATTACCCAAAACAATCTATAGATCCAGTGCAATCCCTACCAAAAAAACACCAATGGCATTTTTCACAAAACTAGAACAGATAATACTGAAATTTGTAAAGAACCACAGAAAACCCTAAATGCCCAAAACAATCCTGAGAATGAAACACAAAACTGGAGGTATCACAATACCAGATTTGAAGATATACCATCAAGCTGCAATAATCAAAATAGTATGGTACTGGCACAAAAACAGACATATAGGTAAATGGAACAGCATAGAGACCCAAGAAATAAACCCATAATCATATGGTCAATGAACCTATGATAGAGGAGGAAAGAATATATACTTGGGGGAAAAAAAGGATGAATGCCACTTCCAACAGTACAGACAGATCCAGAGAGTGAAATGCTAGTGAAATAAACCAGTCATAGAAAAACAAATACCATGTGATTTCACTCATATATGGAACTTAAGAAACAAAACAAAGAAAAAAAGAGACAAGCAAAAACCAGACACTTAACTATAGAAAACAAACTGATGGTTATCAGACAGGAGGTGGGTAAGGGGATGGGTCAAGTAGGTAAAGAGGGATTAAGAGTACACTTAACCATGATGAGCACTGAGTAATGCCTAGAATTGTTGAATCACTATATTATACACTTGGAACCAATATAACACTGTATGGTAAGTATACAGAAATAAAATAAATAAAAAGACAATATATAATGGGGGGAAAAGACATCCTTTTCAATAAATGGTACTGGGAAAACTAGACAGCTACATGTAAAAGAATGAAACTGGATTACTTTCTAACAACATACACAAAAATTAACTCCTAATGAGTTAAAGATTCAGACATGAAACCATAAAAAAATCCTAGAAGAGAACACAGGCAGTAATTTCTCTGACATCAGCCTTAACAACATTTTTCTAGATATGTCGCCTAAGGCAAGGGAAATAGCAGCAAAAATAAACTATTGGGACTAAATCAAAATAAAAAACTTTTGCATGGCAAAAGAAACCATTGACAAAATAAAAAGACAACTTAGTGAATGGGAGAAGATATTTGCAAATGATATATCTGATAAGAGGTTACTATCCAAAATATATAAAGAACTCAAATAACTCAACACCAAAAAAATAAACAATTCTATTTAAAAAAAATGGGCAGAGGACCTGAATAGACCTTATTTTTTCCAGAAGAAGACACACAGATGGCCAAAAGACACACAGAAAGATGCTCAACATCACTAATCATCAGGGAAATGCAAATCAAAACCATGATGAGATATCACCTTACACCTTTTAGAATTGCTAAAATCAAAAATATGAGAAAGGTCAAGTGTTGGCAAGGATGTAGAGAAAAAGGAACCCTCATGCACTCTTGGTAGGAATGTGGAAAACAGTATGAAAGTTTCTAAAAGTGTTAAAAATAGAAATATCATATGATCCAATAATTCCACTATTGGGTATTTATCCAGAGAAAACAAAAACACTAACTCAAAAAGATACACATATTTCTTTTATTTCAACATTATTTTAGCATTATGGAAGCATTATGGATGCGATCTAAGTGTACATCAACAGAAGAAAAGACAAAGAAAAAAGTACACACCACACACACACACACACACACACACACACACACAAATAAACAAAACATGGAATATTACATAGCCATAAAAAGGATGAGACAGTGCCATTTGAGACAACAGAGACCTAGATGGTATTATGCTAAGTGAAACAAGTCAGACTGAGAAAGGCAAATACCATATGATTCCACTCATAAATTAGAATCTTAAAAAAAAAGAATAAATAAAAAGTAGAATCAGATCTATAAATAATAGATAACAAACTGAGGCTTACCAGAGGGGAGGTGGGTAGGAGGTTAGGTAAAATGGATGGAGGGGATAGGGACCCTTCAGTTATGGAATGATAAGTTTTGTGAATAAAAGGCAGATCATACAGGCAATGATATTGTAATAGTCACATAATAGGACAGATAGTAGCTACAGTTGTGAACATACCATAATATACAAACTTGTCAAATCACTAAGTTATACACCTGAAACTAATGAAATATTGTGTGTCAGTTATATTCAAATAAAAAGAAGAAAAGAAAGAGAAAAAATAAAGAAGCCAGAAAGGCAAAATCCACATAGTTTACATAAATAAATAAATAAATAAATAAATAATAAATAAATAAATAAATAAATAAAAATAAATTTGGAGCTGTTGGTAGATAGAACAAACAGAACTGAATTATATTCTCGTGCTGTGAGTGTTCATTCATATTGTGAGTGTTAAATTTTCTCTTGTTTAGTTACAGTAGATAGAGATAGCTAAATATTTATAACCTAAGGTGGTCCAGCTTGTCTCATATATTTATCATTTGAATAAATTTATAAAAAGTTATTGAACTTTTCATGTCTTATTTTTATGGCCTAGGAGAAGGGAGTATTACCTGCTTCATGATGTTATTATAAGAACTTAAAAAAGAGTATATTGCATATAGTAAAACCTTACTGAGTTTGATCGGGTATCAAGGAGCAAACTGAAGAGATGGTGATTTGGTATTTGGAAAGCTGTCTGTGACTTTTAGAAAGGAGTTCAGTGGGATAATACTGACAAGAGGAAAGTCCCTAGGGATTATGGAAGAGTCTTAGGGAAAATATGTGGATAGCAACTGTAAGCTGATTTTTCAGGAAATTTGTTATTTAAAGGAAATATATAAGTTTGAATTAATGAAAGTCAGACAGACAAAAATTTGTTTAAAATATGGCTATAATGGTTATAGTGTTTTGAATGATCAGTTAAAAATGATTATAATTTTTGACACATCTCCCATTTGGAGATGTAATCTATGTCTCTAGCCTTGAATCTGGGTGGTGACTCTACAACCATGCAGCCTCAGGGCACCTTTGTGGCTCAGTTGATTAAGCAGCCAACTCTTGATTTTGGCTCAGTTCATGATCTCAGGGTCCTGGGCCTGAGCCCTGGGTGGGGCTCCCTGCTCAGTGGAGAGCCTGTTGAGGATTATCTCTCTCCCTCTGTCCCTCCCTGTGCTTTCTCTTTCTCTCTATCTCTTAAATTAAAAAATACTTTTATATATTAAAAAAAAATCATGTAGCCTCTGCCTGGGTCTCTTGGACTGTCATTTTCTAGACACTCATTCTCAGAACCCAGCTGCTATGTTATGAGAAGCGCAAGTCCATAAGAATGACAAGTATACGTGTTTCATTTGAAAGTTTTGGCTAAGCCCAGGCTTTGAGCCAAGACAGGCACCAGTCATGGGAGGGGGAAAAAAGCCTTCTAATTAATTCTAGCTCTAGAGTTTCAAGCTACCCTCAGATATTAAGACTTCCTTGCTGAGGTCCTGACACCTTTGAGCAGCAAGTCATGCCTGCTGTGCTCTGCCTAATTCCTGACTCATGAAGTCCAACAGCAGAATAAAATGGTTGATGTTTAGGTCACTAATTTTGGACTGGTACTGTTTAACAAAGAACAGCAGATAACTAGAAAAAAATGTTTATTAAATCATGAAGAAAGTTTGAGGTTGTTTGTAAGTCAAGGAGACAAAAAACAAACAAACAAAGAGTTATAAGGAAATAATTAATAATAGACCAGGAAAGAACAACAGTAAGGCTCTAGGGTCTACCAGAATAGTGGGGATGAATGGGAAGAGAAAAAGTTGGCAGTCAAGTCTCTCGGGCTCTACAGATGGCTGCCAGAAGAAGAAATTCAGGACAAATCTGTGATCAGCAAAAGTAGAAAAATCATGCACAGCAAGTACTTACTGAATACCTAGTACGTTCCACATACAAATTCTCCCCCGCCCCTGCCACATGCACACACAATTTCAATTTTTGTCACCCACCTTAATATTCTTTATTGTCGTTTTAACACTTGCTTGACAATCCTTTGCACATTTGAAAAATCTTTTCAAAGAAGAGCTTTTATAATATCTTATAATTATTACTCAAGACATTGTTCCATTTGATTTTTTTAAAATTGTATTTAATGATGTCTGATTTCATGATGCACTCATTGCTCCTTTCTCATAGAATTAAATCTGGCTGCCGGTAGTTTACAAAGAATATTTGAGAAATGTGGCAAAATCTTGCCGTCAACCATCTGTTTGGGGAACTGTTTCTTTTCATAGAAAACATAGAGCTTATTAACAATTGAGACTTGTGATTTCTTACCAGAGGAGACTTAGAAGTATCCAGCAAGATACAACCACTTGCTCTTCTAATGCATTCTCCAAGTCAATCAATAATGCATGGTTGAAGGAACACCTTAAAAACATCTTTGAAACATTAAATCAAATTCATTTTCTACTTTTTTTTATATGTGTTTCAATAAAACCATGACTGTAGACCTGTCTACCTAATAATACAAACAAACAGTTAAATCTTCTAAGTCTTTGTTTCCATGTTGTCTTCTTGTAATGGATAGTAACATGAGGATTGCAAAAAACATCTTCAGGTTTGAGAGGAAAATTATATGTATTGAGCAGAGTCTACAATTGCAAGGGAACTGAGCTCTTGTAATTGAATGGCAGCTACTCCCTTTGGAGGGGCGTATTTTTACAGTGCGCTCTATTCCCCACATCTTTATTGTTTTGAACATAGACTGTCACTTCAGTAGTCCTTATAAGTATCTGAGTTTGCAAGCCCTCTTCTAAGCCACATCTTAAAAGCAAAAGATTTAAGCCTGCATTTCCAGCTGGCAACTGCAAAACTTAATTCCAAACAGCTTGCATTGATCCTTAAATATAAAACTTTCCTAACTTGGTGTGGTAAAAATCCTCCCAAATACCGCAGCTAGAAGCTATGTACTTTATTCTTCTGTTTCCTTGTTCTCTCCCATTAGCATTGATTAATAGTGAGGACAGGTCTTATAGATTCAGCTTTTATAATATATTCCCTCTGCTGGTCCCTCATTACCTCTTACCTGGGAACATTACAGACTCTACATAATCATCTCACAAAAATTCATCCTATGTATCCCCACTAGGTTAATCATCCAAATGTAAAACCTTAACCATACAACTATATTGCTAAGAAAACTTTCAGAAATTTTTAGTTGCCAACAAATTAAAAAAATAAAATTCTCAACTTAGCATTCTAGGCCATTCAAAACAGGAACCAATGTGTTCTTCTTAGATCGGAGCATTTTAGAACTGGCATGACCTTAATGATTTCTAGTGCAATTCCCTGTATGTGTAGCTGGGAAAACTAGGTCTCAAAGGGCTAAGTGACTCATCCATAATTCAATAGATAGTTAGCTGAGCAAAGATCAAAACTTAACTCTCCAGAATAAGTTCTCAGGACTACTTCCACACTCATCAACTGAACTACCGGTTTGTTCTAGCCAAAGACTGGTTCATGGTGTTTATTGCATTCATCACTACCAAATCTGACCCAGTGCTGTTGAAACTATCTCAAAGGTAATTCTGTCCTTGGAGGTTTTGCTCAACTCTCCTCCTTGCTCTCAGAGTGAGACCGTTCCATATTTTTAAAGTACAATATAAACTGTAATTTTGCTACGGCATTTACCATGTTCTCTTTTACATTTTAGCAGCCTGCCCCATCCACACTCTTGTAAGCACACTGGGGAAGAGACTGAAGGAAGATACTACATTCTTACAGCAGCTGGCACAGAGTCTTGAACCAAACAATCTGAATTGTCATGGAATCCCCAACCCAACTGATGTTGGAAACAGAGGCAGAAGAAAAATTATTAAATTTCCCTACCCACTGATAAGCCCTTGAAAAAGGCAGAGTGACGTTCTTCTAGGGACTCAATTACCTCCACCTAGAGGCTTTGCTAAGGGCAAAGGGCAACTCTAGCCTGACCGACCTACCCCCTACCAGGATCCTGAAGTCTACTTTAACTATTCCTGTGAAAACTATCTCTAAACCCTCCAAGATACTTGTTGACAATCATTCCCAAACAAATGTCCCACTGATATACATCTAAAGGGTCTCACAACAAAGTTTTTATTACTGGTAATGAATAACCTTTTCCCAACAATAGCTAGCCCCTCAAGGTCCTGGAAACCCTGCTTCCAAAATTCCTTAGACAGTTGGGCCCTTAGAGACTTGGGCCATTATATGCTTACTTACAAGCATATAATGGGCCACTCCTCACAACCCCGGGGCAGCAGATCTTTCTGCCTACCGGGGCCTGTCCCCAACCACCATTTTGCATCAAAGATGTCTCAAGAATTCTTTCCTGGTCTTTGGCTCCTGACCTCACTCCACCGAACCTCACTTTTACTCTAAGACTTCATCACAGTCTTTCTCCCTCTCAACTTTATCTTTCTGTAAGAACGTCTGTTAGGAGCTACTAATGAGGAATTTTTCCCCCTGACTCAGGATGCTTCTTTACCAAATGACTCCCGTGGATTTGTTTCTTTCACATTTTCAAATGCTAGGGGTTATATTTTATTTTTTTGTATCTTAAGCACATAACTGATTTTTTAAAAAATCTTAGAGACAGAGAGAGAAAGAGACAGGGAGAGAATGCAGGGAGGGGCCAAGGGAGAGAAGTAGGATTCCCACTGACTGCAGATCCCCAAACTGAAGCTCAAACTCAGGAACCTGAGATCTTATCCTGAGCCGCCCAGGCACTGCCCCACATAACTGATTTAAATAACAACTTCCCTCCCTTTGGCCTATACAAATGGATATTAGGAACAGTAACTGTGTTTCAGTATCATCAATGATTTGCAGAGCTTTACAAAGCATCATTACAAGTCTGAAGGGCTATACCAAAATAAATTTAGACCAAGAATTGTTCATCCACACAGCCCCAAATCTCTGAGTCTATCTGGATTGTGTGTTTGTGGAAAATCTATATCATGCCTCTGGTATCTGCTATTACACCCTAAGAAATAAGCAGTTTAATACTCAACTTAGCTTAATATGTATTACTAAGTAATTTTAATTTCATCAAACTGTTCATCCCAGTTATAGCTCCATGCTGTGTTGTGAAATTTAATCAAATATTAATTTGAATTCAGGTCATAACACTTCTAGTTATCTCTTCATAATTAAAAAAATTAATTAATTGAAGAAAGAATGTACTTATGTCTAGAATTGCCTGTCTGCTACTTCTTTGTTTTGCTGAAAAATAAAATAATTAATGCTAAATGCAATAATGATCTGTCCTATTTTTAGATATACAAATACAGTTGGTATTTTATTTAAGATGACTGAGGCTGATACAAATTAATCTTCTTTTAACTTTAACCTATGCTATCTTCTTGCTGTATGTATATGTGAAGCCTTATTTAATCATTAAACTTAAAATTAAAATTGTCACAACTACCCATGCACTTAACATTTAGAAGTACTTAACTGTCAACTTACTTCATAAGCTAAGGTAAATACTGTAAAATATTTAAATGATTGCCTATTTTCTTCTTGGTTTCTGTATCAGTTTTGTATTGCCTGCCAATGTCAGGCCTTTTTAAACAAACTTTCTTATATTTGAGAAGCAAATTTCACTCCCTATCAGTTTTCTTAAAGTACACAGAAGGGAAAGACTAAGTTCTATTAGCAATAAGCACATTGCTTTGAAGCTAGCAGGTGCTCAAGGAATATTTTTTGAATTGCTATTGAACCCCAAGCCCTATCTTTCCTTTATTTCAATTTTACCTCCCTCTGCATTTTTCTATCACCTTAGAAATATACCCTTTCCCAAGCACATATGAAATTGAATTTTTAAATTAAGAATAATAATAAATGTATAATTTTAGATTTTTGGAATATCATAATTGCTATGTGTAGTCTAAATTAATCAAAATGTATTAGATCACATTAGTATCTACATGATTCAATGGACACCTATTATGTGCTTACATGTGGTACCAGTAACTAGAGGCCTAAGGCATCCAAAAATGGGTAAGACATGGTCCTAATCCTGAGGAGCTCATGATATATAAAACAGACTTTAAAAGAATGTTACACTAATCCATGTGGAAGGTGAGAACTTAAACTGGGAAGATTTGTAGTGTTTATTTGCTTTAGATTAGGAACAACAACAAAAACAGACATGTGTGAAAACATTCAAAAACAGCTCAAATTACTCTTTTTGTATCCAGAGGTTTATCTACATATAGAAAACCTTCTCCATATAATCACTGATATTTTCAATAGGTAGTACACATCCAATAACCATATGCTGGTAAGTGGATGGGCTCTGAGTGATAAGTAAATGAGTTAAGTGTTACTATAGGGAATATATTTACACCTACCTCCATATGGAGACGTGTGTTTTGATACTTCCCAATTATGCTAATAAGCACACTGAAGTACAGTCCATTTAAACCTGCTGTCTGCCAAATGGTTAGGATACAATGCCCAGCATCCCCCCCTTTCTCTATGTGATTATATTAAGAATTGATAATGTGGTTTTTTAATTCTACAATTCCTATTCCTTAAAACGAACAGTGGTTCATGTTCTTCTGTCTAATGTGATTAACATTCTTTGAGAATGTTCTCATTCTAGAGAAACTGGAGTCCACATTTGGTATGAAGCCATCATATTGTCCACTCAGTGTAGACACCCCAAAAAGCTTATTTTCTCAGTGTCTACATGGTACTTCCTGTTTAACACCATTATCCATCTCTAGCCAATAGGAACTCCAGATGGCAAATAAAACTAAATCGCTGATTTGGCAGAGAATATGACATCACAGAACAAGTACAAGAATGTTTCACATTTTAACTATGTGCATGTGGACTTTAATAGCTTTAAAAATCACTGTTAGTTTCTTAATGTTCATTGCACGTTTGAGAAGAATTATATCAAGCTTTTAATTTTCAATATTTCGGTAGTCAGTCAAAAATAAAGCTTCTTGCAAAGACAGTGGTAAGAGATAGAAGGCATGTTTTCCTTTTTGAAGTTACTTACATATAGTCAGGAAGCAGTTTAAGATAAATCTGAACACTAATTACTAATTATATATTTTTAAATTTATTATTGAATAATTAGATATTAGTTCAAAGTAATACATGTATATTAATGCATACACACACATACATACATACACAGATTACTTAGTCTCAGCTCTCTGGAAATTGCCCTTGGCTAGAGGGAGCTGTCTTACCAAAGGAACTCTTCCTTCTCAGGAGCACCTAACTCTAATGACTGTTTGATAAGGATGAAACTCAACCCCCTCTATGCATCATGGTAGAACTCCGAAGGGACTATTCAGACTTCAAGGCTCACTGTGGCTTTGGCTAAGATCTATTTTGAGACTGCATTTTCACCAACTCCTTTCTCCAATATTTCTTCCTTCCTTTTCTTCATACAAGTGTTGACCCTAATAACTTATAGTTGACAAATTATTTTGATGAAGATGCTGATTATTCACCTTCAATCCATGAAAAAGCATAAAGTAAGACAAGAGTTGAGTCTACTATGATGAACACAGCACAGAAGAGTGAGAACCTTGGTTTTTCATCTATTATTTTAAAGAACTGAATTCATTTTAGGGTTAACCATATATATTTTAAATATGATGATATGAGGACATAGAGTAGACACTTTATTCATTAATTAAAAACTTATTTAGCATCTATCACATTCGGCATGTTTGCTGGGTGTTAAGGTTAAAAATAACAAATGGCCGCCCCCCGCCCCTTTTAAAGATTTTATCTTTAAGTAATCTCTGCACCCAATTTGGGGCTCAAATTTACAACCTCAAGATCAAAAGTCTCATACTATACCAATTGAGCCAGGCAGGGCCCCCTTAAATGGCTCTCTCTTAAAAGAACATGTCATCTACAAGAGTCAGCTTATTTTATAAAAATCTTTAAATAACAAGCTGAGTATCATATAATTTAGAGCACTTATTCTCCAAGTATGGTCCCAGATCAGCAGTAACTTGTTGCTGAAGTGAATTCTCAAGCCCCACCCTGGACCAATTGAATCAGAAACTCTCCCATGGAGCCCAGCAATCTGTATTTGACTAAGATGTGAAGTGATTCTGAAGCTCACTAATATTTGGGAACAAATCTCTTATTTTATTTTTATTAAGTAAGCTCTATGCCCAACATGGTGTTTGAACTCATGACCCCAAGATCAAGAGTCTCATGCTCTACCAATGTAGCCAACCAGGGGCTCTTATTTTTAAAAAATAACAACAAAAGAAGTTTTGAGAGAAGTAATTTAGTTGCAATTTTTCTCTATGAAGGCAAAACTAATTTGGATTAATTCCATCCTGTATCAATGCAGTATATAACTCGGTTCTTAAAGGAAATTGGATAAAATATAAAATTGAATCATGTAATAAAACACCCAACTTTTAAAGGTACTTTGTAAAATATTTAGTAAATTATAAATATAGAAAGCAAACAAAGAGCAAATGAAACCCATCAGTCCACCTTCATTTGCTGATATCATCCTAACCCAGTTTTTATTATCATAAGGCTCTTCCCACTTCTATAACACAAGTAGTTATAAAAATAATCCACATATTACTCTATGCTTGTTACTGTGAGATGGATCCTTTTCAGTACTATCACTGTTGACCTAATCAGTGTATTTAGACTGAATTTACAAAGCTTGGGTTCCTTGACTTCAGTTACAGAGCCTGGAATTCACCTTGGTTCAATTCAATCACTATCAGGAAATAATAATTTTGTTGTGTGGATAACCAAAGACATTTGCCTTCCAAATGTATTTTGTGACTTTTATTTCTTTGGTAAGTCTTAATTCTATGACTAAGGAAAATCTAAAAGACCCTACTATATTAGTGATTTATTGGAGATGACTTATTTTATTAAATACTATGGCATTTGTGGTTATAAGGGACCCAGTATGGCACAGATTATGGAGTGGCCCAAGTACTCTGTATGATTCCATATATATTCTACCTTCCATTAGTTAAATTGGTACTATGGACTAGTTGTAGATAGTGGAAGGAAGTGAAGTTTATCACTTCTGATCTTAGGAATGAATCTTCCACATTCTTTTTTTCTCTGCCCCAGCAAAGCTTTAATGCCCTGTAGATGCCATCAAAATATAGAAGACATCTGAATTCTTGAGTAACCATGTGGATATATAACCTAGATTGTTACCTAATTCACAAGAGATTATAAGTGAGAACCACATCTATGCTACGTTAAGTCACTGAGCTTTAGAGCCTCTTTGTTTCTGCAACACAGCCAAATATCCTAATTATCCTGAATATCTTTTGTTAGCCATTTTCTCAGTAATAACTAGTAGGAAATAGACCTTGCTCTTGCTTCCAAACTTTTTATAGAGTTTTGTTTTTTAACTTTTGAAAAGGTAACATATTCATGTGGTTCACAAACTAAAAACAGATTTTCCTTGAAAGTCTGGTCATTTGGGCTATATTAAACATGAGTGTGTTCTTCTCTGTGGCTGTGCTGGGGATTGTTGTAAGATTACCCTCTTGGGGGGCACCTAGGTGGCTCAGTCATTAAGCGTCTGCCTTAGGCTCAGGTCCTGATCCCAGGGTTCTGGGATCGAGCCCCACATCAAATTCCCTGCTTTGCGGGAAGCCTGCTTCCCCCTCTCCCACTCCCCTGCTTGTGTTCCCTCTCTTGCTGTGTCTCTCTCTCTGTCAAATAAGTTAAAAAAAAAAAAAAAAAAAAAGGTTACCCTCTTGGGTCTCATATCAGGAAAACCTCTCATGTCAGAATCTTTAGGTTGCCCAAATATCAGAGAAGCAACTACTATAGTCTCGTGTACAATTAATAGGAGTTAAATTAGAGAAGTATATAAACATTTATTTTAATGCTTTCATTTTCACCAATGAGTATCTTATGGACTGAATGGTGTCCTCCCAAAATTCCTATGTCTATTTCAAAGTCCTAATCCTCAATGTGACTGGATTTAGATATAGGGCCTACAAAGATAATAAAGGTTGAGTCATAAAGGTAAGGCCCTAATCTGATAAGACTGATACCCTCATAAGAAGAGAAAGAGACACCAGAGATCTCTTTCCCTCTGACTGTGCACAGAGGAATTTTGATAGCCATTTTGTTACAGAGATCTGTTTTAGGTCATATGTAGTATCTGTACATATTTTTTTCAATATGTTGGCTTGAGGGTGATAAAATATGATAACAACTCACCTATAGTTCTTTTTTCACAGATTACTTCAATCCCTTTGAGGCAATTTGAAAACTATTGTTTGAAATAGATACTAAGTTAGAATCTTTGTATTCCTGGTACCTGAAGCAGGGCTCTGATTGTGCAGGAGATCTCTGATGCACTTTGACAATACACAGAACACTCTGAGATATTTTGAGGTCCCAACACAATCAGTGTGTTTTTTTCCCGAAATGATCCATCTTGAAAATACAATTTGGAGTCTTATCTGAGGCACCTACACATTTTTCACAGACAAGAAGTTCTTGCGTATGGTTTCGTTTTCATCAAAATAACTCTGAGATGTAATACTTGTAGTATGATCATGATACTATGATTACTATTCATTACCTCAAAAATATTTATTGACCACCAATAAATAATGTGTCTGAGAAATACAGCAGTAAAAGAAATAGGCAAAAATTCTGATTCCTGGGCCTCACATTTTAGTTGAGAGAGATCAGCAGCAAAAAACCACAAAATATGTACTCACCAATTGTGGTCAGATCTATAAATAAGGTGACATATCATCCCCTCCATAAAAATATATGCCATTATAAAGACAAAATGAAAAAAAAAAGATTCTTAATATTTAGCAGGATAAGTAAAATGGCCAGTTGTAATTTTATATCATCAACAGAATTTTAAAAGAGAATTTTTGAAGTGGGGTAGCTTATAAGTACATTACCTAATGTACCCTCCCCTGCTGAGTTTATGAGATCTCATCTCCTGCATCTGAGGTTCATGATATCTCCTCTTCCTCAGCTAAGGATCATGAGGACCCTTCATCCTGGAAAATCACAAATCAATTCTTGGAAGCTTCCTTTAATTGCTTTTTATTATTAGGAGAAAAAAGAAGTTCCTTACCTCCCTTTGAATGTTCTCTCTTTCCTACCTTCAATGCAGTTTTATATTATAAAGGGTAAAGACTTGCTTGTAAGTTTGAAATCTGTTTTTTGTTTTTTTTTTTCCTAACACAAGTGAGACTGACATAGCAAAGTAATTCCTCCATATAATGATCCTTTCTGGCTAGATAACTCATCTGAGAGCTTTTGGGAATACTGTGAAATTATCAGGTGGTATCTTCATTGGCCATTTCTCCCTTAACCATTTAAAGGTCCATATGAGTAAACTATTACTCCATACAGTTAAATACATGATTTAAACAGCACTGAGGAGTTATGCCGTAGAAGACTTTGACCATTAACACTTGAGCAGAGGGCCAAAATATAAAGTGTAAAAGGATTAAATAAATATGACATAGCATCACCATTTTCCCCCTTGACTTCTAGCTCCCCCATCTCATGTGCATCTACACGTGTGTGTGCATGCATACACACTGACATACACACTTTCTTTTCCTTCCCACCATCTCTCTTCTCCACCTCAGGAACCTTGACTATCTCATAAACCACAGGCTTGCAAAAGTAAGACCATGCCAATACTGTTCTCATGGTTATTGTAACCCCAAGCAAAAGGCATGACCCCCAAACATGAGTTCCCTTACAGTCAAAAATTGCTGCTTAAATCAAAACCATGAGTGCACGTACTCAACTCTCCCTTATCCTCTCAAAATGCTGACTCTATTTCAATTAGGATGCTACTTCATCTTCAGATGCTCTGTTTCACACCAGCTGAATAAATCCTTTAACCTCTATTTGAGTCACTTAAAATTTCTTTTGAAAATTTAAGATCAGAGAGTTCAGGGAACAGGCACTAAAATTTTCATTTGGGCTTAAGGGAAAATGATAGATAAAGCATTAGACTTCAGCACTAAATTATGTTATGCAGTAATTTAATTTAATATGTATTTATGTTCTTAGAAAAATTCCCCACATTGGCTTAGGATCAAAACAAATTATAAAAGTATGGCTCTAACATGCTTATAGAAATATTTATGGAATTCTGATCCCTGGTTAGAGTAGGAATCCTCTATTGTTTTATGGATGGCTTTATAGTAGGTATGGTAACTGATTCCTCAAAGATATGGTATGCCTTATTGATCAATACACTCTGCTCCAACACTCCAGAAAAATGTATCAATGTTATGAAATAAAGGTCTACCTTTATTGTAGAAAAGTGATGTAAACACTGAGATGGTAAACCAGGAAGAGTTTTTCACTGCTTTTAAGTCCAATACTATTGGAAGATCCTTTTCTAGTAAGCAATGTAATTGATCAACTGTGGAAAAAGTTGTGACAGATAATGAATAATTCAGGAAGATTTAGAGATTGTAAATGTATTTATTTCAGTTATAATTATCTTAGAAGCAATGTTGGAATGTCCATTTTATCATTTCCATGTGTGTATGGTTGTATGTCCTCAAATATTTGTCCTATGTACCGAACTGACTCTAATTTCTTCTCTGGTTTAAAATATCCAGTTTTGAATGTGTGAACATGTCATCAGAACATAACATATAGTGACATCTCTATGTACTTAAAAGAGCCAGTAACATGCCATTTAGAACTACAAATGTGTTTTTTGTAGTTTCTTTTCTATAGAGAAAGACATGGAAAAGATGAAGGAAAGGAGGGAAAAGGAAAGAAAGAAGGACTGAAAGGAAAAAAAAAAACAAGAAAGAAAGGAACAGGAAAAACTGAAGATAGAGAACATCTAAACAAATAAAGGTCTCTTGATCCAATTATATATTTCAGGTGGGTTGAATCTTTCATGACCTTTAAATTCTAATGATAATGGTACCATTCTGTAAGAGCTACAAACTGTAGACTACTAGAGTTTTACAGCCCTGTGATGTATTTTATTTGGCCATTTTGTGATGCCTGCACAAAGTTTTAAAATCAATGAGATTAGGTACGTACTCAGCTTGCCATGATAGAAGCATCTCAGGAAATGCATACACATATAGCACGTTTAAGATTCAGCACTTAAACAGAATCCATAACCAGTGGCTCTCAAACATACATTGATTTTAACATTAGGTCAATTGAAAAATCCTAGAATCCTAGAAGCCAGTGTCTTCTTAAAGAATTGCCCAAAAAGCGAGAAAAAGTCTGTGCTGGGACTGAATTTGTCCAAATTGAAGATATTAACCCAGCAGAAATAGTCTGTGCTTAGACTCAAGCTGTGTTAATTTAGGAGAATAGGGTTAAAAGAAAAACAAAAAAAAAAGACAGAACACTTGCAATTTTTTTTGACAACTATTACAAAATCTTTTATTATAAGAGTGTAACAATTGTAAAAATATTTCCAAATTGCCTTAAGATTTAAAAAAAATAGGAGTGACTCATGCAAAATGAATGAGATGAGACTGTTCTAGCTTGACTTAGAGTTATACTCTCAATGTGAAGTACTGCAAAAGACAGCTAAATATATTCAGGTTAGAGAAAAAAAAAAATCAGCAGCTAGTATTATTTCTTTAGAGGGGGAGTAGGTGATGGAGATAGAATGGCCATCTGGGAGCCAAATCTCTGTAAAGGGACGTTTATCATTGGAACAGAAGGACTTTAGCTCTGCAATCTGCTTGCTATGTTTGTAGAAAAAGCACCATTTAAAAACTTAGACAGCTTTTCTATTTCATGAGTCTTTTTTACATAAGAAAAATTACTCTAAAAAATTAGAGTAATACATTACTCTAAAAAATTGTTGCTTCCTATGTGTTTTACGTTCTTCTACACTTAGAACTTGCTAGGTTAGATGTCAATAGATTAACCTTGGAAGAGAGAAGATGTCAAGGGAGTAAAATATTTTAGCACGGTACTATTTCTCTTCTTGTCCATATTGCACACACTAAATTACACCCACCTCCTTTTCTCACAACGCCCCACAATGGCTACTTTTCTCTTCTTCCCTTCCCCCTACCATATGGTCCTAGCATTGCTTGAAAATGTTTTCAATATGTTCCTGCTCATCTTCTGAAGTAAAGGATGGTTTGTCTTGGTCCAGCTTTACTCAGTACATTTTGGGAACACAGGTTAACCTTAACAACTACTTTTCACATAAGGAAATCAGGCACAGGGAAACTAAATCAGCAAACATTATTTACAAAAGCTTCAATAAGTTAAAATTTGGGGGGTTTTAATGCAAGGGAAAGCTAGGTTTAGAAGTGTTTTGTTCTTTTAAACTATAAATCTATACTAATCAAGGGAGTATTGTATTGATGAAAATACAGACACACAGATAAATAGAATAGAGTAGAAACAGACCAACATAAATATCACCAACTGTCCTTTTTTTGTTTGTTTACAAAGGTCAAATGCAATTCAATACTGAAAGTAGTTTTTTCAATGAATGATGCTGTAACAATGGAATATGCATGTGCAAAATAAAAATTAAACAAATCTGGGTCTGTTAGGACATCTTCATTTTTCCCTTCCCATGTAAGGTTTTACATATGAGGTTCCTAATAACATATGAACCAACTGATACAGACCTGGGAATCTTTGATTATGTATTTCTAGATCTATTCTACATTGATCTGTAACTTTCTTTCTATATTACCTAGCTTTAGAGATTCTTTAAAAAGGTTTATTTATTTGAGAGAGAGAGCAACAGAGAGTACAAGCAGCGGGGAGGGCAGAGAGAGAGGGAGAGAGAATCTCAAGCAGACTTTGCACTGAGCCTGGAGCCCCAAACTGGGCTCAATCTAATCACCCTGAGATCATGACCTGAGCTAAAATCAAGAGTTGGGCACTTAACCAACTGAGCCACCCAGGTGCCCCTAGCTTTAGAGTTTTAACAATGGCTCTGAGCTCAGCCTGGATCAGGGCTTAAAGTCAATCATAATGGGTTTGTCTGTTCCAAATTGGCATTAATAAGAACTTTTTAAAAAATTGTTTTTATTTATTTGATAGAGAGAGAGAGAGAGAGAGTGAGTGAGCATGAGCAAGGGGGAGGAGCAGACGAAGAAGGAGCAACAGATCTCTGTTGAGCAGGGAACCCAGCATGGGGTTTGAACCCAGGACCCTGAGATCATGACCTGAGTTGAAGGCAGACGCTTAACCAAGAGAACTACCTAGGTGCCCTTTTTCCTTTTTTTTTTTTAAGATTTTTTTTTTGGGGGGGGAATTAACTTTAGAGACAATTTATCTTTGTGAGTTTTAGGCAAGCCAAACTAAGGAAAATGGGTCGCAAAGAGGAGTGTAGATAGAATGCATAAAGGGGCATATAACGGGGAGAAGCAAGAGTAGTTTAAAGGGTGTTAGTTTCAAGTAATACTGTGGAAGAATCTGAGAGAACAAGTTTTAAAATTTTTGCAGATTTGACTCATTTTGTGCAAGGGAAATTTTAAGGATGCAAAGTTGTTATCTAAAATATTTTAGAAGCTTCCTCATACAAATTTACAAAAATGGGCATCACTAGATGTTTGGAATTTTATTCCCTTTTTGTTTTAAAACACCTCTCAAATGAACAATTTGTGTCGGAAGTTTCCCAAAGTGGCTACAGATAATTTTAAATTATCTTTGGTAAAATTTTGTCACTTAGAAAAATAGATCTTGGGGCGCCCGGGTGGCTCAGTTGTTAAGCGTCTGCTTAGGCTCAGGTCATGATCCCAGCGTCCTGGGATCCAGCCACAAGATGGGCTTCCTGGCTGCAGGAAGCTTGCTTCTCCCTCTCTCATTCCCCCTGCTTGTGTTCCCTCTCTCGCTGTGTCTCTCTCTGTCAAATAAATAAATAAAATAAAAACTAAAAAAGAAGAAAGAGAGAAAGAAAAAAGAAAGAAAAATAGATCTTAAAGTTCAAATGAATATGAATAAATTTTTTTAAAAGCTGGAATCTGACCTGGAGGAGACGCAGACTTTAACAGGGAATAATCACAAAAGGATTGCAATGGTTGATTAAGTATGCTGTCGCTGTACCTCATGGCTCAGGCTCTCCCTCTAATCGTGGGTTGTCTGCAACTGCAGACCCAACAAACCCAGTGGGTGGAAGTTTTGGAAATAGGATCCATTCCTGAATCACACTCTGACAGACCAGCCCCCCCCACCAAAAAAAAAACCCTGCATCCCCCACAAAAAAATCCACAGGAAAATTATCATAACATTTTAAATGGAGGACCTAAGCCAAAGATGGTCCCACAAGGACTGCCTACTGCAGAAAGGCAGAACTGATAAAGTATTAGTAGTTTCTTTTTTTTTTAAATATTTTATTTTTATTTATTTATTTTTAAAGATTTTATTTATTTATTTGACAGAGATCACAAGTAGGCAGAGAGAGAGGAGGAAGCAGGCTCCTTGCTGAGCAGAGCGCCCAATGCGGGCTTGATCCTGGGATCATGACCTGAGCCAAAGGCAGAGGCTTTAACCCATTAAGCCACCCAGGCGTCCCAGTATTAGTTTCTTAAAGAGGGCAGTCAGTGGATAGTATTTACAAGGCTTCTGGGGGGGGGGTGATATTTCCTAGAATGGTTTAGATGGATCTTTCTAGGCATGAAGTTAACTCAGTTGAGGAAAATCTGTGCTGTAACTGTTTAGTATTAGAGTTCCCAGCATCCAGAGTCTTCAAGGAGACTAATAAATTGGTGTGTGAAAAATGAATTGTCTGACCAGGTGAGCAATATATTATTGTCCTGATAGGAGAGGTTTCTGCCCAGAAGCAAACAATTTGCCAGACAATTTGGTTTACAGTCATTTCCTGAAGTAAATAGTTAAGCCATATCAATAAAAATAGTCTCAGTTCTCAGTCCTAATCGTTAAACTTTTGAACAAGGGGATCTCAATTCTCATATTTAAGGGGAATAAAGCCAAAACAAAGGAAAACCACATACTTTGAAGCCTTAGCTCACATTCCAGTTTTTCTTCCTCCTCAGTGTCTAACCATGAACAGATTCGTTAATATTCTGAGGCCATACAAATAATGCATATTGTATCTTGCATGTTCTTTTTTATCTATTTCAATTTAATAATGCATGTATAGCATCTAAACCAGTACTAATCATATAGAAGATGCACGCTAAGATTAAATTTCTTCCACCTGGAGAAGATTAAAACAATAAGGTCCATAGTGAAAATAGTATTTTAAGTTACTTGAATGTAGGGGATAACATGATACATTTTCTTTTATGTTTGCAAGGCAAACTTCTTTACAGATACATTTGTGGTATGCATTAAATTGTGTTGACTGATTTTTGCCATGTGGGAAAATTTATTTGTTATAAACTTAGAATGTTTGAGGAACACATTAATGGACAGGTTTTTTGAGCTAAATCTTATTTTTAGTTACACATCATAAAATTTACATGCTATAAATTTATAGTTAGAGGAGCTTCACAAAATGTATGCAGTTGTTCAGTCATTACTGTGAGTGAGTTTTAAAATACTTAATGATCCCAAAATATCTTTCCTGAAATTTTGCAATCTATCCCCACTTCCATTTTGGAAACAGGCAATGATTCATATGTTTTCCTAATTTATAAATTTTGCCTTTTCTAGAAATTTCCTATAAATGAAATCATATGCATTATAGTAGTTTATGCTTGCCTTGTTCTACTTAACATAATATTTTTGTAAATCATCCATGCTGTTGAATGTTGAGTCAGAATTTGTTTCTTTCTATTGCTTGGTAATATTCCCTTCTATGCATATACCACACTGCATTTATCTATCACATAATGATTGACATTTTGGTTGTTTTTAAGTTTTGACTATTAGAAATAATGCTGTTGTAAATAGTCACAGAAAGTTTCTCTGTGGATGTATGTTTTCTATTTCTTGAGTATATACCCAGAGATTAAATTGCTGCATCATGTAAGGATTATGTTCATTATTTTAAAAAGTTAACCATCTTTTTTGAAAGTGGTAGTATAGTTTTATATTCCCAACAGCAATATATGAAGACTCCACATTCTTTTTTTTAATTTTTTAATTTTTTAAATTAACATAAAAGTTATTATTTGTTTCAGGGGACCCTCCCCAATGTCCATCACCCAGCCACCCTATCCTTCCCACCCCTCTCTCCTCCAGCAACCTCAGTTTGTTTCCTGAGATTAAGAGTTTCTTACGGTTTGTCTCCTCCCTCAGCCCCATCTTGTTTCTTTTGTCCTTC
This sequence comes from Lontra canadensis, assembly GCF_010015895.1. Lineage (NCBI taxonomy): Eukaryota > Metazoa > Chordata > Mammalia > Carnivora > Mustelidae > Lontra > Lontra canadensis. The sequence goes on from NW_022631005.1 coordinate 17,566,234, forward strand.
CCTTCCCTCTCTTCCTACCACAAACCCCCACCCTCTCAAATCCCTCATATCAGAGAGACCATATGATAATTGTCTTTCTCTAACTGACTTATTTTGCTTAGCATAATACCCTCCAGTTCCATCCACGTCATTGCAAATGGCAAGATTTTGGGGGGGGGTTGATGGCTGCATAGTATTCCTTTGTATATAAACCACATCTTCTTTATCCATTCATTTGTTGATGGACATCCAGGCTCTTTCCATAGTTTGGCTATTGTGGACATTGCTACTATAAACATTCGGGCGTATGTGCCCCTTTAGCCCTTTATCTGATAGGTCATTTGTAAATATTTTCTCCCATTCTGTTAGTTGTCTTTTGGTTTTGTTGACTGTTTCCTTTGCTGTGCAAAAGGTTTTGATCTTAAAGTCCCAATAGTTCATTTTTGCCCTTGCTTCCCTTGCCTTTGGTGATGTTTCTAGGAAGAAGTTGCTTAGGCTGAGGTCGAAAAGGTTGCTGTCTGTGTTCTCCTCAAGGATTTTGATGGATTCCTGTCTCACATTGAGGTCTTTCATGGTGTAAGGAAATGGTCCAGTTTCATTCTTCTGCATTTGGCTGTCCAATTTTCCCAACACTATTTGTTGAAGAGACCATCTTTTTTCCATTGGAATTCTTTCCTGCTTTGTCAAAGATTAGTTGACCATAGAGCTGAGGGTCTATTTCTGGGCTCTCTATTCTGTTCCATTGATCTATGTGTCTGTTTTTGTGCCAGTACCATACTGTTTTGATGATGACAGCTTTGTAATAGAGCTTGTGATGCCACCGACTTTGGCTTTCCTTTTCAATATTCCTCTGGCTATTTGAGGTCTTTTCTGGTTCCACATAAATTTTAGGATTATTTGTTCCATTTCTTTGAAAGAAATGGATGCGCTTTTGATAGGGATTACATTAAATGTGTAGATTGGTTTAGGTAGCATAGACATTTTCACAATATTTGTTCTTCCAATCCATGAGCATAGAACGTTTTTCCATTTCATTGTGTCTTCTTCAGTTTCTTTCATGAGTACTCCATAATTTTCTGAGTATAGATTCTTTGCCCCTTTGGTTAGATTTATCCTGAGGTATCTTATGGTTTTGGGTGCAATTGTAAATGGGATTGACTCCTTCATTTCTTTTTCTTCTGTCTTTTTGGTGTACATATATGCAACTGATTTCTGTGATTTGATTTTATATCCTGACACTTTTACTGAATTCCTATATGAGTTCTAGCAGTTTTGGAGTGGAAGACTCCACATTCTTAGCAATACCTAGTATTGTCATTATTTCTGATTTTAGATAATGAGTTTGTGGTTTTGTTTTATTTTGTTTTGTTTTTAAAGATTTTATTTATTTGACAGAAAGAGAGACAGTGAGAGAGGGAACACAAGCCAGGGGACTGGAGGAGAGAGAAGCAGGCTCGCCATTGAGCAGGAAGCCTGATGCAGGGCTGGATCCAAGGAAACCTGGGATCACGACTTGAACCAAAGGCAGAGGCCTAACAACTAAACCACCCAGGTGCCCCAGCTTAGTGCACTTTTATTTTGTATTTTCCGAATGATCGCTAGTGCTGAACATTTTTTCATAAACGTATTGCTCACTTTCATAACCTATTTTGTTTAGTGTCTGTTTAACTCCTTTTGCCCATCTTTTAATTGAACTGTCTTCTCCTTGTTCAGTTGAGTGCTTAATATATTGTAAATCCAAATCTGTTCACCTTTGTTACGCAATTAACTTTAGCCAATCTCTGATTTGTCTATTTGTATTCTAAGATGTTTCTTTGAAAGAACAAAAATTGTAAACTTGACATTGTCCAATTTGTTTTTTATATAGTTTAAGTTTTTTGTGTCCTAAGAAATCTTTGTATAACACAAAGGTACATCTATTTTCTTCTGTTTCCTCTAGAAGTTTTATAGTTAAAATTTTACTTTTAGGCCTGTGGTACATTTTGAGTTTAAGTTTTGTGCATAGGAAGAGGAAATGGTGAAGATTCATTATTTTCCATGCCAACAGCCAGTTACTGAACCAGCATTTACAGGCACACTTCCTTTTATTGTGCTTCACAGATACTGCATTTTTACAAACTGAAAGTTTGTGGAAGTACTACATTTAGTAAGTCTACCAGTGCCACTTTTGCAGCAGCATTTGATCAGTTCGTTTCTCTGACACATGGAATTCTTGCAATATCTTAAATTTTTAATGATTAGTGGATGTGTTACGGTGATCTGTTTTCAGTCATCTTTGATATTACTATTGTAATTGTTTTGGGGTGCCAAGAACTGCACCCATATAAGGTGGCAAATTTAATGGGTAAATATTATGTGTGTTCTGACTGTTAAACCAACTGGCTATTACCTTGTTTCCCTCCTTTTCTTAGGACTCCCTATTCCCTATGATATAACAATATTGTAATTAGGCCAGTTAATACTCTTACATTGGACTCTAACTGTTCAAGTGAAAATAACAGTTGCACATCTCTCACTTTAAGCTAAAAGTTAAAAATGATTAAGCTTAGTGAAGAAGGCATGTCGAAAGCTAAGATAGGCCAAAAGCTAGAGCTCTTGTGCTGAACAGTTAGATCAAGTTGTGGCTGCCAGGGAAAATTCTTTAAGGAAATTAAAAGTACTACTCCAGTGAACACCCAAATGATAAGAAAGCAAAACAGCCTAATTGCTGATATGGAGAAAGTCAGGGTGGTCTGGATAGAAGATCAAACCAGCCATAATATTCTCTTAAGCCAAAATCGAATCCAGAGCAAGGCCTTAGCTCTGTTAAATTCCATGATAGCTGAGAAAAGTGAGGAAGCTGCAGAGGAAAAGTTTTAAGCTAGCAGAAGTTGGTTCATGAGGTTTTAGGAAAAGCAGCCTTCTCCATAATATAAAAGTATAAGATAAAGCAGCAAGTGCTGATTCGAAGCTGCAGCAAGTTATCCGAATATCCAGCTAAGATAATGAATGAAGGAGGCAACCACAAACAATAAATTTTCAATGTAGATGAAATAGACTTCCATTAGAAGAAGATGCCATCTGGGACTTTCACAGCTAAAGAGGAAAAGTCAATGCCTGGCTTCCAAGCTTCAAAGAAGAGGGTGATTCTTTTGATAAGGCTAAGCCAGTGGGTGACTTAATAACAAAGTTGAAGCCAGTGCTCATGGACCATTCCAAAAATCCTAGGGCCCTGACGAATTATGTTAAATCTACTCTACAGAGAGACTCTGCTATATAAGTGGAACTGCAAAGCCTGGATGGCAGCACCTATGTTTACAACATGGTTTATAGAATATATTAAGCTCACAGGTGTGACCTAATCTTCAGAAAAATAGATTCCTTTCAAAATGTTACTGCTCACTGATAATGTACCTGGTCACACAAGGGCTCTGATGTAGGGATCAACAAAATTAATGCCACTTTCATGCCTGCTCACACAACATTCATTTCTGCAGCCCTTGGATCAAGGTATAATTTTAACTTTCAAGTCTTTTTTTTTTTTAAGATTTTGTTTATTTATTTGACAGACAGAGATCACAAGTAGGCAGAGAGGCAGGCAGAGAGAGAGAGGAGGAAGCAGGCTCCCTGCTGAGCAGAGAGCCCGATTCGGGGCTTGATCCCAGGAGCCTGGGGCCCTGACCTGAGCCTAAGGCAGAGGCTTTAATCCACTGAGCCACCCAGGCGCCCCTTTACTTTCAAGTCTTATTATTAAGGAAATAGATTTCATCAGGCTATAGCTACCATAGATAGTGATTCCTCTGATTTAAACCTGGGCAAAGTAAACTGAAAACTTCTGGAAAGGGGCAACTGGTGGCACAGTGGGTTAAAGCCTCTGCCTTCAGCTCAGGTTATGGTCCCGGGGTCCTGGGATGGAGCCCCGGGTCGGGCTCTCTGCTCAGGGGGGAGCTTGCTTTCCCCACCCCTTTCTGCCTGCCTCACTGCCTACTTGTGATTTCTGTCAAATAAACAAATAAAATCTTAAAAAAAAAAAAAAAAAACTTCTGGAAAGAATTCACCATTCTAGGTGCCAGTAAAAACATGTGTGAATCAAAATATCACTATTAACTAGAGTTTGGAAGAAGTTGATTCCAACCTTCCTGGATGATTTTGTGAGGTTCAAGACTTCACTGGAGGAAGTAACTGTAGATGTGGTGGAAACAGCAAGAGAACTAGAATTAGAGGTGGAGCCTGAAGATGTGACTGAATTATTACAATCTCATGATAAAACTTGGACAGATAAGGAGTGATTCTTATAGATGAGCAAAGGAAGTGGTTTCTTGAGAAGAAATCTACTCCTGATAAAGATGCTATAAAGACTGATGAAATGACAAGAGATTTAAGGCATTACAAAAACTTAGCTGATAAATGAGTGGTAACACAGAGCATTGACTGAAATTTTGAAAAAAAAAATCTTTGGGTAAAATGCTATCAAACAGCATCATTTACTACACAGAAATGGTTCATGAGAGGAAGATTCAATCAAGGAGGCAAACTTCATTGTTATCTCATTTTAAGAAACTGCCACAAGCACCACAAATTTCAGTCTGATCAGTCAGCACTCATCAACACTGAGGCACGACTCTCCATCAGAAAACAGATTACAAATCACTGAAAGATCGGATAAGGATTAGGTTTTTTTTAACAGTGTTTTTAAATTAAGGTATTTACACTGTTTTCTTTACACATAATGCTATTATACACTTAATGGGATATAGTAGAAGCACAAGTTTTATATGCACTGGGAAACCAAAATACTCATTTCACTCAGTTTATTGTGATATTCACTTTATTGCCTATCTTCATTTCAAAAACAGTTTTTACCCTTTGTAATAAATAATACATGAATTGATGCTTTGAAATCTTGTGAATAGCCTCCTCCACAACTAACTGTATCCAATGATTTAGCATCTATTGTTGATCTTTCCTGAATGAGATATCTTAATGCTTTCTGATTTTCTAGGTGTGTTAGTCTTTCTTCCTTCCCTTCTCCCTCTCTTACATTCTTTCTTCAATCATTTCTTTCTCCCTGTCTTCTTCTCGCCCCCCTTTCTCCCCCCTCCTAACTTTCCCTCTTTTAAAATACCATTATGCATTCATGGATTTTCATTTTTCTTTATGAATTTATCTGGTGGGAAACCTTTCAGTCTAGATATAAATGTGCCTATTTTCCTTGGTGCTTTTTTGCTTCCAGTCCCTTTCAGTGAACAAAACTAGAAAATATACATATACGTGTGTGTGTGTGTGTGTGTGTGTAGATACATGATATTACATACACTATAACTATATTATTATATGTAAGAACATTATATATACATGTGAATACATAGCTTTGTTGAGTATAAAGACTTCTACAAAAGGTGATCTGTTATGAATTCCACCAGCAAAGAATAAAATACAAAGATTTCCTCAAAGACTTCAAGGGTTCTGATGTTTTTTTTTCACATCTGATAGATAAGAAATAATATTAAGCATAGTTTTATTTATCTTATTATACATGAAGTTGAGTATTTTTATACATTTAAGTACCATTTTTATGCACATTTAAAAAATATCCTTTCATGGTTTTTTCTCCCTCATTTTTCTATCAGATGTTTGGTCATCTGGAATTTTAGAGTTCTTCAGAATGTTAAGGAGATTAGTCTTTTATCTTTTGTATATATATTACAAATATTTTCTTCTAACTTGTGATTTGTCTTTTGCTTTTGCCCATGTTGTCACTGTATATATAATGGAATAAGTTTTTTCTTTATTATTATTTATTTATTGTTTTGCTGTTGTTTGAGTAAGTAGGTTCTTTTTTCTTTTAGTAAAGCTGTCACAATTAGAGGTTTTCCTCTGTTTTCTTATGGTTCTTGCATGGTTTTCTTTTTGGACATTTAGTTCTCTGATTCCTCTGGAGCTTTTGTGGGTGAGTGATTTGAAGTATGGTTCCCTGTTTATGTTTTTCCAAACTGCTATCCAATGGTCCCAACACTTGTCCTTAATGCTTCTCCTCCCTCCCATGTGGTGTGAGATGTGACTTTCTTCATATTACTAAAATGTTATTATATACTGGAATCTATTTTTGAATTTTCTTGTAATTTTCGCTTGTCTATTTATATGTCAGTTTCATACTATGATTTTTGGAACTCTAAACTACATTTTCAGCAGCCCTAGTTACCCCTCACTGATAACCTTTTTAGGGCCTTCCTAACTTTTCTGAATGTTCATCCCATACCTATTTTAGTATCATTTATGTATATCCAAAAATCATTATTTTATTGAAATTTTATATTAACTTGGAGATATTTGCCATTTTTTAATGTTATGTTGTCATATGGAAGAACRTACTCTTTAAATTTGCTTTTGTGTCTTTTTCTGGTTATTTTCAAATATCTCCCCTTGTAAGTTGCTATACTATCTTACTAAGCTTTTTCCTAAGTATTTAATCTTTATTTTGTCTTATGATGGGAGTTTTCTTTTCCATTACACTGTATGTTCTATTAAATTTTGTTGCAGGTGTAGATTTAAGTAACCATCGTCACATTCAACATACAGAATCGGTTCATCATTACATGGACACCTCATTGTATTACCCCTTGATGGCAATATCCTTCCTTTTAATCCTAACCTGGCAACAATTTATCTGTTCTCATTACCATATTCTTGTTCTAGAAACGGGATCATATAACATGTAATCCTTTGTTTTGTATGCTTCCCTCAACTGGGTTTGCTCAGTGCTTCCTCATGATTGGGTTCCTGCATTTTTAGCAGAGATACTACAGATGTGATATTTTTCCTAGTCAATTATTCTTTTTTTTTTTTTTTGGTAAAGATTTTATTTATTTTTGAGAGCAAGTGAGAGAGCACATAGAGAGAGAGAGAGAGAGAGAAAGAAGCGGACTCCCTACTGAGCAGGGAGTATATATGCTTTTAGTATACTTTAGTGTATATACTTTTAGAAATTAGCTTATTCTATGTAATTTTCCCTGATATTTAGACACTTATTTGGTTGTATTACTTTTTCTTGTCCAAAACATAGAAGGTTTACGTCATATTCTGCCATTTCTATCCCACCTTTGATACCATCTTATGTATGTTCCCTTAATTCATTGCAGTGAATTTTCTCATCATCCTTTGTTGGATGATTTGCTTCTTCTAGAAGACAGAAGTACAGTGTGTGAGTACAGTGCTCTCTGAATTCTTCCATATTTAAACTATTTTACTATAAGCTGTATCCTTAAATGGCAGTTAAAATAGATGTATTTTGGCTTTTCTTAAGACAACTTTTTGTTGCATTTGAAAATGGGAGTTAAAATTTGAGTTTTTATTAGATTGGGAGATTAATTTCAAAGGCTTGGACCTCTCCATATATACCGCTCTGATAATTGGAGCTTCCTAGATTATAGAATTAGGGAGAAATTTTATTTAAATGGGGAAAAAAGATACCCATTTTAAAAGTAGACTTTGATATAGGAAATTGAGGTACTCAGGGATCTGATGCTATTATCATATGTTAATGAAAGAGAGAGTGGTTTTTAAATCAATTTTCAATGTTTTTATTTTCATATAAAGGATAATAGCAGAAAAGATGCAGATAAACATTTCATCTTTTGGATGGGATTTAAGCTCAGATGATCCAGAGAGTGCAGAAGATGAGAAATGTGAGGAGGTCTGGCTTACAACCCCAGGATCCATCACAATCTCTAATCATTCAGGTATCTACCTTAGACTTTCCTTTAGGAAGGGGATAAATTCCAAGAGACAGAAGTGGAAGCTGCCAATCCTTTTAACGTTTGGGCTCCATAGCCCCAGAATATCTTATCTGTTGCATTCTCTTTATCAAAACCAGGCAAGGATCAAAGAGAAGAGAAATAAAGTCCACCTCTCCCTGTGAAGAATGGCATGTGCTTACAGGAGTGAAGTCGCAGCTTTTTCTGGAAATAATTACATAGTGTCATTGTCCCTAGAAAACTGACTCTACGTTTTTTTGAAGGACAAGATTTTACTTTATAGTTCTTTATATTCTCCAGAGTGCCTCAGATAATATTAATAAATAATATTTGATTGTTGCTTGGTTTCTAAAGGTACTTAATTAATCTTTTTGTCTGAATATCACGATGAATTCTGGCAGTAAACTACAGTACTCAAATAGATGGCACATAATTTACTGATCTATCTAACCGCTGTGACTTAATATGGATTCTGCAGTTTCCACATGGAGAGATATTTGTCATTAGAAAGACAATGTCAACAGTGTTGGATTTATTAACTTCCCTTACAATAAGAGTTTTTAGTTAAGGTGAAGGTACTAGAATTTCTTTTTCGCCCCATGGCCAGATTGCATTTTACATGGAAAGTTTAAAAGAAAAGGAGAGGTCAAGAAAGAACTGAGAAGGTCAGACAATATGTTCTTTGCTCTAATACCCATTTAAATTCAGTCATCAGAGAAAGGTACAATCAGAGAAAGCTATTCCCACAGTTAAAGATAAGGTCACCTACTCCTTTTTAAAAAATAATGTTTAATATGTACTGCTCTCTGATAATAATTTTTGCATATCAAAGTGGCCTCCTAAGAAATTTTACTTTCACTGATGAAATTCATACAATGTTGTAAGAATACAACTAATGATAGTCAAGATTTGTTTTACTGTACAAACAATATTCAATATAGTGCAACTGAATGCTTCTTTAAGTTAAAGTTTTTATTGTATTTCTTTATCCTTTTGCACCCCTCCCAACAAATGTCACAGTTCTTAGACATAATAGATACTCAGTAAAATTCAATATTTATTGACTATTAATATATTGTTTATTAAATGTGATTCCTTGAGTAAAATCTTTAGATAAAAAGCCAGATTTAATTAGATATTTTAAATCCTTGGTTCATTCTGGATGAACTAATTCTTCTTACTCTTTTATAAAATTAATTCTGAACCTTGGTTTCTCCATTTTTATTGGGGGGAGGGGCTAACATGGCATTTAATTTGTTATATTTTCTTAAAAAGTTTATATATAAAACCAATATATTCTATAAATATCTGTAGTATCAACAATCTGTGTAAGTGAATTATATAGTAGAAAGTTTATTTACCCATAAAAAACTCAGACATTTAAATTATGATTCTGGATTCTGGATTTAAGAGTTAAAAGATAGTAGTTTATTTATCTTCCCTAAGTCTTAGTTTCCTCATTTTTTTTCTTTTTTTTTTTTTTTTAAGATTTTTTATTTATTTACTTGACAGACAGAGATCACAGGTAGGCAGAGAGGCAGGCAGAGAGAGAGGAGGAAGCAGGATCCCCACTGAGCAGAGAGCCCAATGGGGGGCTCGATCCCAGGACCCTGGGATCATGACCTGAGCCAAAGGCAGAGGCTTTAACCCACTGAGCTACCCGGGTGCCCCCTCATTTTTTTTTCAATGAGCACAATGTGTTGTTGGTGGTATAAAATCAAACAACATATGCAGAAATAATGTATATTTAGATTTTAGTTTTAGCTTCTTGGCAGACTGATGATATTTTATTTATCTTTATACCCCAGGACCCTACAATATGATCTTATACACATCACATTATTCTTAAGGGTTTGACAATTGAATAAAATAATGTAAACTGAAGAAAACATTGTTTTTGTTTGTTTGTTTTAGAATTATAAAGCAGAAGTGCAAACAGATTTCAGCATGACAACATCTGTAGAACTTTTAGAAGACTTTTTCATGAGTATTTTTTTTAAAGATTTTATTTATTTATTTGACACAGAGAGAAAGAGATCACAAATAGGCAGAGCAGCAGCCAGAGAAAGAGTGGGAAGCAGGCTCTCCACTGAGCAGAGAGCCCGATGCTGGTTTTGATCCCAGGACCGTGAGATCATGACCTGAGCCAAAGGCAGAGGCTTAACCCACTGAGCCACCCAGGTGCCCCTTTCATGAGTATTTGTAATATATTCATATTCCTCTTCTTCCAACATGAAACAGCTCAGGGATAGCTCTAACAATTTGTGTTTTGACAAGTCCCATATACTCTTAGATTCAATTAATTTATTTTTAAAGTTGGTTTATTAAAACATCACCTACATAACTACTGTGAAGGTCAAAATAAATACAGCAGACAGAAACCCATTTTGTGACATGAATTTAAAATATTAACCAAGAAACTGATTTCAAGAAAGTAAAAGGTTTCACCTGACTTCTTTTAATAGAGGAAAAGATTTTCATGCAACAACTGGACTATAGTGGTTACCTAAGATTCAATTTCTCCCCTTTTTGCAGCAATTAACCTTTTAGAAGACTTTCATCTACTCGGGTACAAAGTACATTTCAAGTATACCATGCCCTCCTCATGAGATAAAAAGATTCATAACCACAGTAATATGACAGAATATGCTTGGAATCTGGTTAGGAAGGCTCACTTCTTGCTCTGCTGTGGTAGCATATGTATCTTAAAAGACTACTGAGATTGTGTTTACCTTAGTCATATTTAGTTTGTCAACTTCATCTTATCTTCTGTTAGCTAAATGTAGTATTATACACTTCCTGTAAAAGCCAGGAGACAAAGCATCCAGGTCACCCTTTCTTATGGTAATTTTTTAAAACTATCTTACTCATTTACCCATTTAAAAGTTCCTCTGATAATACGTCCACGCAATGAAACATTATTTTGCCTGTTGCCTCAATGGATAGAAGAAATGTGCAGCCGTGTGTCTCCCTAAGTATAAATGAGAGATGACTTCATTTAGTTTTAGTAGCATACTTGGGTTAATTATTTGACTGATGAACTTTACATATATATATTTTATTACCTTCGGAGAGAGTCATTGACAATAGAAGACACATATAGTTGGAATGTGCAAGCAAGTGTGAGTGGCACTTGTATGAACTTGGTCAAAAATGTAGTGCACCCCACACAATGTATAAGGCAAAAAATACTTCAAAAAGTATTGTTTTTCAAACACAGTGGCACTTTGCTACTCTACACATGGTATACTTTATGCCAAATCACATCTCCAAAAACTTTATTTTAAAGTAGATGGTCATAAAATCAATTGTATTTCCACGGGGCACCTGGGTAGCTCAGCTGGTTAAGCATCCAACTCTTGGTTTTGCCTCAGGTCATGACCTCAGGGTCATAAGATCAAGCCTAGCATCTGGCTCTGCACTCAGCATGGAGTCTGCTTAAGATTTTTTTCACCTTCCACCTCCCTCACCCTCTATTCCTCTCCCCATGTGCATCCTCTCTCTAAAATAAATAATTAAATGTAAAAAAAAAATTATTTCCTCAGAAGCAGTGTTGTGTGTAGATGTTATGCTCTTTATCAAAAATCTGTTCTCATAGTAGCTATAAACTGACAATATGATATAAAATCAAAACACTACAATCTTGGCAATATAGAATTATTTGAATATAAGGCACATGTTTTCATAATCATAGTGCTTCAAAACTACAGATATCCTAAAGATCAGAGACCAATCTCCTAATTCTAACATGAGGGCATTTGAAGAGTTTAATAATTTGCCCAATATTAACTATTTAGTTGGTGATAAATACATGACTAGATTCTAAGTTTCTATACTCCAAGACTAATTATATTCAAATTATTTTAGACCAAGCTCCATTACAAAAATCAAAAATTTGAAGTTATCTGTAAGTGATTTAGTTTCTCTGAAGAAAGATCATGTCTGGCAACTATCATATTGGGTCTTGCACCTCCACGGCCTTGATACTTTACAAGAATTTTATCTACAACTAGATTACGAGACTCATTTTTAGGAAATATGTACCAGTTGTCAGATATAAGCAAGATTCTTCAGAATGGGGATTTACCGCTTTTATACCAGATTCTGCTAGAAAAGGGGGGAGGACTAAGGGTTACATGTTCATCTTCTCACTAGAGTGGATGTGATCAAGAAGTTGCAAAACTGTGTTTCTATTGTTTTTTAACTCATTTATTTGACCAACATTTCTAAAACACACATATATGGAAGGATTTGTATTTATCCTAGGGATAAATAACTAAAAATTCATAACTACTTATTTAATGTTACTATACTTTCAGAAAGTAATCATTTGAAGAAAATATAGTGAGTCCAAAAGAACATTCTTTTCACTCTTCAGTGTGGAAAATTTCTGGCTACCATAGCCTTATACTTACATCTTACTCTATGGTCCTATAACATTCAAAGGGAGATACACAAAAAAGGATGTGCATTTCACGATAGTGGGAAATAATTCTTCAAATACCCTGTTTCATAAATTGGATCATTCTACCAAAGACCCTGAAGAGATATGGAATTATATATATTATTTGGTTACTAGTCTCTGTGGAGTTACTTCAGTTACTACTTTCCATCCAGTCCTGGGAGTGGAAACTTGCCAGGGTGGTTTGGTTGGTTGGTTGGTTGATTGGCTAAAGTGGGATTTAGTTATTAATTCATAAGGTTAAAATGTCAAGTTAATACTCTGAATACTATGATGGTTGGCTTCTCATGGCTAGGGATGCCATGGACCCAAAGTCTGACCATTAATGGTACTAGAGGGGACAGGTTAATATACTACAATTTTAAAGTCTCAAGACTCTAGAAATGCCATTTAGAAAGTATTAAAAAAAAAAAAAATCCAGGTCACTGAATAGCCTATTATAGAACTATGCAAATGTACAGAACAGTATTATTTTTATTTTTGATAAAAGACACTGTAAGTAACCAACTAGTTATTCCCAGATTTATGTTACTGAATTAAATTCACAGGCTCTCCTAATTTGGTAACATTTGAATTTGTAGTGGTAGTAAGTTTTGACTGTAAGGTCAGATTATACAGTGGAAGATACACTAGGTAAGAACCTCCTAAAGCAAAACAGAGTATGTGAGTTGACTTCTAGATACAAATGTTTTAAGAGTTATATATTTTAAGAATGAAAATATAGCACGTGTAACTTATGGTACAATATTTTTAGACATATCTGCAAACTCAATTTCTTCATGTGAAAAATGGGGATAATGAGTATTTTCATGGAGTTTTGAGGACACAAGTGTAAGACATGTTTCTAAATGGACTTATCACCACTCTCATACAGATGTGCACTTAATACATGGTTTGTTTGTTTTTTTTTCTTTTTTAAAAAGATTTTATTTATTTATTTGACAGAGAGAGAGAGAGAGAACTAGTAGGGGGAGCAGCAGAGGTAGAGGGAGAAGCAGGCTCCCTACTGAGCAGAAAGCCTGATATGGGGCTCGATCCCAGGACTCCGGGATCATGACCTGAGCTGAAGGCAGACGCTTAACCGACTGAACCACCCAGGTACCCCCGTGGTGGTTATTTTCTTTCTTTTCCCTCTAAAAAGCCTTCATGTGTACAGGGATAGAGGGAACATTCCTGAACTTCATCAAATCTATCTATGAAAAACCCACAGCAAATATCATCCTCAATGGGAAAAAGCTTGCAGCCTTCCCATTGAGATCAGGAACATGACAAGGATGCCCACTCTCACCACTCTTGTTCAACATAGTATTAGAAGTCCTAGCAACAGCAATCAGACAACAAAGAGAAATAAAAGGTATCCAAATTGGCAATGAAGAAGTCAAACTCTCTCTCTTCGCAGATGACATGATTCTTTATATGGAAAACCCAAAATACTCCACCCCCAAACTACTAGAACTCATACAGCAATTCAGTAACGTGGCAGGATACAAAGTCAATGTACAGAAATCAGTGGCTTTCTTATACACTAACAGTGAAAATACAGAAAGGGAAATTAGAGAATCGATTCCATTTACTATAGCACCAAGATCCATAAGATACCTGGGAATAAACCTAACCAAAGAGGTAAAGGATCTGTACTTGAGGAACTACAGAACACTCACGAAAGAAATTGAAGAAGACACAAAAAGATGGAAGACCATTCCATGCTCTTGGATCGGAAGAATAAACATTGTTAAAATGTCTATACTGCCTATAGCAATCTATACTTTTAATGCCATTCCAATCAAAATTCCACCGGTATTCTTCAAAGAGATGGAGCAAATAATCCAAAAATTTGTATGGAACCAGAAGAGACCCCAAATCGCTAAGGAAATGTTGAATAACAAAAATAAAACTGGGGGCATCACGTTACCTGATTTCAAGCTTTACTACAAAGCTGTGATCACCAAGACAGCATGGTACTGGCATAAAGACAGACACATAGACCAGTGGAACAGAGTAGAGAGCCCAGATATGGACCCTCAACTCTATGGTCAAATAATCTTCGACAAAACAGGAAAAAATATACAGTGGAAAAAAGATAGTCTCTTCAATAAATGGTGCTGGGAAAACTGGGCAGCTATATGTAGAAGAAACTTGACCATTCTCTTACACCGTACACAAAGATAAACTCAAAAATCTTTTAGACCTCAACGTGAGACAGGAATCCATCAGAATCCTAGAGGAGAACATAGGCAGTAATCTCTTCGATATCAGCCACAGCAACTTCTTTCAAGATATGTCTCCAAAGGCAAAGGAAACAAAAGCCAAAATAAACTCTTGAGACTTCATCAAAATAAAAAGCTTCTGCACAGCAAAGGAAACAGTCAAGAAAACAAAGAGGCAACCCACGGAATGGGAGAAGATATTTGCAAATGACAGTACAGACAAAAGATTGATATCCAGGATCTATAAAGAACTCCTCAAACTCAACACACACAAAACAGATAATCATATCAAAAAATGGACAGAAGATATGAACAGACACTTCTCCAAAGAAGACATACAAATGGCTATCAGACACATGAAAAAATGTTCATCATCACTAGCCATCAGGGAGATTCAAACTAAAACCACATTGAGATATCACCTTACACCAGTTAGAATGGCCAAAATTAGCAAGACAGGAAACAACATGTGTTGGAAAGGATGTGGAGAAAGGGGAACCCTCTTCCACTGTTGGTGGGAATGCAAGTTGGTGCAGCCTCTTTGGAGAACAGTGTGGAGATTCCTCAAGAAATTAAAAATAGAACTTCCCTATGACCCTGCAATTGCACTACTGGGTATTTACCCCAAAGATACAGATGTAGTGAAAAGAAGGGCGACCTGTACCCCAATGTTTATAGCAGCAATGGCCACAGTTGCCAAACTGTGGAAAGAACCAAGATGCCCTTCAACAGACGAATGCATAATACACTATGGAGTATTATGCCTCCATCAGAAAGGATGAATACCCAACTTTTGTAGCAACATGGACGGGACTGGAAGAGATTATGCTGAGTGAAATAAGTCAAGCAGAGAGAGTCAATTACCATATGGTTTCACTTATTTGTGGAGCATAACAAATAGCATGGAGGACATGGGGAGTTAGGAGAAGGGAAATTGGAAGGGAAGGTGAACAATGAGAGACTATGGACTCTGAAAAACAATCTGAAGGGTTTGAAGAGGTGGGGGGGTGGGAGGTTGGGGGAACCAGGTAATGGGTATTAGACAGGGCATGGATTGCATGGAGCACTGGGTGTGGTACAAAAACAATGAATACTGTTATGCTGAAAATAAATTTAAAAAAATGATTAAAAAAAAAAAAAAGCCTGCATGTGATTATCTGGTTATATGTATATACTAAGATCCAATGTTTGCCATCTTTTTTTCACACGTCATCTGTGGAGTACATGTTTTTGTTTTTGTTTTTTTTTTAAATCAAGTAGACTTACATAAAAGACCTTATTCTACTAAGCCTTAAAGTAGTTATGTATTTACATAAGGTAGTACATCAAAAGAGTCAATACAGAAAATTATACACGGATCAACCTAGGAGGGATTTCTAGGTGGACAGAAGCTATCTAATTGTTTTGCAGCTTGACAGAACTGGAGGTGAAGGGAAATCTACATTTCTAATCTGAACTCTAGTATAAAGTCTTTCCAAAATGGAAGCCATAAAACTAATCCAGGTAGTACAAAATAAGTCTCTGACAATGATATAAGCTTGGCTTTTTAAAAAGGCTTTCCTGAGTATTGGTCAAAGAAAAACAAAAGGGTTAATTTAATATTCAGAAAATAAAAAAAGACAATTTGGGAAAGCTCTACCCTCAACTTTTTGATTAGTTAACAGTGTATACAATAAACTAGTGTCTAAGGGCAAGGTGGGTAGAGTAAGAATTTTGGAAATCATTTCCCACCACTAACACTTTCTTAACATTCCTGTTCTATGTGCCCTAGCTATAAGATGGAATATAATACTATAAGAGTATCTATTTTTTGGAGCAGTTGAATGTGCTAATACACATAAAACTCCTAGAATAACACCTCAATATACATTAATCATTTTAATTTTTATTATTATTTTATTTTGTTATTACTATGCTACCCTTTTTTGGTGTCTGATATTTTATAAATAACTGTAGTCTAGAAATGGAGTTGACTGCATTGCTCTTGAAAGTAGTGCAGTTGGGGATGGTTGAGGATATAGTTACATAAAATTATATTTTAGCAAATTAAGCTTAGGAGGATAATATTTTTCTTTCTTTAATAAATAATAAAATTTTTTAAAAATAAAAATCTACAGTAATAGAGAATTACCAAAATAATTTTATTAACAAAAAGCACAATGTCTACTCATCACCATTGTAATGCTTTACAACAGAGAATATTCAAAATGAAATATGTATATATGACATAAATAGATATTTAGAAAGAAAACAAATGAGACTAGCAAATATTTTTTTAAATATGACAATAAAAATAAAAATAAAAATATGGCAATGGAGAAAAAATATGACAATGGAATTATTATTTAAAGATAAGAATTTTCTTCAAGAAAATTCAAAAAAATCAGATAAAATAAGATTAAAACAATTACAGTCAATTAAAAAACTGGGTACAAAACTAAATAAAATATCCAAACATTTATGTATATATATCAGCCAGAGCTAGTGAAAAAGAATATAATAGAGGAAAAGATGCCACTTTAAAGGTTAAGAAAACTTGTTACAGATTTAACAAAATAATAAACAGAAAATGTGCAAGTCTTTAGAGGAAAAAATACTATAAAGTTTATCAAAGACATGAAAGAAGACTTACATAAACCATGTGCCAGAGTAAAGGTAAAAGTGCCAATTGTATTTGAATAACGAATAAATTTAATACAAATGTTATTTTAAATATTTAGTAGTATAATAGGACTTGAAAGTTTATCTTCATATCTACCTAAGAGTACAATTTCATAACAATATCCAAGAAAGTATGAAAAATTGATGACAAAATTTAGGTAATTCTTTTTTTATAAAATACTTATTTTATTTTATTTTTTTAGAAGAAGAGAGAGAGAGCACACACACAAGTATGGGGAGGGGCACAGGGAGAGGAAAAGAGAGAATGTTAAACAGATTGCTCCCTGCATGGAGAGCCTAACCTGGGGCTGGATCTCAGGACACTGCGATCGTGAGCTGAGCCAAAATCAAGAGTCAGGAACTTAGCCAACTGAGCCACTGAGGCACTCCTAGATAATTCTTTTGTATAACATGAATACATTCTATAAGGATGTAGCAATCAAACTTTTAACATGGGCATAGAAATAAACTAATAGAACAGTAAAAAATAATAAACAGCCGGGAACAGATTCATAAAAAAGTAGCTTTTCAAATATGTGTGGAAATTATAAATTATATTATTGTACATTAATTGATTATCCTTTAGGGGAAACCATTAGTTGTTCATTTTACATCATAAAAAACAAAAATTAACTCATGAGAATTAGAGAGCTAAAATTTAAAATTATTTGTAAATTACCAAATATTAAAGGACAGTTTTATAAAATTTTTGGAGGAGAAGAAATTTCCTAAGCAACACAACAAATTAACTAGAAAGTGACTGACAGACTTGACCACATGAAAATTAATATTTGTTGCACATATGAAGCTAATACATAGTATGTGTCAATTATATCTCAATAAAAAAATTAAAATGTCTGGAAAAAGTTTCAAACAGATAAGAATAAACAGAAAAAATCACAAAATAAGATATTGGGGATAAATATTTATAACAAAGATAATATATGTGACAGAAAAACAAATCCTGTAAAATCTGATGAAAATATATAAGAAGACAATACATTAAGTAAAAAGACCAGAAGTAGCCAAATGAAAAAATGGTGAGGCCCTATATAAGAAATATGAAAAAAAACAACAACCTTGATTGTAATATAAACGAAAGCAAACAATGTACATAATGTTTTAATCCTCCCTTTAGAAATAATATTTAACCTCATCTTGACAAGATTTAAAAATGGAAGGAATGGTAATCGGTTTAGCATCTTTAAATGACAATTTGGCAATATCTAGTGGTATTTGAAATTTGCCTACTCTTTGTTTCAGCAAATCCGCTACTGAAGAAATACTCACATAGATGTAAAAAATGTAATTGCTACAATTTTATAATAGTTAAAAATTGAATATAGTTTTGAATAATTTTTACATAAATACTATAGCAGATCTGGTATATAACACATACTAAGTTAGATGCGAGCATTTACTTTACTTGTAACAATAATTACCAGTATTGATATCTGTGTTGAATATTTTCCTTTTCTCTTCTAAATTCTCTCTCCACCCATCTCTAGGCTGCTCTGGACCTGGGAAGAGAAATGCTATGGACTACAACCACAGACCTTCAGGACTTCTGATTTTGTTTGTGTCCCATCAGTAAATAATCAGAAGATGAACTAAAATAAGGTTGGGATATTTGACTTCCTCCATGGCAAGTTCCTGTGCATTAGATGCTTTTGTCTAATAAAAGCCACAGTGTCAGTTAGATACCACCCTGGTTTCTAGCAACCATTTCTATTGTTCACTTCCTCAGGCCTACGGACAGCACAGCTCCCTGCTACCATGAGCCACGAGGTTCTGCAGTACGCCTTGTTTTCTTAAGACCCATCACACCTTTGTAAGTAGTACCTACAGTTAACTTTCTTCAAATCGTCTAATCTGAGAGAACCTTACATTATTGCTTTCTCACAGTATTCTTAACAGTGTTTCATTTTTTCATCACTGTTGGCAGAGCTCCACTTTTTTTTTTTTTTTTTCCCAGCCCTGCAGCTCCTTCCCTACAACCTTTTAGTTAGAGAACGTAATCCGTTTCCCTCAACATAATGATCAGTCCTGATTACTCGGTGTTAAATATGGTAGTTCTAGTCACTGTACCAGCAGGATCTCATGAACTTAAAAAAGAAGACGCACAAGAAGGGGGCGTTTTCTGGTAGACATTGTGAAGTTTGGTGTGATGCCTGGGGCTGACTTGGGTGATACACCATCGCGCCACTGTGCTAACATGGCACAGCAGGCAGATGAAGAGTGTGAGTGAGCTGCCTTCCCTTAGGGAAGGGTTGCCTTCTTGTGGATCCTCTTCTGTGACCTAACACATTATCTTCTTATTGTTTAACCCCTTTTGAGTTGGTTTTCTCTTACTTTCAGTTGAAGGCATGCCCTCTGACTTGAATACTACTGAATGCTAGAAACTACAAAAAAAAAAAAAAAAAAAAAAAAGAGGTAAATTGGCTTTTATTGAGTTGCGGCTATTTCCAAAATTAATTATAATCACTCACAAAAGAAAATAAAGTGTGTATATATGTAGGTAACCTTACATATGTATTTAATCTTATGCATATTAGATTTAATAATACAAATTAAATCAACATCATATTGATATATATCATTATATAATGACTAGATATTACTATATCTAGTAATATATATTAATATTACATGTAATATTAATACATATTATTAGGTATTTATATATAAATTATTATATCATGTTATATGTTATATATTTATATTTTATTTATTTACATATATTATATTATATATTATTACATACATTATGTAATATTATATATTATATATAAATATATAAATATATTTTAAGAAATATTATATATTATGTATTTATATATATTACTATAAAATTATTAGATTATATTATGTATATTATTTAATGTATCTTTTATATATAACTATGATTTTATAAATATATATATAAAATGATATAGTATCTAATGATCTTCTGCCCCAAATATCCAAACTAAATATATATGTATATTACTTACGTAAGTGGTTTCTGAATGTTCTGGAATTAATAGGAATTTTAAAAAATACATACTTGACCCTACCTCTCTAAACCCACTCATTTTACAATCCCTTCCCTTGTATGTAATACTTAGCAACCTGATAGTCTTTCTGAACAACTCTAGGGAGTCATAAATAACCCATAATTCTTTATTAAAATACCTAGTCTTACCTAATGGCAAAGCTCCTATCTTCATTAAATTTAAATTTTTTTTTCAACCCGATTTGAGCATGCCTCAATTTTATAAGCTTGTAATAGGGAAGTTAAACCTTTAGGTCTTCAACTTTTTACCACCTTGTTCTTCTATTGCCCTCACTCATGCTGCCCCTGGCCCATGTAGAAACTGAAAAGGGAGAAGAGGTAAGGGAGAGAAATCGTCTGACTTTACTATAAGAGTACAGTCTGGCCTGGGGGCTGTATATGTATTATATTGACAATTGCTCACTTATTTTCTCAAGGGGTTTATTTATATAAACCATGGGGATGGCAATGTGTCCTCTACCTAACCATTTATCTATTTCCTCAGCCACTGGATTCCTGAGTTCCATCCCCCCATAGGCGATATATGTAGAAGAGATCTGTTTAAGAATATCCATATCTTCCTTCCTGCAGCAAGACACATATCTGGCAAATACATATCTTTGCCGTGTCTTTGTGTGTAGTAAACCTATATCTCTTTGGAGTCTCTCTCTCTCTCTCTCAAACAATTCTAACCAGGATTTTTATTTTGAAATTTCAAACTTCTAATCAGTCCATATTCTAAAACTCTTAGACAAAGTCCAAGTTTTACAAGTGCTTATCTCAAGTTCTGCCAGAATTAGCCTATCATTTACCCTTCAAACATAAAAGAATGCTAAGAATCCATTAGATTGCTAAAGAAATTGGAAAATAAGACTTTATTTACAGGAGGATTTGGTGTGCTGCAAAATGTTTCCTGTTCTCTTGTCTTGGGGAAAGGAGAAGGAACATAACCTGTCATCTAACTGAAAACAAATCAACCATTTAGCTTGATATAGTTTTGATGATTCCACAATTTTACACTACTGAAGGTGGGTCCTAAGGATGGCATTAGAATTTTGTAATGCCCTGTATAAATGTTTTTACTCTTTTTGAAAATAATAAACCAAAAATCTTGGTTCATTCATAATGTCTTTTGATACATGCTTGTACATATCTCAAGATGATCTCCTTGGAATGGCCTAATAGTTTACTACTAAAACTTGCAATGTTTTGTTAATTGGTGTTGTCTCAGCTTTGAAACAACTGACACTGAGTCCTCAATTAAAACTTTAAGACCTAGGGATGCCTGGGTGGCTCAGTCGGTTAAACGTCTACCTTCTGCTCAGGTCATGATCCCAGGGTCCTGGAATCCAGTCCCACATCAGGCTCCCTGCTAACCTGGGAGTCTGCTTCTCCCTTTGCCTGCTGTTCTCCCTGCTTGTACTTTTTCTCTCTCTCTCTGACAAATAAATAAATAACATCTTTAAAAAAAATATAAGAACTGAAAAGTCCATTTTAACATCTTATCACTAATACTAGATATGTAAACATGTAGGAAAACAATTGGTGGAATATACCACAATGTTAACAGAGGTTGAATTTGGAGAAAGGATATGAGATTGGGAATAGCTCAAATTACGGAACATTTTGTATTTACAACATACACTTATTTTTTATTTAGATTTTAAAAGTTAGAATTCATTTATTATTTATATGCCTGTAAATAATAACAACCTTTTAAAAAGTGAGAGGAACTAGACCCTAGAAACCAAAACTATTAGAAAATTCATTAGATCATAAAATGTTCAACTATGTGAATTATGAATTTTTAAAAAAAAAAATCACTGAATCCTTGGATTTGAGACACTGATCTCGCAGAAACAGAAGTGAAAATGACAGACTCCGTGCTCCTAATGAGGGAGTTATGTCAGGTTTTGGAAACTTTGAGAGCTATTGTAATACCCCATACCTCTGAGGTACTACTACAGGGGAGGAGAAAGTTTTCTCCCTAACTTTATGAGATTTAATGTGGAATTAAGGTTTGCTCTCTTGAACATGAAGATTAACATCTGGCCTTGAGGCTTTTGGTCACATTGAATATAGTAATGAAACCGCTTCTCTGACATGCAGTCCTATAGTAAAAGGAAAAATCTGCTAAACCTCAGAGGCTGTACAGTTGGACTGCACTACAGCAGTATTAACAGAGACTTTTCCAGCTCTGTCTGAAATAAACACAAAATACACTAAAAAAAACTAATTATCAAGAAGCTTCCATTTATGAAAACACTAATATATTAAAAAATATAACCCTGCAATTAATTTAAACCATATAAAACTAACCAACTAATCACCAAATAGGTTAAGCGCAATATTAACTATATTTTTGTTTGTTCTCTTAATATTTAGAAGGACTTTCAGAAATATTCCAAAATCTGTTATTAAGAGAAATGACTGGAGGGGTCCTTGGTGGCTCAGTTGGTTAAGCATCTGACTCTTGATTTCAGCTCAGGTCATGATCTCAGGGTTGTAAGATGGAGCCCCAAGTCAGGCTCCATGCTGTGTCTGTTAAGATTCTAGCCCTCTTTGGGCCACCTGGGTGGCTCAATGGGTTAAAGCCTCTGCCTTCAGCTCAGGTCATGATCCCAGGGTCCTGGGATCGAGCCCCACATCAGGCTCTCTGCTCTGCGGGGAACCTGCTTCCTCCTCTCTCTCTCTGCCTCTCTGCGTACTTGTGATCTCTGTCTGTCAAATAAATAAATAAAATCTTAAAAAAAAAAAAAGATTCTAGCCCTCTCTTTGCACAGCCCCCAAACTCCACCCCTGCTCTCAAACTCTTTCTCTCTAAAAAAAATAAATAAATAAAATAAAAGGCTGGAAAAGACTGTTATTCTACAGCAAGCTGAAATATTAAAAATCTTTTTCCTGAAAACTTATTGAATAATAATCATTCTAACAGTCTAAATGTTTAAAGCTATAGATTATACTAAATATGCTAAAGATTATAATTGTTATGGATTTGAGATAGCAGTTATCTCTTACCTGTGTATCTTTTGATCATAGCCTCTCCCTTCCCTTTCTCAAATATCCCCTTCCCAAGTTCAAGGGCAGAATGGAAAGGGAATTGTGGTTTGTGTTTCCTAAAAGACCACAGACATGAGCAGGACTGTCAAATAAAGGCTGGGTGGGGGTCTTCATCTGTACTTTGGTGGAGAGTGGGAGAAAGATGGAGAGTGAGCTAATTGGCCTCAGGATTTTCATTCCAGCTGTTGGAACCCTTCTCTTGATCACTGCTACAGGGTTGCTGACTTTGTGGGGTTGTGCTATAGAAACCAACAGTAAGAAAAGCTTGAAAAGTGAAGAATGGCTGTTAATTAGATGGTGGTGAATGAGCTGAGCAGGGATAACATGGGACTGCCCCATCTTAAGAAGAAATTTAGCCCATGTAATAGGCTGCATGTTAGTGACAGCAAAGGATATCAACAAAGGATGGTTTCTAAAGGTTGAGACTTTATTCTAGCCTCAAAATTCCTCACATAGCAGAGGTCTGTCATTCACATAACACTGTCAAAAAGTAACAAGAGCTTCCAGATTTTCTACTGAACTTTACAGATGTTTGCAAAGCCTTTATGTGGTTCTTAAAGGTAAATGTGTTCCATCAGACTTATATAAACGCTATTAGGATGAATACACCTCCTAAGCCATTTTTCTCTTTTCACTGTCTTCGAGTTTGCAAATATTACCTTTGAAATGTAAATGGAACTTACTTGTTCCCTTACTATGGCATATACTCTTAACTCTAATATTGAAACAAAAATAAAATTATCATGCAATGAAGTTGAGGTTCCTCATTTGAGATCATATAATAAAGAATCCTTTGTGTGTTAAAAATTTGACATAGAAGTCCGAGACATATAAGGAACAGTGCAAACTCATTTAATGTATACAATCCCCAGACGTATTTAATAGGATTTTTAAGCATAACATCTTATATAACTGCACAGAAACAGTAGTGTTTCAATTTTACTCTTTTATCATCAGCAGGAAACTAGAAAATAGTGCTTCCGATGCTAAAGAAGAATTTGCTGGTGATTACACTTTTTTAAGTTGAGCTCCTTATAAATGATTTTCTCCACTTGTAAAGAAAGTGCTGGTAATCACCCATATGTTAAGAGAAGTAGAAAGAAAGAGATCCATTTGCATCACATTGCACTGTACTAGGCTTGAGAGGGAGATTCCTCAATCTCCAGAGATTTTATTTACAAAGACAGTTTCTGTACACTGGGCAATAGCTTCAGTACCTGCAGTTTCCAAGCTGTCAAAAAATATGAAATTGATAATGTTCCAGGCATTCAATAATGCAACTGATCTAAAGAAACCTTTCTTTTCTCCCTGCTCTTAATTTAAATGGATGGTCAGCAGATATTTTTAAATGAATGAAGCTCTGATTATACATTAAATTTTAATTCTCAGAGGACTAAGATTTTGCTAAATAAGTTTGGGTGGCCACAAAGCAATGCACTGCTTTCTTGGAAAATTCAGACATCCGAGAATTTCTAAACATCCTGCAGGAAATAGACTGAATCTATAAAAGCTAATTTAGTTCTGTAACTTCCAAATGTAAAAAAAAATATATTATTGGAAAATCCTGTTTTCAACTCAAATGGGATCTAACCTAAATTGGGGAGATATATTATTAGAAATATTAAATTCCTTTGATTGATAAAGGGGAGTTTTAACAGAAATGCACATGTAAATTATTTTAATGAGGACGAATTACAGGTTTTAGAATAATGGCAATAACAGCAATATTGACCACTATTGTAAAATACTGAGAGCTTATTATTCCTCAGTTACGGTAAGGGGTCTTTTACAGACATCTCGTTTATACTCAGACCAATTTTATGAAGTACTTTTATTCTCAATTTACAGATAATTAAGTGATAATTCTGAGATCACATATGGCTCGTAAGAGATAAAGTTGAAATTCAAATTCTAGTCCCTCTGATTCTATAACCTCTGCTCTTGGCAACTGCTGTAATTGTGTAAAGCTGCAGAGCACTCCCCACAAACATAATGGTGTAAAACAACAAGCATTGGTTGATCTTACTGTTCACAGTTCTGGGGGTTGACTGGGCAAGACAGAGTGGTTCTCCATGGGTCTCTAATACGACTGTACTCACACAGTGGCTAGGGCCAGTGTTACCACAAAAGATTGTTTACAGGCCCACCTGTTGTCCAGGGCATGTTACACATGATCAATACTCGCAGCCTGGGCTTCCTCAGAGCATGGCAGTGGAGTTCTGAGGGTGAATGGCTCCAAATGTAGAGCCTAAAAAAAAAAAAGAACAGTGTATTTTGGGGGCACCTGAGGGGCTCAGTTAGGCATCTGCCTTTGGCTCAGGTAATGATCTTAGGGTCCTGGAATTGAGTCCCTTATTTGAATCCCTGCTCAGCAGGGAGTTTGCTTCTCCCTTTTCTCCCTGCTCCCGCACTCTCTCTGTATCTCTGTCTCTCTCTCTCCCCAATAAATAAATAAAATCTTAAAAAATAAGAATAGCATATTTTCTTTTTCTTTTTAAAGATTTTATTTGTTTATTGGACAGAGAGAGAGATCACAAGTAGGCAGAGAGGCAGGCAGAGAGAGAGAGATTGGAGGAAGCAGGCTCCCCGCTGAGCAGAGAGCCCGATGCGGGGCTCGATCCCAGCACTCTGGGATCATGACCTGAGCCGAAGGCAGAGGCTTAACCCACCGAGCCACCCAGGCACCCCACATATTTTCAAATGGAAAAGAAGCATGTTCCATTTCTTAGTAGGATTAACGTCAAAGAATTTGTAACTATCTTTTCATTAATACTGATTTTTAAAATTGTAGTAAACGCATGTAACATAAAAATTTGCCAACTTAGCCATTTTTAAGTGTAAAATTCAGTGGCATTAACAACTTTAACATTTCTGTGCAACCATTACCATTCTCCATCCACAGAACACTTTTCTTCTTGCAAAATGGAATTTTTTTTTAAGATTTTATTTATTTATTTGAGAGAGAGAGAGAGAGAGAACACAAGCACAGGGAATAGCAGAGGGAGAGGGAGAAGCAGACTCTCCCCTGGGCAGGAAGCCTGATGCAGGTCTCGAACCCAGGCCTGAGATCACAACCGGAGCCAAAGGCAGGCACTTAACCAACTGAGCCACCCAGGCTCCCCTGGAAATTCCTACCCCTTAAAAATAATTCTTCATCCCCTGTTTCCCAGATCCTGGCAACTACCATTCTACTTTCTGTTTCTCTGATTTTGATGCAAGCATAATCATATAGCATTTGTCCTTTTGTGACTAGCTCTTTTCACTTAGCATAGTATCCTCAAGTTTCATCCATGTTGTATGTAGCACATGTCAGAATTTCCTTCCTTTTTAAGACTAAATAATATTCCATGTATGTATAAATATCCCTTCAAGGAGTAGAATTGCTAGGTCATATACATACGTGCTTATAGTACCATTATTCACAATAGCCAAAAGGTGGAAGAACATATGTGTCCACTGACAGATGAACACAGAAACAAAATGTGGTGTATACATACAATGAAATATTATTTATTAATATGATACTTTTTTTTAAAAATTTTTTAAAATATTTTATTTATTTATTAGACAGAGATCACAAGTAGGTAGAGAAGCAGACAGAGAGAGAGGAGGAAGCAGGCTCCCTGCTGAGCAGAGAGCCTGATGTGGGGCTCGATCCCAGGACCCTGGGATCATGACCTGAGCCGAAGGCAGAGGCTTTAACCCTCTGAGCCACCCAGGTGCCCCGATACTTTTTTTTTTTATTTTTAACTGCATGCTGTTTTTTAAAGTGTATGCGCCACTTTACATTTGCATCAATAGGGCACAAGTCTCCAGGAGAGCATGAGAAGGGAGAGGGTCACTGAGCAGGAAGCCCAATGCGGGACTTGATCCTGGAACTCCAGGATCATGACCTGAGCAGAAGGCAGTTCCTTAACCAACTGAGCCACCCAGTCACCCTCAAATCTGAATGACTTTTATATTTTGCATCCTGTCTTAATCTTGATCTTACAGGAAAGCTTCTAGTCTTTTACCATGAAGTATGATGTCAGCTGTTGTTAACATCTTTTAAATTACCATAGTAATTTTTAATTTTTAATTTTGTTTAATTATTTTGTTTAATTAATGTAATCTTCATACTCAAAACTTTATTGTATTTATATTTAAGTGATGAGGCATCACTAACTATACTTATTGTCCAGTTATGCAAGAATGAAAAGGTAAGGGCGCCTGGGTGGCTCAGTGGGTTAAAGCCTCTGCTTTCGGCTCAGGTCATGATCCCAGGGTCTTGGGATCAAGCCCCGCATCGGGCTCTCTGCTCAGCAGGGAGCCTGCTTCCTCCTCTCTCTCTGCCTGCTTCTCTGCCTACTTGTGATCTCTGTCAAATAAATAAATAAAATCTTTAAAAAAATAAAAAGAATGAAAAGGTAAGGAAAGAAGCTGTCAAAGCAATCCAGGACTAATGACAAAAGTGCTTGCCAGTTTATTCAAAATGGAAATATGAAGCTAAAGTTAACATTATTAGATTCAAGACTTACGGGCTTATTTGGAATTATTTGGATATTGTAAGGATTAAAGCTACTACCTTTATAAATGAAGGCAATTATTACTTAAAATATAATTTAAGTAAGTCAGTGGTAACATTTCAAATAAGTGTGGAAAGGACAGTGTTTAATAAACAGTATTAAGAAAATTACATACTGATTTGAAAAAAAACTGATTTCAATCTTTAGCTGCCACTGTTCCCAAATTCATCCTAGAAAGACTAAGGAATTAAGCAGGAATAATGAAGCCATCAAAGTATAAAAAGAACATATCAAGACAGTTTTTATAATATTGGGGTGCAGAAGACCTTTCAAAGAATGACATAATAGCAAAGATTGACATACCTGAAAAAATAAAAGTTAAAATTTCTGAATGGAAATGACACAAAGTTGAAAGGCAAAATGGGGAAAATCATCACATATATATGACAAAGTTATTAAAAAGTCGATAGAGTGGATAAAGAAATTCTACCAAAAATTTTTTAAAGGATTCCACAAACAACACATCCCCCAAATACTCTAATAGTATAAGCAGATAATTCAGAAAAAAATAAAAACAATATATGACCAATAAACATTTAAAATTGTTTGACCCAACCACGAATTAAAGGAAAACAGTATTTATTTTCCTGCTAGAGTGGCAATATTAAAAGGCTTGGTGATATCTAGTATCTGAAGTGTACTGGCCATTTGCTTCTTTTCTCTTAAAATCCATTCTTTGCTTTCTCTTCTTTCTTCTTCATTATAGAAGGACTGACTCCTCTAGGCTGCATTCCCCAGACACTCATGTCAGCTGCCTTCCAGCTGAATCTGCCAAAGGAAAGAACTGGAAGCAGAATCAAAATTGGATAGAAGAAATAAGTCAAGTTTATTATTTTCCATCTCCTTTTTAGGGCAGTGCCTTTGGCTGAATGACACTGCCTCGGTGGCTGAGTTTCCAGCTGGTAACTCCAGCTCCCTGATACCGGTAACACCTCCTACTCCCATTATCCTTCTGCCAATGACACACCCAGCAAGCAAAGCAGTGGGAACAGTCGCCTGGGTGCAGGCAATTAGGGGGCACACTCTATGAAGAGAATTTCTAAACCATTCTAAAACCAACTTAAAGTCAGTCTCTCTCTAAATAGATAGATAGATGATAGTCTAGATGGATATGAACATAAACTATGTGCTAGAAATTCTAAGCAATGTCCTCCCATCAAGATCACTACTCCCAACCTACTCCTCCTGCTGCCTCTCACTTGGTATTCTACCAATCCACTCTAAGAGTGACAGCAATAACGTCCCGCTGTTACTAATCTCAGGGTTGCCTCACCATCCCATCTGGGTTCTCAACTCTTCCATTATCTTTGTCAGAAATTTTTCTGTTTTAACCCTAGAGGTTCCAGTTTTTCTCTTTCAGCCCTGACTGATAATGGGAATTACGGAATCTGGCACTTATTTTTGGTAGGTGTTAGGATAAACTTTTAGTTGGAAATTTAGTCTTATTTCTCCAGGTTTCAATGTGCATTTGCTTATTGTGGAGGCGAGAATAAGGGGTTACAAGGGCATGTATTTTCTAGCTTAAATTTGTTTGTATTAGTTACTTGATTACTTTAACAAGTAAAAAATAATGACTTTCCAATTTGAAAAGAAAAAAAAATATCCCATATCAGAAGCATATACTGTGTACCGTCTGCATGAGAAAGTACATGTGCATCTCTGATGGTCAGGGTGTGTCTAGAGAAAAAAAAACTTAAAAATGAATACAAAAATCTTAGTTAAAGAGAAGCATGACTGGAATGAATCACAATGTAGAGGGAGGAAAGTAATCAATGATGAGGGATGGGCTTGCTGCTCTGATGCAATTAATTTCTCAGCAAGAGACTTAATGAACTGGGGCATTACAATATATGCTATGAAACCTGCTGTGATAAAACAGAAAATAGGAAGCATGCTAGCTTAGAAGGACATAAACTTTCTCAAAAGTTTAAGAAGTAAGCAGGCTTTCAAGGGATCACTTTTACCAGGCTACAGGGAGCCAGTGAATTGAGAGCCATGTATATTATCACAAAGCTGGGATAGATAATTTATAGTCAGATAAAGCACACAGTGCTCAGTGGTAAAAAACACCAGTTCTCAAACTAGGTGACACAGGTACCCAGGGAATGCAGTTATTGTAAGGTACTGCACAGCCAACATGTTTTAGTCACAGACTTAATATGTCACATTTCTATGCGACACAACATATTGATGCATTTAGAATCAGGCAGATATGAGTTTGATTCCTTTTTCTGACTAGCAGTGAAGCCCTGGACACATTACTCATGCTCTGCTACTTTCTATTTTTTAATCCACAAAATGTAGACAAATAACTTTATTTTTTTCTTTTTAAAAAATTATTAAATTTTATTAATATATAATGTATCATTAGCCCCAGGGGTACAGGTCTGTGAATCACCAGGTTTACACACTTCACAGCCCTCACCATAGCACATACCATCCCCAACGTCCATAACCCTACCACCGTCTCCCTACCCCTTTACCCCCAGCAACCCTCAGTTTGTTTTGTGAGATTAAGAGTCTCTTATGGTTTTTTCTCCCTGTCAATCCCATCCTGTTTCATTTATTCTTTTCCTACCCCCCAAACCCTCTCTACTTCCTCATATCAGGGAGATCATATGATAATTGTCTTTCTCTGATTGACTTATTTCGCTAAGTATAATACCCTCTAGTTCCATCCACATCATCGCAAATGGCAAGATTTCATTTCTTTTGATGGCTGCATAGTATTCCATTGTATATATATACCACATCTTCTTTATCCATTCATCTGTTGATGGACATCTAGGTTCTTTCCATAGTTTGGCTATTGTGGACATTGCTGCTATAAACATTCGGGTGCATGTGCCCCTTTGGATCACTACATTTGTATCTTTAGGGTAAATATCCAGTAGTGCAATTGCTGGGTCGTAGGGTAGCTCTATTTTCAACTTTTTGACAAACCTCCATGCTGTTTTCCAGAGTGGTTGCACCAGCTTGCATTCCCACCAACAGTGTAGGAGGGTTCCCCTTTCTCTGCATCCTCGCCAACATCTGTCATTTCCTGACTTGTTAATTTTAGCCATTCTGACTGGTGTGAGGTGGTATCTCATTGTGGTTTTGATTTGTATTTCCCTGATGCCGAGTGATGTGGAGAATTTTTTTCATGTGTCTGTTGGCCATCTGGATGTATTCTTTGCAGAAGTGTCTGTTCATGTCCTTTTCCCATCACTTGATTGGATTATTTGTTCTTTGGATGTTGAGTTTGATAAGCTCTTTATAGATTTTGGACACTAGCCCTTTATCTGATATGTCGTTTGCAAATATCTTCTCCCATTCTGTCAGTTGTCTTTTGGTTTTGTTAACTGTTTCCTTTGCTGTGCAGAAGCTTGTGATCTTGATGAAGTCCCAAAAGTTCATTTTTGCCCTTGCTTCCCTTGCCTTTGGCAATGTTCCTAGGAAGAAGTTGCTGTGGCTGAGGTCGAAGAGGTTGCTGCCTGTGTTCTCCTCAAGGATTTTGATGGATTCCTTTCTCACATTGAGGTCCTTAATCCATTTTGATTCTATTTTTGTGTGTGGTGTAAGGAAATTGTCCAGTTCCTTTTTCTGCATGAGGCTGTCCAATTTTCCCAACAGCATTTATTGAAGAGACTGTCTTTTTTCCATTGGACATTCTTTCCTACTTTGTCGAAGATTAGTTGACCATAGAGTTGAGGGTCTATTTCTGGGCTCTCTATTCCATTCCATTGATCTATGTGTGTGTTTGTGCCAGTACCATACTGTCCTGATGATGACAGCTTTGTAATAGAGCTTGAAGTCTGGAATTGTGATGCCACCAACTTTGGCTTTCTTTTTCAATATTCCTCTGGCTATTTGAGGTTTTGTCTGGTTCCATATAAGTTTGAGGATTATTTGTTCCATTTCTTTGAAAGAAATGGAAGGGATTTTGATAGGGTTTGCATTAAATGTGTAGATTGCTTTAGGTAGCATAGACATTTTCACAATATTTATTCTTCCAATCCAGGAGCATGGAACATGTTTCCATTTCTTTGTGTCTTCCTCAATTTCTTTCATGAGGACTTTATAGTTTTCTGAGTACAGATTCTTTGCGTCTTTGTTAGGTTTATTCCTAGGTATCCTATGGTTTTGGGTGCAACTGTAAATGGGATTAACTCCTTAATTTCTCTTTCCTCCGTCTTGTTGTTGGTGTAAAGAAATGCAACCGATTTCTGTGCATTGATTTTATATCCTGACACTTAACTGAATTCCTGTACAAGTTCTAGCAGATTTGGAGTGGAATCTTTTGAGTTTTCCACATATAATATCATATCATCTGCAAAGAGTAATTGACTTCTTCTTTGCCAATTTGGATGCCTTTAATTTCTTTTTGTTGTCTGATTGCTGAGGCTAGGACTTCTAGTACTATGTTGAATAGCACTGGTGATAATGGACATCCCTGCTGTGTGTCTGACCTTAGCAGAAAAGCTCTCAGTTTTTCTCCATTGAGAATGATATTTGTGGTGGGTTTTTCATAGATGGCTTTGATGATATCGAGGTATGAACCCTCTATCCCTACACTTTGAAGAGTTTTGATTATGAAAGGATGCTGTACTTTGTCAAATGCTTTTTCAGCATCTATTGAGAGTATCATATGGTTCTTGTTCTTTCTTTCATTAATATGTTGTATCACATTGATTGATTTGTGGATGTTGAACCAACCTTGCAGCCCTGGAATAAATCCAGCTTGGTCATGGTGAATAATCCTTTTAATGTACTGTTGGATCCTATTAGCTAGTATTTTTGTGAGAATTTTCGCATCTGTGTTCATCAAGGATATTGGTCTGTACTCTTTTTTGATGGGATCCTTGTCTGGTTTTGGGATCGAGGTAACGCTGGCCTCACAAATTGAGTTTGGAAGTTTTCCTTCCATTTCTATTTTTGGGACAGTTTCAGGAGAATAGGAATTAATTCTTTAAATGTTTGGTAGAATTACCTTGGGAAGCCGTCTGGCCCTGGGCTCTTGTTTGTTGGGAGATTTTTGGTGACTGCTTCAATCTCCTTACTGGTTATGGGTCTGTACAGGTTTTCTATTTCTTCCTGGTTCAGCTGTGGTAGTTTATATGTCTTTAGGAATGCATCCATTTCTTCCAGATTACGTAATTTGTGGGCATATAGTTGGATTTTGAGGGGGGGTTCTCTGCACCTCCTGGATTTTGATGCTTGTTCCCTTTGCCATATTAGGGAAATTCTCTACAATAATTCTCTCCAATATACCTTCTGCTCCCCTCTCTCTCTCTTCTTCTTCTGGAATCCCAATTATTCTAAGGTTGTTTCATCTTATGGTATCACTTATCTCTCGAATTCTCCCTTCATGGTCCCGTAGTTGTTTGTCTCTCTTTTTTCTCATCTTCTTTATTCTCTGTCATTTGGGCTTCTATAGCACTTATTCTCTCTTCTTCCTCATTTATCCTAGCAGTAAGAGCCTCCATTTTTTATTGCACCTCATTAATAGTTTTTTTTATTTGAACTTGGTTAGATTTTAGTTCTTTTATTTCTCCAGAAAGGGCTTTTATGTCTCCAGACAGGGTTTCTCTAGTATCTTCCAAGTCTTTTTTGAGCCTGGCTAGCATCTTGAGAATCGTGATTCTGAACTCTAGATCTGACATATTACCAATGTCCATATTGATTAGTTCCCTAGCCTTCGGTACTGCCTCTTGTTCTTTTTTTTTGTGGTGTTTTTCCACCTTGTCATTTTATCCAGATAAGAATATATGAAGGACCAAATAAAATATGAAAAGGGTGGCAAAACCCAGGAAAATGTGCTTTTTTGACCAAATCAGAAGAGACCCCAAATCATGGGGGGAAGATAGGGGATAAAAAGAAATTCAGAAAATTTAAAAATAAGAAAATAAAGAAAATATATAAAAAAGAAAATATATATATTAGACTGGTGAATAGAACAGGGACACCCACTTAATTTTGGAAGTATTTTGATCTCTTAGAAGAAACTACCTCCCAAAATTTTAAAGAATGAAAAACATATATAAGGGTAAACATGGTGAAGGGATGGATGGAATATGACTATAATGATGAAAAAACGTTTTTTGTTTATTTTTTTTTTAAATTTCTAAAAAAGAGTTGATAAGATAAGTTGGTTGGGAAAATAAAGAAAAAGAAATTGGAGAGAATTTGCTCAGGCTGGAGACTAGAACAAAGCCCTGTGCTAGATTTAGGGTATATTTTGACCTATTAGAATAACTTGTATCCCAAATTTTTTAGAAGAAAATACCCTATGTGTATACAAAAAATAAAGTTAGATACAATGAAGGATAAAATATGACTATAATAATGAAGTTTCAAAAAAGATTTTTTTTATGAAAGGTATTAAAGTAGTTAAAAAAACATTAAAAGAGGAAAGAGTGTAAGTTAAAAGAATTTTAGTGTAAGAAAAAAATAAAATTAAAAAAAATTAATTAGCTTTGCAAAACTAAAGAATTATGGGGAGAAAGCCATGAATTCCATGCTTTGCTTTCTCTTCCTCTGGAATTCTGCTGTTCTCCTTGGTAAGTGAACTTGGTCTTGGCTGGATTTCTTGCTGATCTTCTTGGTGAGGAGCCTGTTGTAGTGATTCTCGTGTCTTTGTCCGAGGCAGAATTGCACAGCCCTTACCAGGGGCTGGGCTAAGTAATCCGCTCAGGTTCAATTTCAGGAGCTTTTGTTCCCTAAACACTTTCCAGAGAGTTCTGGAGGATGGGAATGAAAATTCCAGAGGAGCCAAGAGCTCAGGGCCCCACACCTCCGTGCGCCCTCAGAGAAAAGCACTCAATTACTCCCGTCATCCTTGCCTCTGGCCACACTCTGAGCTCACCCAGCCTGTGACCAAGCATCTCTGTCTCTGGCACACAGCTCCACCTGGAGTCTCCAAACCCTGCAGATCCCTGTGCTCTTCCAGGGGGGGTCTCCTTGGATCTTGTGTGGTCTCTGCTCACAGAGTAGTGGTCTGTGCCACAGATCACAATTTAAGGTAACCCCGAGTTGAGAGCTCACTCTTTGGCTCCATCTCTGTAGCCAGCTTCCCCGCTCTAATACCTGCAAGCTCTGTGACACTCAGACCCCCCCCAATCCTTTTATGACCCCATAGGACCTGATACCACACTGTCCCCACATAGGCTTCTCCCCGGCTAAGCCTCTGTAGTGATGTCCTTTAGTAGAGCAGACTTTCAAAAGTTCTGATTTTGTGCTCCATTGCCCCGCCCCTTGCCGGGAGCTGGCCCCTCCCCCTGTGGTCTATCTTCCCGTCGCCTTGGATTCACTTCTCCGCCGGTCCTACCTTTCAGAAAGTGGTCAATTTTCTGTTTCTAGAATTGCTGCTCTTCTTCTCTTCATTCTCCTGTTGGATTTGTAGGTGTTTGGAATGGTTTGATAAACTATCTAGCTGATCTCCTGCTACCCAATGTCATCTCAGCCTGCTACTTCTCTGCCATCTTCACCAGTGCTTGACAAAAACCTTTATATTATATACTTACTGTATAAAGTGAAGAAACACCTTACTTCTTAAAACTGCTTAATACTCTCCTGTTATCTAAAAATCCATATTTTGATGAGTAAAATGAAACTCTATTTATGTTTCTGTGTTCAACATTAGTCTGTTGCCATTATGAAATCTTCTCAATCAATTGCTGTGGAAAGTATGACTACATGATGTTGGGATCCATAAATGTTACAACTCAGACAGTAACCAACTAAATGTAAATATTATGAGTATATGAAACGGTGATGCTAAAATTTTATTTAGTACAGCCCCACAGTATAATAAATAAAAGTCATTATTTTAAATGGAATCAGTATGAGAAAAATCCCTACAAAGTAACAACAGTTTGGAGACATTAAAATGTCAGCAATCTATGAGATAATATGTGGGATTCTTATTCCAAGTTCTGTGATCTTAAAGTAATCAGAAGTTTTATATAGTAATTATTATATATTTTTGAAATATTTTATGTATTTTGAGAGAGAGAGAGAGAAAGAGAGAGAGCAAGCAACCACAAATGGGGAGAGGGAGAAAGAGAGAGAGACTCTTGGGTAGACTCAAAGCTGAGCTCAGAGCCTGACTTGGGGCTCCATATCATGACCCTGAGCTTGCTACCTGAGCCAAAATCAAGAGTAGGATGCTTAACTGACTGAGCCACCTAGCCACCATTAATTATTATATTTTCAATAATAACACACAAAGCATTTTGCTCTATGGCAGGTACTTTCTAAGCATCTCACATAAATTAACTCACTTTATCCTACAAAAATTCCATGAAATGATGATGATGATGATGATGATGATGATGATTCTCATTTTATAGTTGAGGAAAAGGAAGTAGAGTATAGGTATCTGAATTCAAGAAAATGAGAGATAAGTATTTGTTAGTTGAATTCCTAGCTTAAGAGTAGATTAACACAGTACACAAAGCAAAGCTATGAGACACAGTGAATGTATTTCAAGTGTTCCATCTCTATCATTAGTATCTGAATTCAACATGATGTTACTATAGCAACTACTATGATGGCATTTCTGTTCCTGTGTGTTTTTTTAGATTCCTTTTAATCAGAATGAGGGAGTTCTTATTACTACTTTTCTGAGAGTTATTTTAATTCTTTTTTTTTTTCAAAAGGTTTTCCTGCATCTATTAAATTGACTATGAGACTTTTATCTTTTATTTTATTATTATGATAAATTAGATTGACTGATTTTCAAATTGGCCTAATATTTGCATTCCCTGGATGGATTTCATGTGGTCATTATGTATTAGTCTTTTTTAATAAGTATATGCATTGCTGTATTTTATTTGTGACTACATTATTGTGTAGTTGTGTCTATGTTTATAATGTATATTATTGGTCTGTAGGTTTATTTACTTGCAAGGACTTTGGTTTTAGTAATGTTCTCATAAATTTAATTGAAAAATATTTCTTGGCCTTCCTATTTTCTGTAACAGTTTGTGTAGAATTAATATTATTTCTTCCTTAAATATTTGGTAGAATTTGCCAATAAAACCATCTGAGGGTTTCTTTGTTTGGGGAGGTGTGTGAGGGTGGAAGGTTTTTAGCTTTGAATTTCTTCAGTAGACATAGAGCTATTCAGAGTAGCTGTGAATGAATTTGTGTCATATAAGTTGTTAATTTGTTGACATAAAGTTGATAACACTCTCTTATGATCTTTTAGTGTCTTTAGTGATCTATAGAATCTTTTAGTGACAACCTCTATTTCATTTCTGATATTGGTGATTTGTGTTTTCTGATTTTTATTGATTGGAACAGCTAGTTGTTTACCAAATTTATTGATTGTTTTCAAAGAACCAACTTTTAATCATTTAATTTTATTTATTGCTTGTTTTTATTTTAGTTGGTTTGCTTCTACTCTTATTTTTATTATTTCCTTTCTTCTATTTGCCTTGGACTTACTTTGCTCTTTTTTTTTTTTCTAATTGGTTGAGGTCCAACATTAGGTTGTTGTTTTTAAACTTTTCTTAAAGGAAAACAAACAAACAAACAAACAAACCCCTAAAATATTCCTTCTAAGCTTCTAAGTACTATTTTATCTGTATCCCACAAACTTTGAAAGACAATGTTCTTATTATCAATCTTATTTTGAAATATTTTCTACTTTCATGGGTGGTATCTTCTTTGACCAATATATTACTTAGAATTGTGTGGTTCAATTTCCAAAAATTTGGGAGTTTCCCAAAGATCATATTATTCATTCCTAAGGTAATAACATTGTGATCTGAGAATACTTTTTATGATTTCAATCATTTTATATTAATTGGAACTTGTTATATGGGACAGCAATATGGTCTTAGTAAATTTCAAGGAAATGTGTACTCTACAATTTTTGTATATGAAATTGATATTTAACAAATATCGATTAGGTCAAGTATTTAAGAGTGTTATTCAAATGCCCTATATCTTTATTTTTGGAGCTAATAGTACTATCAACTACAGAGATGGGGATTAAAATATTCTGTGATTTAGTAGTTATTTCTCTCTTTAATTTTGTCAAATTTGGCCCATGTATTTTGAAGCCATTTTGGGAATATAAACATTTATTATTGTTATGTCTTCCTGCTGAACTGACCTGACCTACTTTGTGACTCTGAAATGTTCCTCTTTATGTGATAATTCTCTCTATCCTGAATTCTATTGTATCTCCTGTTATTACAGTCATTCCAGCCTTCTTCTACTTCCTCTATGCATAATATATATTTTTTCTATCCATTTACTTTGAATCTATCTGTTTATCTATATTTAAAGTGTGTTTACCATAGATGACAGGACAAGTAAGATCTTATACTTACTCTCTTCTAATCATCTCTGATTTTGACTGGCATGTTTAGAAATATAATTATTATAATGATTCAAATTAAGTCTAAATATTTGTTTTATGTGTGGGCTCTTTGATCTTTCTCTGTTCCTTTCTTCCTGTCTTCTTTCTTCTTTGGAATTATCCCTTTTAAAATTTATTTTGGGGGGAGTGAGTTTTGGCTACTTTTCTTGATTTTTTTCTTGTTAAAATGATCATTATATACATTTTAAATTTTTTCACTTGATATTCGTATTTTTACTTTATTTTAAATGTAGAATCATTCATTTCAATCTAAGTCCATTTACTATGCCCTTGTCATTCTTTATCTTACTGTTTTCCTATGTATTATACATTCATACATTTTCAAGTCCAAATGATAGTGTTAAAATTTTTATTTAAGAAATCTTGGGAAGATGGTGGATTAAGATGCCCCATCTCACCCCAACCCACATTTACAAGATAGCCCTAACATCCATGTAAATAAACCAGAGGGGGATCTGAAGACTGCAGAGAAACTCCACAATTAAATGTAGAGAAGCTGTATCTGAGAGGTTAGGAAGGGCAGAAGTTGCTTGCTGGAGGGAGGGAGCTGATAGAGAGGAGAGGAGAAATAAATAGCTCCTCACATCAAGCAACCCACACACAAGTTCCCATAATGTCTAGCTTTGAAAATCAGAGGGGCTGAATTCTGTGAATTTGTATAACTAACAGGAGAAGGTGTCTGGAGCTTTAAAAGTCAGCTGACTCAGCACTAGGAAACCCTGGAGGGCAGGGATAGCTGGATCCCAACCTTAAAGAGACAGATGCCCAAGGAGAAGCAACATAGAAACAGTAGTTTGTACAACACCTGGAGCAAATGGGAGGGAGATCTGTTTATACTGATTTCAGAGCCTGTTGGAGGACTTCTTTGGAAACAAAGGAGCTGACAGTCACCATTTTCCTCCCCTGCCCCTCATTATAAACCCAGGGCCACCTGTGGGAGGTGGTGGTGCACAGGTACTTCCTATCTAACCTATTAGCAGTGGTCTACACTCACACATTTTTGTGACAACTCCCTCATTCCAAACCGGCTGGCCTGGGCTAAGTGCAAATTTGGCTAATGCCTTGCCTAGCCACTACACACAGACACTGCACTCTGTGCTTATGACACATGACACTGACACCCTCATGCTCATGAATTGGAAGAATAAATATTGTTAACATGTCCATACTATCCAAAGAAACCTACAGATTTAATGTAATCCCTAACAAAATACCAACAGCATTTTTCACAGAACTAGAACAAACAATCCTAAAATTTGTATGGAACCACAGAAGATTCTAAATAGCCAAAACAGTCTTGAGAAAGAAAAATGAAGCTCAAGTTTTAATAGTTCCAGATTTCAAGTTATACTGTAGAGCTGTACTAATCAAAACAGTATGGCACTGGCACAAAATCAAACACACAGTTCAACAGAATAGACTAGAAAGCCCAGAAATAAAACCATGTTTATATGGTCAATTAATCTTTGACAAAGGAAGAAAGAATATGTAATGGGAAAAAGACAGCTTCTTCAACAAATGATGTTGGGAGAACTGGAGAGTCACATGCAAAAGAATGAAACTGGACCACTGGCTTACACTGTACACAAAGATAATTCAAAATGGATTAAGGACCTAAACATGAAATCTGAAACTATAAAAATCCTAGAAGAGAGCACAAGTTGTAATTTCTCTGACATCAGAAGTAGCAATATTTTTCTAGCTATGTTTCCTGAAGCAAGGGAAATAAAAGCAAAAATAAACTTTCAGGACTACATCAAAATAAAAGCTTCTGCAAAGTAAAAGAAATAATCAACAAAACTAAAAGACAACCTAATGAATGGGGTAATATATCTGCAAATGACATCTCTTATAAAGAGTATATAAAATATATAAATAATTTATATAACTCAACAATGAAAAAAACAAATAATCCAATTAAAAAATGGGCGAAGGCATGAACTATTTTTCCAAAGAAGACATACAGATGGCCAAAAGACACGTGAAAAGATGCTCAACATCACTCATCATCAGGGAAATACAAATCAAAACCACAAGGAGATATCACTTCATACCCAGCAGAATGGCTAAAATAAAATAAAACACACACACAAGAAATAACAAGTGTTGAAGATGAATTGGAGAAAATGGAACCTGTGTGCACTATTGGTGAGAGTGAAAACTGGTACAGCCACTGTAGAAAACAGTATGGGTGTTCCTCAAAAAGTTAAAAATGGAACTACCCTATGATCGAGTAATTGCACTACTTGGTATTTACCCCAAAATACAGGATATATACACCCCTATGTTTACGGTAGCATTATTTACAATGGCCAAGTTTGGGAAGAAGCCCAAGTGTTCATCGATAGATGAATGGATAAAGAAGATGTGGTATGTATGTAAAATGGAACATTACTCAGCCATAAAAAGAATGAAATCATTTGCAACATGGATGGACCTAAAGAGTATAACGCTAAGTGAAATAAGCTAGCCAGAGGAGGACAAATACCATATGACTGCACTCATATGTGGAACTTAAGAAACAAAATAAACAAGCAAAGAAAAAAAAAAAAAAAACAAAGGGAAGAGAGACAAACCAAGAAACAGATCCTTAACTATAGAGAACAAACTGATGGTTACCAGAGGAGAGATGGGAGGGAGCATGGGTGAAATAGGTGATAGGGATTAAGGAGGGCACCTGTCAATTCTATACATTAGAATTGTATATAGAATTCTATAGATGTAATGTATAGAATTGTTGAATCACTACATTGTACACCTGAAACTAACGTAACATTGTATGTTAACTATACTGGAATTAAAATTATCAACTTAATAAAAAAAACTTAACTTTATACAAACATTAATTTAAAGAAACTAGTAGCAAATATTTTTATTTACCCACACATTCACTATTTCTAATACTCTTCATTCATTCTTGAATACCCAAGTGTCCTTTGTTATTACTTTCCTTCAATTTAAAGAATTTCTTTTAGCATTTATTCCAGGATGGTCTGGTGGTGGTAAATTCCTTTGATTTTTCTTTATATTAAAAAAGTTTTCATTTTTGCCTTCATTCTTAGAGGATATTTTCACCAGATACAGAATTTTTGTTGATCTTTGTTCTTTTGTTTACCTTTCGGTCCTTTTTTTTTTTTTTTTTTTTTTGACAGATCACAAGTAGGCAGAGAGGCAGGCAGAGAGAGACAGGAGGAGGAGGCAGGCTCCCTGCTGAGCAGAGAGCCCGATGCGGGACTCGATCCCAGGACCCTGAGATCATGACCTGAGCTGAAGGCAGAGGCTTTAACCACTGAGCCACCCAGGCGCCCCTACCTTTCAGTCCTTTAAAGAGGTTTTCCAATGTCTTCTAATCTTCATGCTTTTTGTTAGCATTCTCTGATGTTTTGGGTTTTCTCCCATAATTAATAATGGAGTTTTTCTCTAGGTACTTTAAAGACTTCTGAAATGTTGTCTTTACCTTAGTTTTTAGCATTTGACTTTAATGTGTACAGGTGTGAATTTCTTCAAATTTATCCCGTTTGAGTTTCACTAAGCTTCTTAAGTCTATAAATGTATATGTTGCTGCAAATTTGTATAATTTTCTGCCAGTGTTTGTTCAAATATCTTGTCTTCCCTATTGTCTCTCTCTTCTCTCTTTTAAAAGAAGAGATTTTTTTAGTATATATATTAATGTACAGGTCTCTGAAGCTTAGTATATCTTTCAGTCTTTTATCTTCTGATTGGACGATTTATATATGTCTGCCTTTAGTTTCAGTTTTTCTTTTATTATATTCCTTCCGCTATAAAGTGCAGCTACTAAGTTTCTTATTTTAGATGTGTTTTTCAATTCCAAAATTTACTTTAGATTTTGTACTTTGTTCTTTTTAAATATTTTCTATATTTTCTCTAATATTTCCTTTTTTAAAAAAATTTTACCTGAGCACTTAGCATAATTATATCAGCTTCTCTGATAATTCCACACCCAAAGTCATCTCAATATTGTCATCTGTTGACTCCCTATTCTTGAAACTGAGTGGTATGTTCTTGCTTCCCATATGTTAAAGATGACGATTTTATCCTGGATATTTTATGTATTATGTTATATAGACTATGAATTCAATAATATACTTCCCCCCAAAATATGTATGTTTTGTTGTATTCAGCAATTAACTCACTTAGATTCAAACTTTAAAATGTCATACAGTGACATAAAGCAGTTCAGATCTTGGTTCAGTGATTTCAGCCTTGGTTCAGGGCTGCTCTCAGTTTTTGCCATCAGATTCAGGGGTCAACTATAAATTTAGGCCATTTATCAACTTTTTCCTCTTCTTTGGTTTTCTCCTTTCAAGGGTTTTGTTTCCATCTCAGTGTGCTTTTACTGCCTTTAATTCCTTTCTTTGATTTCTCAAGCAAGCTAGAGAAGAGGCTCTTTTCAGAGTTTTGCCATTCTTAAATTGCAATCACAGCCAAAACTATGGCCATCCAAGGGAAACAAAAATAAAACTGTGGAGGGGCACCTCTGTGGCTCAGTCCTTAAGCATCTGCCTTCAGCTCGGTCAGTCTGATGTGGGGCTTGATCCCAGGACCCTGGGAAATACAGCTAATTTACCTATAACATAATGTTGTTTTAAAAAATCGCTTGAAACTTGTTTATCACGCCTTTTGCAAAGGAACTCTTTTTCTACCTTG
The DNA here is from genome assembly GCF_010015895.1 of Lontra canadensis. NCBI lineage: Eukaryota > Metazoa > Chordata > Mammalia > Carnivora > Mustelidae > Lontra > Lontra canadensis. Next base: position 17,608,978 of record NW_022631005.1, read on the forward strand.
CCATTGATTTCTTTTTTAATCATATGTTAATCTGCTGTGTTGCTATAACTTTTCTGTTCACACACATTGTTGTTTCCAAACAGAATCACAGTGTCATCTTTTTAAAGACATTTAAGCAATAATTAAGCATTGTTACATTCAGCACAAATAATGCACATAATTCAACTGATATGAGGACAATATGAACAACTATGCTTGCTGAGTAATGACAATTACATCATAATTGTTGCCTGGTAGGCCATCATTGATTATAGGAATCCTCCTATTTTAGAGATCTCAAAATGTCAAAAGATGTGCTTCTTAAGCTGAGTAAAATACTATTAATATTTATTTATTTACTTACTTACTTTTACCAGGAAGAAAGCATACAAATTACTTGAAAGAAGAGCCACTCCTCTAGATAAGTATCTTTTGTGTGAGGTTATTTTTGTTTATTCATTATTTAACACAACATTTTGGTCTGTTAAAAAAATTCAGTCATTGGAAATTATTGTCACAGACTTTCTAAAAAAAAATTATTGACATATAATGTATTATTGCTTCAGGGGTACAGGTCTGTGAATCATCAGTCTTACAAAATTCACAGCACTCACCATAGCACATACCCTCCCCAATGTCCATCAGCCAGCCACTCCATCCCTCCCACCCCACTCCCCTCCAGCAACCCTCAATTTTTTTCCTGAGATTGAGTCTCTTATGGTTTGTCTCCCTCCCTGGTCCCATCTTGTTTAATTTTTTTCCCTCCCTTCCCCCCATGACCCTCTGCCCTGACTCAAATTCCTCATATCAGAGAGATCATATGATAATTGTCACAGACTATTTTTAAGAAATAAAGTTCAAGAGCAGGGTTTTGGCTAAATTTCTAGCTTAAGACTAAATGAAGTTGAGCTTTCTTTCATACTGCTGTGTGCCTCTCCTTGCACTCCTTCCTATATGCCATGTTTTAATCTGTAAAGAGTTTTTGATGTCTGCTGAAACAACTACATAGAAAAATCTGAACCTTATCTTTTGTGTGGGAAGGTTGTCTGTCTCATAAAATTAATGGAAAGAAATGGGCCAAAGGACAACTTGGGATACCCCTCTAACAGCAGAAACAATTATGGTCGTTTTTCCTAATGAGCCCTCTTAGTTCCAAATAAGAAATCATGATTAGGGCACAAACATACAGAGAGCAAATGCCCACAGACCTAAAAATTTCAAAGGAGTATTTTCATTAGATATGTATGTTGCAAATTTTCAAATACATTTTAGGCATCTGATCTTCACCCTAATGAACTCATCTCTCATGATCTCAAAGAGACTTCGTTTCAAACATTTTCCTTTACTAACTCCTTGCATTTCTATACCATTATGCTTTTTTTTACTTGTCTTCTTCATTTGACCCCGATTCATGAAATGACTTACCTTTTCTTCTTGCTTTACTAAACTCTTTTTCAATCTTTGAAGCTCAGTGAGGGTATCACCTATTCTAAGAAAGTCCCCCTGATCTGAGTTATTTGGTTTCTGTCCAAATTCTAGTGAAGGGTTTGGGAATTTTTTTCTTTCTTTCTTAACTTTTCTAATAAGCTAGTCGAGAATATAGGACAAAATAGAAATGGAGTTTTTTGGGTCTGTATTAGTCAGCTCAGGCTGCCAAAATAAAATACCACAGATGGGGTAGCTTAAACAACAGAAACTTACTTCCTTACAGTTCTGGAGGCTGGGAAGTCCAAGAACAAGTTATGGCCAATTGGTTCCTCGTGAGCTCTTTTCCTCCTCCATTCTCACTGGGTGCTTACATGGTGGAGAGAGAAAGGGAGGGGAAAGGGAGAGAGAGCAAGAGACAAAGAAGGTAGGCACACAACCTCTCTTCTAAAAAGGATGCTAATGCTCTTGAATGAGCGCCCTACTCTTTCCATCTCACTTAACCTTCCTACTTCCATGAAGGCTCACCTCCAAGTACAGTCACATTGGGAGTTAGAGCTTCAACATATGGATTTGAGTAAGTCACAAATGTTCAAACCATAACAGATTATTTAAGTAATCCCGTTAGAATCAAAGAGCCAAAGAGGTAAACTACAAATTCTTTTTTTTTTTAAAGATTTTATTTTTATTTATTTGATAGAGGGATCACAAGCAGGCAGAGAGGCAGGCAGAGAGAGAGGAGGAAGTAGGCTCCCTGCTGAGCAGAGAGTCCGATGCGGGGCTCGATCCCAGGACTCCGAGATCATGACCTGAGCCGAAGGCAGCGGCTTAACCCACTGAGCCATCCAGGCGCCCCATAAACTACAAATTCTTTAACTAAAATCACACTCCCTGTGCTCTCACTTAGCACTGTCCAAAGAAGTATTCCCCCGTGGTGGTAAAAGAAGAGATTTACGCAGAGAAGCAGACAACAGGGATTCTCTAAGATGGAAGCTCTATGAGAAACTGTTCTGACTATACTTCTGGGTATGTTTATTACAAAAGAAAAAGTAAATAAATGCCTTATATATTCAAAAAAATACAAATACCTTACTGTTTTATCATCTATACATCAAAAAACTCGTGATCAGGAACAGCCCACCTCACTCCTGAACTAGAAGTGGAATCACTACAACGTGATGGAAAGTAGAAGAACCTATCACATAAAAAGTAGAAGAACCTATCACATAAAGTAGAAGAACCTATCACATAAAGTAGAAAGAACCTATCACATAAAAGTAGAAGAACCTATCACATAAAAAGGAAAGAACTTGTTCCCTTCCATTTCCATCCACTCTTCAGTCCCCACCTACCAATCCTCTGTGATTCCAAGATTCCCTGGGCATGCCCTTATTCTACTTACCATACAGTTATCTGATGTCCCGTGTATTCTCATTTTGCTCCTCCAAATCCACCCTCTAACCTTCCTCATCATGGGTATTACATGCTTCCTGCTCCTGGTGGCACCTGTTCTCTCTCCTGCTCATTCCCTTTTAAAGAGTCCTTTCATTAAACTCCCATTATTTACCCCTTTGATTGTGGCATTTACTTCCAGCAGGACTCTAACAAATATATGTTTATGTATCTTTCACCCAGAGAACTGAGTTCCCTGAGGATGACCTAATGGAATCTGTATTTCACAGCTTAGCACAGTGTCTGACAGTGAACGGTTAGATGAATAATTATACTTCCCCATATATTAAATTTTCAGTTTTAATTATTTCCTTTTGTAATTGTTACAGACTCAGTCCATGATGACTAGAAACATTTCAGTGTCTGTCATTTGGCGTGTCCAGAAATTTCGTTTGAAATATGAGTGGAGAACAGGGTTTTCCTTTGTGCAGTGGGTATATATTATACAGTGAGAACAATAAGCCAAACCTCCAGACAATTACAATGCCCTTGTTTGTCATGGTTATCTCACATAAAGTCTCCTGAAGACCACTTGGGGTTAAATAAAAAGTTGATAAAGTTTGTTTAGGAGTGAGGAACTGAGTTTTATCTTATACAACTTTGCCATCATATTAAGGTTTAATAGAGGAAGCCAAGAGGGAGCAACTGAATATTACAGTGAGAAGGAGGGAGGAAAAACCAAATAACCATAGCACAAACAGAGAGATAATCTGGGGATAAAAATTGACATGGGATATATTGTCCCATGAATCTTTTAAATTTGAAACCTACTATTTTGTCCACTCTTTCTGTTTCTCATTGACATGAGGCTTGTATTGCTGAAGTTAGATCACATAGTGTGCTCATATAAGTGCTTTAGCTTGATTACTTTGGCTGAATATGCCTTTTTTCAGAGAGGTATCAACTGGATAAAAATATATATATAATGACAAACATCTTTATAAAAGATTATAGAGGCCCTTTGAACTGGAGACAGATGTGGGAAAATATACTTCTCAGTATACCTGAAAATATTCTTTATTTTTTTTCATCAGTGATAACCATAGGTAACTTATTAAATGGATAGCACCATTTGATTTAAATGGCGGATCCAACTATAGCTCGCCTGGAGATGTTCTCTAGAAAATAATAAAGGTAATTGGAACAATGGAGCTTAATTTGAATGTAGAAACACATTTAACATTACAGAAAGATCATTCTTTGTGTTTGGACTGAGGAAGACCAAGGAGAACAGTAAAATAATTAAAAAAAACACAGTCTTTTTACTACCTTGTCCCAGTATAGTGGAGGCATGGGTAAAAGAATGGGAGACAGATCAGGGTTTAGGCTCTTAAATGCACTACCTTGAAAACACAGAGCCTTTGGCATGGGAAGTCCTTCTCTCAATAGTGGTACAGATCATTCATAACAGAGTCTAAACAATTCTGCATATAATGAACAACCGACCAGTTAATCTGTAGTCCCAGAGACTTGTTTTCATGGTATATGGAAATTTACGAATAACAGAAAATAGCTTGGAGTTGAACCCTGTAGACTTCTCCCCCCTCTTTTTTCTTTCTCTTCTCACCCCCCACCCAGTTTTTTATTGTTGTTTTAAAAATGTTGTAGTACTTCATAGGCGCTCAGCTCTCATGAACTAGAAAATATTTCCTCTAAATTCTAATAATTTCTCCCAGAATATATTCTCCCAGATTTTAGCCAGATTTGGTAACCTCATGGATTGTGTTTGCTTTTTCTGGAAGAGGCAGAACTTCACACAGTTCTTACTGAGGGATCTGTTCATCAAAATATCTCACCACAACACTGTAGTTTGTTTTTAAATAGAAAATTATTAATCTCAAGTATTCAGTATACCCTTTGTTCCCTATGAAATAATTCCAATATTCTGAAAAACGAAATTAGTGATGTAACAGCTCAACTGCATCAAGTGTAATATGTAACAAATTTATTGCGTTAAAATAGAGATCTAATGATACCTTAATTAATTTGATCACTGAAATGGCAAACCCTTTTCCAACATAACAGTTTCTATAGATACCACATGCTTATGATCAAAATTGCATTTCTGAATGTGTTTTTCACCCTTACTTGATTGTATTTTACATCTTCTTTCTGGCTGTAAGTTACAATTAAACATAAGGGAAAATAGTGCAAGGCAAAATATACTCTACATCTGTTATACTGCTCAAATAAATACACAATCTGCACAAAACAGATTTCCTAGTGGGCAAATTGCAAATAACTGCTGAGGCAGATTCAAGAATTTTTTTTTTAATGGCATTAGGGATCTACCAAGTGTTGCTGGAGGAATTTTCCATGTACTTTAGCTACTACCAACAACATAAATGCTCTGTCAAAAACATTTAAATTGGACTGCTGTAATAACTGGTACCACACAAGATAGATTCTGATTAATAAGTAGCTTTCTATCTCTCAAGTAAAAATGTATTTCCCTATTACAATATTGGTTAGAAAACATACAAATAAGTTTGGGATAAGAGTCTCTGAAACTGAAGGAAATTTTCTTTAAGTATAGCTGACACACAGTGTTACATTAGTTTCAGGTGTACAACACAGGGATTCAACAAGTTATACACTATGTTATGTTCACCACAAGTGTAGCTACCATCCGTCACCATACAATCTTATGACAATACCACTGGCTGTCTTTCTGATGCTGTACCTTTTATTCTCCTGACTTAACTCATTCCATAACCGGAAGACTGCATCTCCCATTCCCCTTCACCCATTTAGCCTGCCTCCCACCTCTTCCCCTCTCACCACCGTCAGTTTGTTCTTTGTATTTATGGGCTTGGTTCTGCTTTTTTGTGTGCTTATTCATTTGTAAGAAAACTTTAAAAAAAAATCAGTGGAAATGGTTGATATGTTATATTCTTCGTTACGGCATTCAGCCAATCTTACTGTGGCTTTGCATTTTCTCTTATATATTAAACAATAAAAATAAATCAGACCTCTAAAGAGGAATTTTAAAAAAATTATGCTATTTTCAATTAGACCAGTTTTATGTTTAAAGATTCATGGTAATTTATTTTACTTTATTTTAGGTCATTTCATATGATGAAAGCCATGGCAAAGAACCAGCACCCTGATCAGTCATATTGGAGCCTAAAGCAAAAGGAATATTTAGTAATACTGGTTCTACATTTATAATTTTGATATTTTGTTCATCACAGATTTTTGAATTAACTTTTACTTTTCTTAAATATTACATTAAAATATGATTCTTCTTGATAACTGAGTTTTTGACATCCCCTTATATTTTGCACCTTTGTCAAGTTCCTCACTCACCTCACTTTAACTATAGCCACAGCCTGTCAAGAATGATATACTATAATTATTAAAATTATTAAATTATAAATTCGACATGATATTAAACTCTATTTGAATTATTAACAACTGTAAAAAGTATGGAATGTCACAACTCCCTTTTGATTTGTCTTGGGCATTATGATGTTGTTAGCCATCTTAGCCCAAATCTCCAGATAATTAGGCTGTGCCTTCAGTGGCAGTTCTGTTCTAATAGTGACATTTTACATAGTTTAATAAACTACTTTGTATTATATGAAATGCAAGACTATCACTTTCATTAATCTACTTTAATTCAGAATGTCTTCCACATTGATCTGTGTTTCAGTTTTTTTCCCTCAAAACTGTGACCCAAGGTAAACTGCAATCCCTTACGATATAAGAAGTTCTCACAAAAGTATTTTCCATGCTCAACTGATATTTCCAAAAGGTGCATATTACCACAGATAGTCACAATCCGCATTTGTATGTTAAATATTCTAAGTAAAATTATGTAACAAATGTACAAGTTTGTTTAATTCAGTTTTTTCTCAAATTATTGACTGCAGTACTGCTTTTAGGTCAAACAGATTGGTAGACGTGGGCCCTTACTTTCAGTCTTTGAAGATGTGTCAGAAAAACGAGGCAAAGTAATGGGTAAGAACTGTCCTACTTCATGTATTACTGCCATTTTGGGTTAGCTTCCCTAATTTTGGTGGATTTTTTAAAATATATATATTTTTTATTTTTTATAAACATATAATGTATTATTAGCCCCAGGGATACAGGTCTGTGAATAGCCAGGTTTACACACTTCACAGCACTCACCATAGCACATACCCTCCCCAATGTCCATAACCCCACCACCCTCTCCCTACCCCCCTGCCCCCAGCAACCCTCAGTTTGTTTTGTGAGATTAAGAGTCTCTTATGGTTTGTCTCCCTCCTAATCCCATCTTGTTTCATTTATTCTTTTCCTACCCCCCAAACCCCCACATTGTATCTCCACTTCCTCACATCAGGGAGATCATATGATAGTTGTCTTTCTCTGATTGACTTATTTCGCTAAGTATAATACCATCTAGTTCCATCCACATCATCGCAAATGGCAAGATTTCATTTCTTTTGATGGCTGCATAGTATTCCATTGTATATCTATACCACATCTTCTTTATCCATTCATCTGTTGATGGACATCTAGGTTCTTTCCATAGTTTGGCTATTGTGGACATTGCTGCTATAAATATTTGGGTGCACGTGCCTCTTTGGACCACTATCTCATTCATTTTTATCTTTAGGGTAAATACCCAGTAGTGCAATTGCTGGGTCGTAGGGTAGCTCTATTCTCAACTTTTTGAGGAACCTCCATGCTGTTTTCCAGAGTGGTTGCACCAGTTTGCATTCCCACCAACAGTGTAGGAGGGTTCCCCTTTCTCTGCATCCTCTCCAGCATCTGTCATTCCCTGACTTGTTAATTTTAGCCATTCTGACGGTGTGAGGTGGTATCTCATTGTGGTTTTGATTTTTATTTCCTTGATGCTGAGTGATGTGGAGCACTTTTTCATGTGTTTGTTGGCCATCTGGATGTCTTCTTTGCAGAAATGTCTGTTCAAGTCCTCTTCCCATTTCTTGATTGGATTATTTGTTCTTTGGGTGTTGATTGGTGGATTTTTTAAAGCTCTTTCTCTCAGTGAAATAACTTCTGTTTCTCTGGGATCCCCCAGCTGAGAATATCCCTTTATCAAAGTAGGACTAATTTCATCCTTAAGCAGCCACCACCCTGGCACCTCTAGTCTACATCGTTTGTTGGGTTTCAGTGACCCTTCAGGTATGCTTCTTTTTTTTTTTTTAATATTTTATTTTATTTATTTGATAGAGAGAGTACTTAAGAGAGCACAAGCAGAGGAAGTGGCAGAGGAAGAGTGCAGAAACACGCTCCCTGCTGAGCAAGGAGCCCCAGGTGGGGCTGGAATCATGACCTGAGCCAAAGGCAGATGTTAACAGACTAAGCCACCGGTCGCCCCCTCAACCCCTTCACGTATGCTTCATTGATCATGTTGACCAAGTCTACTATCCTCTGTGAGGCACATATTGGTCTTTGAAAAGTAACCTGTATATCATTCTCTCATACCTGAAGTAGAAATTTAGCCAATTTCTAGTTGTATTAGTTTGTTAGGACTGCTATAACAATGTACCAAAAATGGGTGACTCAAAATGCAGAAAATTACTACTTCACAATTTCATAGATTAGAAGTCCAAGATCAAGGTGTTGCCAGTGTTGGGTTTCCTCTGCGACCTCTCTCCTTGGCTTATAAATGGCCATCATTCTTTCAGTGTCCTCTTAACTCTCTGTGTGTCCTAATCCTTTTCCCCGCCTAATCTTCTCTGCTCATAAGGACAGTAGTCATTTTGAATTAGGGCCCATCCTAATAACCTGTTAGCTTGAATTACTTCTTTAAAGAGACTATCTCCGGGTTAAAACTTCAACATATGAATTTTGAGGAAGGAAACAATTCAGCCCATAATACCAGTATTGGTCAATCTATTCTCCCTCTTCCACCCAGCCCCCTTCTCTCTCTCCCATTCTTCAGTGTTATCTCAGTGGTTAGACACAATCTATACATTATACATGTAAGCTCCTCAGGGCGCTGTGAAAACCAGGAGTCTGTGTCCTGAAATCAGGACACATGCGCCAATCTTTCTGCATCATCCCATTGTAGTTTCTCCCAATTCACTTAGGGAGAAGGGGAAAATTTCAAAAGATTTCAACAAATTTATCCAAAGAAATGTTTTTTTTGGTATTCCTTTTTAATTTCCACCTTTTTCATACCCTTGAGGTGAATATTCAGCCAAGATTTGAAAACTTTTTTTCCCCTCAAGTCCTCTATAAATTGTCTAACACCTCATATTAGAATATTCCATCAATTATTTTGTTTTCAGACTTTTACAGACTCAGTTTCAGTAATGAAAAACAAAAGTTAGATTTTAATAAATACATTTTCTCACTTTCTGGGATTGACTTTCCAAACCCTTTTGTTTCTACAAACTATTTGAATAGAAAGAGAGAAAGACAGAGGGGCTGAGAAAGGCTGTTATGTTTGCAGAGGTCTCAAAATGCCTTGATAATATTTTTCCCCACTGCCTGAGTTTTATTACTGGTTCCTAAGGTTTGCTAAAATTTCAGGATATTCTTCATCTCTTTTTCTAAATGTTATAGGAGACACGTAATCGGTTCTTTAAAGTGCTTTTGTATTGCTGCTAAGTATCCCCTTCAGAAGCCAGACAGAGTACAGCTATTCTGAATGACAGCAAGCCTACCACCTATCCCCCACCCCTCCACACACAAAATGATGCTTATTATATTTTAGAGACTTGGAAGAGAAAAACAAGATCAAAAGCTGACAGTACTATTTTGGTATTATCTCTACATGTATTGTGTATAAAAACTGCCTCAATGGTATTAACATTATTCTTTGATTTGGAACACAATTAGCTAGAGGATCCATGTATAACAATGTGTTTTTTATATTATGTGTATCTTTAGGGTACCTTCTATCATTATAAATATATTTTTATAATAACATATTAGCTATTATTTTGTCTTTTGGATTCTCTAAATCTAGGAAATCTGTATTTTCGCACATCCAAATATAGAATATGTTGCATTTGAAAACACACCTCCAAGAAACAGTAAGCTAAATTATGCTCCCAAACTGCTCCTATACACAAAACAGAATTTAGACTTCATTTTCCTTATATAAGACAATTTAATTTTTCCTCATTCAGATGAGAGATACAATGATTCGGTTATTAATACATATTTGGCATTTAAAACTTGAACTTTTTGGAGTTTGAGATCCATATTCCCTAATTGACACACCATTAATAAAGTTCCTTCATCTTTGTCATTATTTTTCTATTGTTTCAAAAGTCACTTTTTAAAATTATTAATTTTGTGCAAATATTCCATCATATATTAATGCTTTTAAAATAGTATTTAAAATAAATTACCTTTTCCAGGAACCAACTATGTCACAAAGGCCAGTTGAGTCACTTCTACTCCTGTTATTCTGTTATATGCAATTTGAAATAAAGCAGTTTGACAGCATATATTGTGTTGGAGTGAACACAAGAACTTCAGGTGAACTCAGCTGAACCTGTGGAGAAAGAATAAAAGAATAAACAGTTGTATTATGGTGAAACTATAGGGATTAACATATTCACTTCAATATTCAAAATTTGAATTTATATTCAAAATGCATTTGGAATATTAATGTTTAACAACTGTATGATACTAAGAACTCAAATGTTTTCTTTTCAAAGGCAGAGACCAAGATACAACAGAGCTGATGGATTTATACAGTTCTGCCAAGCATGTTCCCATTAATTATATTGCAGAAACAGTAACACCCATCATCTGGGCCGTTCAGAGGATGTCTTCTAGTAATGTGTCGAATAGATGTGCCTCCTACAGTTTGAACATCCAAACAGATTCTGATACACTTGTCTGAGATAAAAGAAATATATTCACCATGAATTAAGTGAATTTCAGAAAGTCATCAACCATTGCCTTGTCATTCATTTTCTTCTTTTCCTCCCTGGCTTCTTAATACAATGAAAAATATGACCAAGAAGCTCTGAAAGAGGATAAGCACCAAAATTATGATTAATTTAAAATAGCTGATTTCCAGGGGCACCTGGGTGGCTCAGTGGGTTAAGCCTCTGCCTTCTGCTCAGGTCACGATCTCAGAGTCCTAGGATCGAGCCCCCCATCGGGCTCTCTGCTCAGCAGGGAGCCTGCTTTCCCCTCCCTCTCTGCCTACTGGTGATCTTTCTCTCTGTCAAATAAATAAATAAAATCTTAAAATAATAAAATACCTGATTTCTTTTCAAGGGGTGGCATTCCAATTTCTATTTCTATCACATTCTTCTATAGTGCACAGAAGGCATGAAAAATGTACAGCCCTATCCCCCTTCCCTTCACCCTACTCCCCCCAAAATATTAAGTGTAATATTTGTGAATAATCACATCCTAAGTAAGGTTAGGTTTACAATGTCATTTATGGAAATGAGTGGTTAGGGATAGCTTTGTCTTCTAGGTCTTTTTATAGATCCTTCATGTTATCCAAACTTAAGCTTTAGGATGGATGATAACAGAAATAATATCTGTATACCCCAAGGCTAAACAATCTTTTTTTTTTCCAGCTTTCCTGAGGAATAATTGACAATGATAATGGTATAAATGTAAGGTATACAACACGATGCCTTGATACACATACATTCTATACAATGATTACCAAGATCACCTCACATAGTTAACATATGTAGCATTTTTGTGTGTGGGTGGTGAGTGCATAAGATCTACTTTCAACAACTTTCAAATACACAATATTGCATTATTAACTATATTCACCATGTCATACATTTGATCCTCTGACTTTATTATTCTGAAATAAATAACTGAAAGTTTGTGCCCTTTAACCTATATTACTCCATTGCCTCCTCCCTCCAGCCATGGCAACCATCATTCTATTCTCTGTTTCTATGAAAATGGTGTGGTTTGTTTTTTGTTGGTGGTGGTTTTTTTTTTTTTTTTTTTGAGTCTGCATATAAGTGACACCAAACAGTCTTTGTCTTTTTCTGTCTGTCTTAATTCCCTTAGCATGATGTCCTCCAGTTCATCCCTGTAAAGACTCACCACTCTATACCACAAAATGAGGTCAATTTGATTGTAAATGAGTGAATTATGGGAACATGCAATGACATCAGCCAGATTTTAGGAAATCAGAACCCATCAAAATATCCCCTGCTGTTGCTGAAAATACCCAAAGACTGCCACATGTAAGCCCTCAAAGGTTTAGCATCAAGTCAGAGGCAGATGGGAAAAACAACCAAACTAGGCTGAAAGGGAAATTTAGAGGTGACAAACATTTTAAAGAATGATTTTTAACAGATTGTTTCAAGTTAAAAACTCCTTCCTTCTACTGCAAATATCTCTTCTCATAACTCCTCTCTTATTGAAGTGATACCTCAGTCCTGGACCAGTCCTTTGGCCGCTGCTATTGACAGAGCAGAAAACCCAAGATCAAGGCAGTAATCCCATGAGGCTGAGGGGACATCACCCTTTATTTTCTCCCATCTCCTCTCAACCAGCCATATGACCATACTTTTCATACAGTTAGCTTGGAGTCACAGTTTTGCTGCTGCCCCTGTAGAGGTCAGTCAGCAATTATTTGCCCTTTTCTTTATACCATGCTCTGTTTCCCCCTTGTCTAAGCTGCTGAGGACTCACTGCTGACTGTTTGCCATGAAAAGCTCTCTGCCCATGATGACTATGAAAGTCTCTAATATACTATTCTGGAGTCGAAGAAGGGATGTTGAGAAGGCCATGGTCTCCAACTTCTAGCCACATTTGTCACATAGGCCTTAAAGTTACTCTGCTTGTGTCTAGAATCTCACCAAGTCTCTATGAAAAAGTTCCCATTAGCTTTTGGCTCTTTCACTTATAACCAAAATGATCTAACCTCTCTTTGGGATTCTTTTTTTTTTTTTTTTTAAGATTTTATTTATTTATTTGACAGGCAGAGATCACAAGTAGGCAGAGAGGCAGGCAGAGAGAGAGGAGGATGCTCTGATGCTGAGCAGAGAGAGAGAGCCCAATGCGGACCTCCATCCCAGGACTCTGAGATCATCCCTTGACTCTGGGATCATGACCTGAGCCGAAGGCAGAGGCTTTAACCCACTGAGCCACCCAGGTGCCCCTCCCTTCAGGATTCTTGAAATAGATGAAATATTAGTTACTTTTTACCCTCTCCCATAAGACTTCCATTATTCCTTCTTCACAGTTGAAATACTCAGTTTTTATTCATATCTATAGTTGCACACTATACCGAGGAAAGAGTGAGCATTAAATTTAAAAGATGTCATTACTAAATATATCTGTATGCTGAATAATTTGCATTTTCCAGATCTGCTCTGTACCCCTTTTCCATCTTGTTCTGTGACCTTAGACTAACCTTTCTGGGTTTTATCAATATATTTTCTCTTGAACTTGGATTTAGTCGATGAGGGGCAAGGAGGACAGCAAGCTCAGATTATCCATCCTGCTGGTTACTTCCTAGGCACATCAAAGCAACTGGCAGTGCCCCTCCTACCTAGGGCACAGCTTCTATCTCCTATAATGTGGTCCTTTTCCTACACTTGTCTTCTCTGATTCCTGAGGAATTACTCCTCCTTTGCTTCAAGTTTAAAAGTCATAATAGTTCCCCACTGTCACTAACGTTAGGGTTCTTTACCAACTCTTAACTGGTCTTCATGTAAGCTCTTCTCGATTTCCTTGTTTGGATCTGGAATCTCTTACCATCAAGGGTGTTAATGCAATCTGTTCTCCATCATAGCGATTCAAATGTGGTAGCACTTTGAAAGAAAAAATATAAAACAATCTAAATCAATTGGTGGTGTCTTTCTACCACCACAGCTAAAGAGCTCAGTCAGGGTCCTCTATAAACTGGCTTCTCATTTTTTCCTATTCACATATATCCTTCTTTTCCTACCCTGAACCTTTTCTGACTTAGCTGATTAAGGTGAATATTAACTAGCTCAATTTAGTGTCTTGCTTGTTTGTGAGTCATTTAATAATGTGAAATGATTCATTTCAAATATCAGATCAGGGACTTTTTTTTCTATATGGCAAGAGATTCATATTCAAAAGCCTAAAAGGTAGTTGTTGAGAAAATACTGCAAATAAAACCAGTCAGCTTGGTTCTTCCCTATGTTGTAGAGAGCATTTAGTTCCTGCATATCCCCACCAGGAATATTCTTCAGAGATAATCACTGTTTGGTAAGTGAGGGCCAAGGCACAAATTTGATATATTTGTGATTTTTGAAAAAGACATGATATGAAAGAAAAGGTCACTAAGAACCACTACTCCCTTTTATGAGAGAACCCCTATGCTAAGTATAATTCCCAAAGCATCCTATAGGATTTAAAGAAATATCTCAGAAGTCTACTTACTTAATATATGTTAGAATGACTCATCTTCACTTTCACTGCTTCACTGCTCCTAAGCGTAACTCTCCAAGGATTTCTTTACATGAAAACCCTTTTCTACAGACAATTTTCAAGTATTTTACGAATTAAGTTATTGGAAAGCTTTAATAATAAAGTTGAACATAATGGCTTTAAAAGTCATTCATAATTCTACTGTCACAAATATAAATTATTAAAATCTTATATGTGAAGTCATACTGTTCATGCAATTTTATTTTCAGTAGTTTTATAAATATTATGTTACAACATTTGGTCCTTATTAGAAATGTCAAAAAGATTTTTTTCATATTATATAATATTTAATTTTGTATACAATTATGTCATATAATTGTTATATACTATATTTGTATATAGTATATATGTACTGTGAAGTGCTGAATGACACCCTGTTGTCAGATATTTAGAAAGCTTTCACTTCCTAATTATATTTTGGATTATTTTATTTTTAGTTTCTTGAAAGCATGATTCCTGGGTGTCAGATTATGGGCATATTTTTAATACTCAGTATTTATGTATCATCATTTACACTCTCACCAAGAATTGGAATAGAGGTGTTTCCCCATGCTGTCCCATTTCTTTATTTTACACCTTGGAGAGTTTACATGGTAGGCATCCAGTATAGCGATAGCTTACATATTTGGTATTGGATTGACTTCACAGCATTTATATTAGGAACTCTGAAAAAATACTGTTTTGTAAATTCTGTTTTTAAGGTTATTTCTGTGCCACTTATGTTCTGAAAATATTAACTATTTCATCTATTTTGTACCTTGATCTTGAATATGTATCATCTACCCTGAATCTTGTAATTTTCTACCACCAACATAAATTAATAATACTTCAATTGTCTTGAAAAATAATTAACTTCTTGGGAAATCTAACTTCTGTATCTTCATGTATATCACTAATTTTAAGAAAAAATAAAACTCTGAAATCTTTTATTTTATCTGAAATGTTGTAAAATATGTTTGTCAGTTTTGAAATTTTCAGAGGCGTCCTTAAAATATGCCAGTGCAAAGAGTAAGTCATACTTTAACTGCTGTCTCTACTTTCATTTCCATTATAGTTTCACTTCTAAAGGTTGAAGTATACAAATAGATAGACAGACAGACAGATAGATAGATAGCATTTTACCTTTATAACCTTAAGACATTCATTCAAACTATTCTGCAAAACAATTTTCAGTTTCTGACCTTCTGGATGGTCTCCTGACATCTTGGACATCCAAGCATGTTGCCATATGTTATGGCAAACTGCCTCCTGGAAATGTGATATATGATGCCTGCCTTTATTCACCCTAATGGCAAATGAAGGTCCAGGACACCACTTTGCTTAGAAAAGAAAGAGTAATAACATTGACAAGCTGTTATCCCTCACTGCAGTATCCTTTTTAAAGCCATATTATTAATTTATTTGTGTTTTCTAATCAGACTGATTATCTGACATATTAAATCTAAGTCAGAACTCCCTTATTAAGGAAAAAGTTGTTTGCTCACATGTAAGAAGAATAAATTACTGGAGAGTGTGAGAAGCCATTGCCTGGGACAGAAATACAGTGTCAGGAAGTTCCTGTTTAACTTCCCTGTTCAATATTTAGTGGCACACTGGGGAGTAAAAGCCAGAAATTCAAGGAGCCAGCTGGCAGTGTAGAGAACAATTTGGCCATGGAACTTCACCTGTTGTGAGCGTGAAATGGGACAAGCATGAAAGGTCCCTAAAAAAGATTAAAACGTTACACATAAATGAAAGGTATTAATAGTTGGGCCAAATTAATTTGGGGGACAAAAGAGCCTCTTTTCCTTGCATTCTCAAGACAGTGCTAGGAATACAGTTGAGCTGCAAAATGGGCCCTTCATAAGCTTTTACATAGTCAATGGAGAAAAATAAGCCCAGTGGCTTTTTTATGCCTTTTTGAAGACGTACAAAAGACAAAGTAAGTGGTGGGATACAAAACAGCAACTACATAGGACCAAACAAAGTGTAAAACTCATAGGTCACATATAACACAATTTGTGTATTTTAGGCAAAAGCTGGCTCTTTAGAAGTATTTGTGGTGACTGCTTTATGAGGGAAACTCATATGTGTGTCATTCTTTAATGTGTCTCCAGGACCTCAAGGGCCTGGCACAAAAAAAAAAAATAAAAAAATATATATATATATATATATATAAATATATATATTTTCTTTTGAGTTAGCAAGTGTAAATTTGGTCCCAAAGTCCTCTAACTACCAGACCCTCTTTAACAAATCACCCTTGAAATCCTTACCCCTACTACCACTGACCTAAGGCAGAATGACAGAATGCAGGAAAAGTGGGCCGATAGTCTAAGTAAGCAGAATATACCCAAATGATGTTGGTAATAAATGACCACTGACCTCAAAATGATGTTCCTATTCATCTACAGATATTTCTTCTCTTTGCCATCCCTGAGCTCACAGAGCCAGGTTCCAGTCCATCTCTCTGGTCATGATATCTCAAAGGATCAATAATTTTCAAGTTTATAAAATACTTCCCCAGCTAAGCTGAATTTTTTAATAGCTATTCATATCACATATTGCCTTCTTATGCATATTCTTTTAATTTTTATTTCTTAGGCTCTTCTAGGTTTTGTTGTAATTACTAAAGTAGCTCAGTGAAGGTAGTTTTTCATGTGGTCATTATAGATAGAACATTTTGTTCTTATACTTCTACTGAAATAACCCTACACTGGTGATAGAGAGCAAAAGAGCAAAGCTGGAAATATGAAATAAGCTCATGTCCCCTTGGGATTCCCATGGAGGTCACTTAATGCAAGTCAGAGTTCCCACATACTTGACCCCTGTGTAGTTAACTGACCAATGAGAACTCTGATCCAACTTGCCTTCTGAGAGCAGAAATCATGCAGTTTTTCTCTTAACTCGTTCACTCATGGTTGCTCATCCTGATCTTTATTATCAAATCACTTACCAGGCTTACTGGCTGTATTCCTAGGGCTGCTGAAATGAATTTCCTAGGGCTGCTGAAATGAATTGCCACACACTTCATGGCTTAAAACAACAGAAATTTATTGTTTCATAGTTTTGAAAGGCAAAAATCCAAAATCAGTGTCAGGAGGACCACAATCGCTCTGAAATTTCTAGGGTAGAATTATCCCATGCTTCTTTCAGGTGCTGGTGGGTCCGTGTGTCCCTGGTTTTTATCTCCAACACTACAATTTCTGTCCACATTTTTACATGACCTTTTCTCTGTATCTCCTTCTCTTCTTATAAGATTACTTGTCATAAGATTTAAGGACCACTGTAAAACAAGATGACCCCAACACAATATCCTTAACTTAATTTCGTCTTCAAAGACCCCTTTTCCAGAAATAGTCAAATACACAGATTCTAGGCCATAAACATATCTTTTGAGGGGTTACAACTCAACCCACTACACTGACAGATTAGGGAAGACTAAGATGCCAGAACGTTAGTGCACCCCTCTTATATAGCTGCCCTGTGTTCCAACCCCTCCCCCTTATTAGAAGCTGTACTGGTGCTTTTCCCTCATAATAACTCTTGTGGAAAAGTCTCAACAGAGTATTTCTTTGGAGTCCAAATGATAAGCGATTGAAAACTAAACCCGAGAGAAACAGAGACCTAGAGGGTCATAGGATAAACTCTCCTAAATCCTCTGTGAGAAACACATGGAGGTTTACATTCAGTCAAGGGCTGAAGAACTGTTCTCCCATAAAGCAAAGAGTCAAAATAAGTCAAAGCTGATGATATTTAACATATTCATATACCTATGTGTGTTTATATAGAAACATTTGTATATATATTCATATACATATATATGCATATAAGTATATGTATATGTATACATATATGTATGTATATATGTATATGTATATGTACTGTATATATGTGTATATACATATATGTATATTTGTATGTGTATATATGTATATATAAGTATATGTATATGTATACATCCTGATCCTTAACTTAATATACATATACATATACTTACATGTATATGTATATGTATATACATATATGTACAATATACATATACATATACTTATATACATATACTTATATACATATATACACATACATACACATACAAATATTCATATACGTATATATACACATATATACATATATTTATATTCATATATAGAAACATTCATATATATATTCATATACATATATATGTATATAAATATACATACATGTATATTTATATACATATATAAAAACACTGAAAGACTATAGCCTAAATGTACAGATGTAAAACTAAGTATGAACTTCCTGTATTTAAGTATTTCATTTAACTATGCAACCAGAATATATAAATAATAATAACAAAATAGCTAAATAGAAATAATTCAAATTTTGTCACTAACTGAAAGTGATTAGGATCATTTCTCCAACCAAACCACCACTGGCGAGAGAAATGTGATTGCTGACTAGTGAATATAGATTCTTCAGGACGTATGATCCTGAGAATGGTGAGTTGAGATTCTTCCACTATTCTCTCCATCCAAATGAGGGCCTAATTTTTTTCATTTGCTAGGCAGAAATGGCATTTGGTCTTCCCTTCATGCAAACTGTTCCTTTCTCCTTATTAGGACAAATAAAGGGGTACTATTGGGTGCTAATATAACTTTTAAAAATCACCTTCAATTAAAGACATATAAAAGAATATAAGGCTGCAAACTATTAAGTAAATCATACAATTAATGTTCAAGACCAACCCACTTAGTAGCTTCAAGTTTGGGATCAGCACGGTGGGGGGGGCAGTATGTTGCTTCTTTTGGGTTCAAATGAGGATGGCAGAGTCTGAAAAGATGGAGAATGAATAGTAGGATTTCATCTTACATAATTTAACTCAATACTAGTGCTTCAAGGGAGGTAGTTTTTTATATTTAAAAAAAATAGATCTTTTTTAGTCTGAAGATTATGGACTGAGATAATTTTCTCCTTGGTTGAATTTCAAGCAAAGCAGGTACTATGTGTTGCTTGTTAGAGTGAGAAAAATGACATCCATGAAGTCATTATTACTCAGTTTTTCCAACTAGTTCTATGACTGATCCTTAAAGGATAAGGGACATTTTACTGTGTCTCAAAAACTGTTTATAGATTAGAGATAGTCTGCTTTTAACATATTGCTCCTAACTACACCACTGTCATTCAAATAAACATTATTGCATGTAGAGATTAATACAATAAGAGAATTTTGTCTTATGCTTAGTCTACACACTTATAAAGTATATAGTTATAATTCTGCAAATATCTAGAATAGTCAAGTAGAGGAAACTTAGGTTTCAATTATCTGACATGTCACTGTGTTGTCTCCCCAAAATTCATATTTTGAAGCTCCAACTCCCAATATGACTATATTTCAAAATAGGGACTTTATGATTTCATTGAACCTTTATTTAAGGTTCAATGAAATCATAAGTGTGGGGCCCTAGCTAGACTGAACCAAAGTCCTTATAAGAAGAAAAAGAGAGGGCCGCCTGGGTGGCTCAGTTGGTTGAGCAACTGCTTTTGGCTCAGGTCATGATCCTGGAGTATCAGAATCGAGTCCCGCATCAGGGTCCCAGCTCCACAGGGAGTCTGCCTCTCCCTGTGACCTTCTCCTCTCTCATGCTCTCTCTCACTATGTCTCTCTCTCAAATAAATAAAATCTTAAGAAAAGAAGAAGAAGAAGAAAAAGAGACCCCAGAGCTCCATCTCTACATGATCATAGAGAAAAGGCCATGTGAGGTTACAGCAAGAAGGCAACTGTCTAGAACTCAAGAAAAGAGATCTCATCAGAAACTGAATTTACTGGCACCTTGATCATGGATTTCCAGCCTCTAGAACTGTGAGAAAATAAATGTTTGTTGTTTAAATCACCTAGCCTGTGGTATTTTGTTATGGTAGTCCAAGCAGGCGATACACAGAGCAAGGTTTGACAGGTATGTATTATCCTATATAATTACTCTACTTTGTACTTCACTGTCCACCTCTAGTTATAACTATAATGTCAATGTCTGATGGAAATGATTTCATCTCTGACTTTGCTAAGACATAGTTAAAGCATTTCATTTTGCAGAGTGTGGGAAATGATTCTGAGTTTAATCCAGTTCTTAAAAGACAAAAGTTGGCATCACAAAAACTCCCATCATCACTGCCACTAATTAGTCTCCTTCCTGACAGCTGAAGCAGGTATGACTAGAGCTGAATATTAATCCAAGATGGAAAAAAAAATGCTCTTTCCCTCAGAATTGATCTTTCTTTATCATGGTTGAGATATATTTCCTCAGAAGCCAAGGGAAACTTATTCTTTGCTCTCCTGGTTTTCTGACCAATTAGGAGTATTTTATTCCTCTGTCATTATGACATATTCTACCACAAGATAATATTATAGCAGAGTTATAAAAAAACAAACAAACTTGTGATTCTTATATAAAAAGTGAGGTACCACTGTAGTATATCTTGAACACTAAAACACCTGAGTAACATAAAACATTTTTTTCACATTAGAATTGATGCAATGTTCATCCCTTACATCTTCAAAATAAATCTAAAAAAATACTAAAATGGCTTTACTTTATTGCAAAAAATAGAAGAAAATTATTCAGGAAATCCATTAATCACTGAAGAGTTAAATCAGCTGGCCATCAGGTGGGTCTTTTCTTTCTATTTAGCTTACTTAGCACTTCTACTTTGTACTTTGAATTTGCAAAGTGCTTATCAGCCTTATTAGTTAACCCTTGTAATGTGTCCATGAAGTAGATGGATGGCAAACATTAGTGTGACACACATTAGTGTACTCCTTTGAGAGATGCTAGCAATGAAGCACATGGAGGTTAAACAATTGCTGCATGACTGCATCAACTCTGAAAAAAAAAAAATTCTTGGTTGGTCTCAATTTTCCTACTTTCTAACTCTTAGCGATAACAAAGGTGAAACTAAACATAAGATCATCTACAAGAATCTAACATGTAGTCTCCTTTAAAAATAAAGCTCTCAAAAGCATTTTCTTAGGGTACTGAAAATCTATCCATTGAGCAAGTATATTAGATATATATTTCTTTGTCACTTTCCCATTTAAGATGGGATCATCTTAAAAGGCTATGACATAAATTGTTGTGGAAAAGATCGATTAGTTTAAAAGCTTTTTCCTTTTAACAGATCAGATAGTCATTATATTTCACCCTTTTGCGTGTGATTTTCATTGAGCCATTTTAATCATTTACTCATTTGAAAAAATTTCACCAAAACCGAGAGGTTCTACAAATCTATTTATCACCTCTGGCTTTCTTTGCTAATCACTGGGTTTGAACTTCTGGGAATTGGGGACAACTGCCTGACTATGGAATCCGTTTCTTTAGAAGTAGATTTTTTTTTTTTTTTAAGAGCTCTTTGTTTCTCTTCATGAGTCAGAGTCTCTATCTCATTTATAATCCTTTCTTTCATTTGAGAACATCATTAGGGAATGTTTATGAGAAATGAAAGAAGGATATGTTTTGGACCTAAGGGTAAAAAGAAAGATATCATAGTTCAATGGGAAGAAGACTAAATGCCTCATTTTTTTGACAGATAAGTCCTTTAATTTCACATTTTTCCCCAGTATTTTATCTCTTTTGTTATTTTACACCTACCTGTCACCTTTATTTAGAAATGGATCCAGAGAAAAGAAGTATTCAGGATAAAATTCATGGTATTTCATTGCCTCTTTTATAACATAAATGACAAACTGGTGGGAAATTAAGTTAAAAGGGGTTTGATATAGTGAAATTCACAGATATGAATTACTCACCTTTCTTAATCCCAAACATGGGAATTCTACCATATTGAAATAGTTGGAGAGTATGATAAAATAATGACTGAGATTTTATAAGATTTTGCAATTTACAAAGTATTCCTGCATTCAGTATTTAATTTGATCCTTATGTTAAGCTTGAGAAGTTTTTCTTATATATCATAATTTCTAGTTGAAGAAAATATAGCCCAAAGAAACGGAGACTTGTCTAAGTTACATGGATGATAACTTAAGTCCTACAGCCAGGACATGGACCTTTTGACACCAAGTCCAGAGGAACTCTCCTTAGTATTTCATATCACTATTTTACACTGTGGATCTACAGAAGATATTTATAAATAAATCTTGGTGTATGTGCAATAATTCCTGTTGCACCTAAAACAATAAATATGAAAGTCATGACTTAGACAATGCCAATAAAAATCTTGATAAATGTTTCTCATATTAACCCACAGGATATAGACCAAACTATCTTACCTTTTCAATAAGTTGTTGAGGATTTTCACCCTCCTATCATCAGTTAACCAAGTGGGTGGTTTCCAAATGAAAATTGATCCAGAAATGTTTCATGTGATTATTGCACAAGAGCTAAAATTACTTTAAAAAGCTCCAAAGAATAACATTCCCAATGTGCTTGGGTATAAATTCAGTACCTGTCCACATATCTAGAAATCCTGCTATACAGCCTAAAATTTTTTGGGTACTTCACATATCTTCCTAATGGGCCATTAACGAGAGTTAATATGCTTCCAAAAGGACCCATCTTATGACCAATAAATTCTGTCTACCTCATGAAGCCAATACCTATGAGGAACCAAATCTCCAGTGGCCTACAGAATTGTCTAATTCTCTTATCCTGATATTGAAGGTCCATCAAGACTAGTCCCAGTTTCCTTCTCCAGCCTTCTCATAACTACTCATATTCATAAATCTACTGTCATTGTTACACCCATCTCCTCCTTCACATTTATTTTGTGCTCTTTTAAATGGGCATCTAAAATATTTCACCCTTTTTCTTGTGTATTTATATCCTATTTATTTGTTACTATCCAACTTTCTGTCTCTATTTTGAACTTCAGCTACAAGTATATTTATTGTTAATTTGACATTTAAAATACACTGCCTGGGAAACCCAGGTGGCTCAGTTGGTTAAGCATCTGCCTTTGGCTCAGGTCATGACTTTAGGGGCCTGGGATTCAGTCCCGCATTGAGCTCCTCACACAGTGAGAAGCCTGCTTCTCCCGCTACCTGCCACTCAGGGGCACCTGCCTGTGTACTCTCTCCCCCTCTCTCTCTCTGACAAATAAATAAACAAAATCTTTAAAAAATTAAGTAAAACACACTGCCATTCTTGCATCATATTAGTTTTTTGTTTGTTTGTTTTGTTTTGTTTTGTTTTACGATTTTACTTATTTATTCTTGAGAGAGAGAGCATGAGTGGGGAGGAGAGGCAGAGAGAGAAGCGGACTCCCTGATGAGCAGGAACCCTGACACAGGACTCAATTCTAGGACCCTGGAATCATGACCTGAGCCAAAGGCAGGCATTTAACCAAGTGAGTCACCCAGGCACCCTCATATTAGGTATTTTTACTTCTGGGTTCATTTCACTTCACAATCTATTTCTTAAGTGAATCAATATAATCAAACATAGTATTTGTTAACAGTCATTAAATGTTAGGTCCAGACCAGTTAAGCACTGTAAATACATGTCCTTACTTAAAACAACAACCCAGAAGTCAGTACTATGATTATTCCTATTTCATTAATGAGTACACTGAGACCTAGAAAAGTGAAGTTTCATGGGCAATGTTAACAGCTCTAAGATAATTAGCAAAAGAAGATTTGAAGCCAGGCATTTTTGACTCGAGAACCCAATTTTATCTTACCACACAACCTCTATCAAAGACTATATCGACAACGGAAGTTACAAATTAAAATTATTTACATCCTAAATAGAGTTTTATATTTTGAATTGACTCCTAGAACAGAAAAAGGACATTGGGAGAAACTAATGAAATCCAAATAAAGTCTCTGGTTAGTTAAAAGTAATGCACCAAAGTTAATTTCTTCGTTTTGACAAATGTACCACTGTTATAAAGGATGTTGACATTAGGGAAAGCTGGGTATACAACAAGGCTTTGTATATTGTGGCAACTTTTGTATCTGCTTGTAACTGATATTCTAGTTATATCTATATATATATTGATAAATATATATGCTTACCTCTTTAATGAAATTCGTCTTGTTTATATTTGTGTGTGTGACTACTTATTTTTGTTTCCTTCAATTTTGTCAACATTATGATGGCAGGCATCATGCCTCATAAATTGTTGATTCCTTCCTAATTTTTGCTAGAGTCTCTTAAACACAGTAACAGTGTAAATAAAATAGATTATATTAATTACAGTTTGAGATTGATAATTTGCAGGTAATTCTGGAGTTGTGATCAATTTTCATATGGTCAATCACCCTCTTTCCTTCTACTTTCTTTTTCACCAATGGTATGTAGCAAGATGGCTATCTGTAGTCTGTGGCTATAAAATAAAATAGCTAAGTGAGTTACGTGATCCCAGAACTGTGGCACGTGACACTCTTGTAAAAATCTATCCCCAGATGATGAAGTTAGACATTACAGAGAATGAAATCCACTTCAGAATATATGTGGACTTAGTGGTGACCAACCAGTTGGCTGTTTTTTTAGTGCCCTAGCAAAAGACATATCCAGGGATAAACATCACTCATCTATCTGAGAGTGCTTATCATAAAAGAGACACCTACCAACCAAGAAGACAGGATGACTTGGTCAGCTGACATCAGTCTGCTTCTGTCACTGGCTGCCAGAGTGCTGGCACAATAGGCACATTAATGGAGTAGTCATTGTGGCTGAGATGGAAACTATGCACAAGCCCAACAGCACAGAGGCTGACAAATGCAGACAGAAGTGCCTCTCGAGGAAATCAGTCTCTCTCTCTCTCTTTTTAAGATTTTATTTATTTATTTGACAGACAGAGATCACAAGTAGACAGAGAAGCAGGCAGAAAAAGAGGGGGAAGCAGGCTCCCTACTGAGCAGAGAGCCCGATGTGGGGCTTGATCACAAGCCTGGGATCATGACTCAAGCCGAAGGCAGAGACTTTAACCCACTGAGTCACCCAGGTGCCCCCTCAATCAGACTCCTGATGTGAAGCAGCCTAACTGGATCCCTTCTATACTGGAAAGACCAGTGACTCATCTTGATTGGACCTGATACATACTTCAGTCATGCATTTGCCTTTTCTGATTGCAGAGCTTCAGCGAACACCATATCTGGGTATGTATTCTATTTACATGGGATCCCACATCGTATTATACTGGGCCAAGGCACCCACTCTACAGGAAAGGAGGTAGAGTTACCAGTGATGATCAGTGGTGCAGGAGCAGGGATATAGCCACAGAGTCTAGTGGTCTAGAATCTAGTGGTTGAAAGCTTGCTGGTGGAGCAATTTAAAAACCTGTTGAAGATGCCTTTGAGGGACCAGCTTGGAAATGATTACCAGTGAAGATGGGGTACTATCCTCCCGGATGCAGCATCTGCTCTAAATAATTGACCCACTGTATAGTGTGATAGCTCATAAGCAGAACCCATGGGTCCAAAAAACCAAGGGTGGAAGTAGTTCTCACCTAAAAAAAAAAAAGAAAATGAAATCTACTATTATGCAATAGCCATTACCTAAGAAACTTAGATTTTGAATTCAGAAAATGGGATGTTTCTTCCCAAATACAAAATCATATGCTGATGCTTTTTCTTTTTTTTTCCCCCAAATCCACTGGATCATAGTCTACAGTCTTTTTAAGAGTGAACGGTTTCATTTTTCTTGGCCTAAATTAAGAGGCAGATTTGTGAAAAATAATTTTTAAAACTATTCCCTTCTTTTGGTTACTGTAGTTTCCCTGATAACCAAATAATCAGATCACATAAGACATCAAGACATAAGTTGTGTGACTCCATTAAGACAAAACTCTTCCCCAGTGCCAGACTTCACTCTCAGTTCTAATAGCGGCAAGCTTGTCAGTACATGCCTCAGTTGCAGTGGGTAAAGAAAGTGGCAAGGGATGCTCACAAATCCATCCCTCCTACTATATGAGCTCATCTCCTCCTGAGCTTGAAGGTAGTTTTTAAAATTAACCTCCCTCCCCCAGCTTTAGTGTGCCTTGCCTCATTGGTGGATGTAACAAATCAGTGGCAGTTGAATTAGAATTCTTTGCCCTTGACACCTCCAAGTACTGCTCACCCCAGTGAATTAATGGGATACTGCAATGGCAAATTACAGCATCCTGATTTCTGAATATGTTCAGGCTTAAGAATAGAGTGACAAGACATGTTAAGTCATCAACCAGGAAAGATTTCTCCACTCGTGCCCTGGAAATGGGAATAAATGTGCAAATCTATACAATTGTGCTTTCCTTGCCATCTATCTTGTCAAAATGAAAATCGACATGGGAATCAAGTCAAATGTGCTTCAGCAGATTAGAAGAAAATAATGTATATTTTCCCTCTTGAGTCACACAGAGCAACTATCACTTCCTGCAGTGCCAATTTGTCTTGGGCTACTGATTCTGAAGGTGAAACTTTGAAGGTCCTATGAATGAGAAGCCAGTACTATACAGAGTGAAATAAATACAGAAAGAACAATGTGTGGATTCAGTAAGGTACCCTAGAATAAATGGGAGATTGCATTTTCTTTTTTGTTCCTTTCAAGAGAATATAGTGTTCTCTTAAATATGGTATAAAATAATTAAAAGAGAGAAGGTGAAATTACATGTAAAAATTTTTTCTAATAAAATCAAGAAAGCTATTAGGTTACTTTTGAGCCTTTTGTTCTATTTGGTTTTATTTGATATCAAGTCATCCTATAGCTACCTTGTGTATGAGTGTGTGTGTGGTGGGGGAGGTTGCACAGAAGGGATGGGGAAGGCCTGTAAGAAGAAAAGGAAGAGGTAAACTGATGAATAAAACTTGAACTCTGAAGAATGAATTTTGGTCAGTGTCAAAAGCCAAATGTGATTCAATGTATAAACCACTCATTCATCACCCTGCCTACATGTTTGCTTTCTCCACTAACACTATTATATTCCTTTTAGTATACCCCTACCACCATAATAATTTACTCACTCTGTACAGATCCTTTCTCTTTTTCAAAGAAATGACATGCTGCTCTCATTTCTAAGCCCAGATGTAATTTTTTAAAGACGACGACACTGGCATATTCAAAGCGAAGGACAGAT
Source organism: Lontra canadensis (assembly GCF_010015895.1). Taxonomy (NCBI): domain Eukaryota; kingdom Metazoa; phylum Chordata; class Mammalia; order Carnivora; family Mustelidae; genus Lontra; species Lontra canadensis. The sequence continues at coordinate 17,636,233 of NW_022631005.1, forward strand.
AATTTTAAATTATGTTTTCCTTTTGTGAGATCACTTTTTAAAATCCATCAGGGTGACCTACATTTAAGACCCAAAATATTATAATCTCTCCGCCCCTGCCCTTGAGACTTGCCAGCAAGTCAGGTTGTCTAGGAAAATCTCATTACTGCAGGACTCACTGTCCAAGCAACTATTAGCAGAGAGAACGAAGGGAGAAAAGTAACCCAGTGACTGTCTGCAAATTGACACAGATTAACTGTTCTTTGTCCAGAATCCTGGTGGAATACCGGAGAGCTGCAGAAAGTCACTTTCAGATACAACATAGAGAATAAACTGAAGAATGATATGTAGGCATCCACGAATTACAAGGAGTGCTACACAACTGGAAGAATCATAAGTACAATTAATTTGGCCCCAAACTATATCCTTAGAAACTGTTTTAAACAAGCCTTAACATGTTCCTGCAGCAGACAATTTATTTAATTGGGAAGACTATCAAACCATTTGATTGTAATGGGCAAAATTCTATGTGATCCTGGAGCCATATCCATAACCACAGGTTTATCTTTTCTCTTTGTATTCAATTGGGGGCACTAATTGAATTCATCCACAAAGCACTGGATTTTACTGTGGATGGAGTTGGTTTCTTTCCAGGAATCAATTCCCATTTTAAACATAGGCCTAAAGTATCTGGGCTTCAGCCAGATGTTTCTGAAAGAAGGGTGATTAAAAGAGTTGCTAGTTCCATGGCGAGTATTTTCTTCACCATTCTCACATTCCACCCTGAAGTGTCAAGATGAACCACAGATCTGGATTACAGATTGCTGAGTTTATTTTAATTTACATTAGTTTAAAATAAATCTTAATGTGTGTAAAAAGAAATTTTGAGAGAATTTAAGTTTGACATGAACATGTAATATTGAGGCTAATAAAATAGTATTTATCTATGGAAAGAGGGTGTATGCTCTGGAATTATGACTTTGTGATTAAATTAAAAAAATAAACTTGTGATCACTAAGACTCACCTTGGAATTTTTCTTGTGCAGTTGAATATATTGTTAAATTCTTAGTTCTAATAATGTATCAGTGTATAAGTTTGTGATACCAATTAAGAATATCTGCATTTTTTAAAACAGCTGTAGAAAGATAATGACAATTTTCCCCATCAGAGCCCAACTCTGATAAGTAACAAATGCACTTTGCAACACCAAAACCACACATCTTCAAACTATGGGTGAAATGAAACGTTTTACTGGTTTATAATTTGGCCCAAGTTTGCTTGTCTGGTCACTTTTCATTTCCATAGCTGTGTCACACTTACAAAGAGCTTGGATCTCTCTACTGGTGTCTGCTCAACATCCATACATTAATATGCAGGCATCTACCACAACTGTTTGACATTTGCATTTCCATTACATCCGTTACTTAAATTTCAGTCTTTAAATACTATTGTATAAATTTATGGATGCAAGGCAGGTGACTCAACAGGTGTGATTGCTCTTTGTAATAATCTCTATAGAAAAGCACTAAAGCAATTTCATTATGATGCACACTGTTGTAGAAGAAATCTGGAAATCAAATTAGGCTCAAGTAGGAGAAATTTAAATATCAAGACCAACTTGTAAGAAGAATATGATTTCCATATTACAGGTAAGGAAATTAAGGATCAGAAAACAGCTCATACTCAATGAAACCTAACCATTAAGGTAAGTTAAGGCAGGCAGGTTATGTTGTAATTGCAGTGTTTCATGGAGCCCTTGGATAAGAGCTAGAGATGATGGGGTCAAAGTGATTGGGAAAACCTTAGCATCTCTCCTCATTTAGAGTAAAGCAGCTGGACTGCAAATGATTTATGGTAGAATTTCAAGTAAAAATTTGTCTGAATAAAAGATAAACAGCTTAGAAAATTTACTGCACATTCAGTGACCATCCTCCAAGTTTGCCTAGAACTGAGGGGGTTGTCAGGACACAAGAGTTCCAGCACTAAATTGGGGAAAGTCCCAGAAAAATGAAGATGAATTAATTGTTCCTCCTACTATTCTGTCTTCCATCAGTATATTTATTTGTTGAAGCCTGAAGATTTAGCAGATGGGAAATAGTATGCAATGATGTTTCTAATTTATGTGGAACATGACCTTGAGCCACAGGCTTCAGGTGATTCAGCACTGCAACAATATGTACACCTTCTCCAAGTCTTGACTAAGTGCAAAAGAGATGGAACTATATACTGCCCTGAATTTTGCTATGTTCACCCTTTTCATTTGATTTTTTTTTTTAAATTTTATTTTTTATAAACATATATATATATATATATTTTTCCCCCAGGGGTACAGGTCTGTGAATCTCCACATTTACAAACTTCACAGCACTCACCATAGCACATACCCTACCCAATGTCCATAACCCCCCCCCAACCCCCCTCTGCCCAGCAACCCTCAGTTTGTTTTGTGAGATTAAGAGTCACTTATGGTTTGTCTCCCTCCCAATCCCAACTTGTTTCATTTACTCTTCTCCTACCACATTAACCCCCCATGTTGCATCTCCTCTCCCTCATATCAGGGAGATCATATGATAGTTGTCTTTCTCCGATTGACTTATTTCGCTAAGCATGATACCCTCTAGTTCCATCCATGTTGTCGCAAATGGCAAGATTTCATTTCTTTTGATGGCTGCATAGTATTCCATTGTATATATATACCACATCTTCTTTATCCATTCGTCTGTTGATGGACATCTAGGTTCTTTCCATAGTTTGGCTATTGTAGACATTGCTGCTATAAACATTCGGGTGCACGTGCCCCTTCGGATCACTACGTTTGTATCTTTAGGGTAAATACCCAGCAGTGCAATTGCTGGGTCATAGGGTAGTTCTATTTTCAACATTTTGAGGAACCTCCATGCTGTTTTCCAGAGTGGTTGCACCAGCTTGCATTCCCACCAACAGTGTAGGAGGGTTCCCCTTTCTCCGCATCCTCGCCAGCATCTGTCATTTCCGGACTTGTTAATTTTAGCCATTCTGACTGGTGTGAGGTGGTATCTCATTGTGGTTTTGATTTGTATTTCCCTGATGCCGAGTGATATGGAGCACTTTTTCATGTGTCTGTTGGCCATCTGGATGTCTTCTTTGCAGAAATGTCTGTTCATGTCTTCTGCCCATTTCTTGATGGGATTATTTGTTCTTTGGGTGTTGAGTTTGCTAAGTTCTTTATAGATTCTGGACACTAGCCCTTTATCTGATATGTCGTTTGCAAATATCTTCTCCCATTCTGTCAGTTGTCTTTTGGTTTTGTTAACTGTTTCCTTTGCTGTGCAAAAGCTTTTGATCTTGATAAAATCCCAATAGTTCATTTTTGCCCTTGCTTCCCTTGCCTTTGGCGATGTTCCTAGGAAGATGTTGCTGCGGCTGAGGTCGAAGAGGTTGCTGCCTGTGTTCTCCTCAAGGATGTTGATGGATTCCTTTCTCACATTGAGGTCCTTCATCCATTTTGAGTCTATTTTCGTGTGTGGTGTAAGGAAATGATCCAATTTCATTTTTCTGCATGTGGCTGTCCAATTTTCCCAACACCATTTATTGAAGAGGCTGTCTTTTTTCCATTGGACATTCTTTCCTGCTTTGTCGAAGATTAGTTGACCATAGAGTTGAGGGTCTATTTCTGGGCTCTCTATTCTGTTCCATTGATCTATGTGTTTGTTTTTGTGCCAGTACCATGCTGTCTTAATGATGACAGCTTTGTAATAGAGCTTGAAGTCCGGAATTGTGATGCCACCAACTCTGGCTTTCTTTTTCAATATTCCTTTGGCTATTCGCGGTCTTTTCTGGTTCCATATAAATTTTAGGATTATTTGTTCCATTTCTTTGAAAAAAAATGGATGGTACTTTGATAGGAATTGCATTAAATGTGTAGATTGCTTTAGGTAGCATAGACATTTTCACAATATTTATTCTTCCAATCCAGGAGCATGGAACATTTTTCCATTTCTTTGTGTCTTCCTCAATTTCTTTCATGAGTACTTTATAGTTTTCTGTGTATAGATTCTTAGTCTCTTTGGTTAGGTTTATTCCTAGGTATCTTATAGTTTTGGGTGCAATTGTAAATGGGATGGACTCCTTAATTTCTCTTTCTTCTGTCTTATTGTTGGTGTAGAGAAATGCGACTGATTTCTGTGCATTGATTTTATATCCTGACACATTACTGAATTCCTGTACAAGTTCTAGCAGTTTTGGAGTGGAGTCTTTTGGGTTTTCCACATATAGTATCATATCATCTGCAAAGAGTGATAGTTTGACTTCTTCTTTGCCGATTTGGATGCCTTTAATTTCTTTTTGTTGTCTGATTGCTGAGGCTAGGACTTCTAGTACTATGTTGAATAGCAGTGGTGATAACGGACATCCCTGCCGTGTTCCTGACCTTAGCGGAAAAGCTTTCAGTTTTTCTCCATTGAGAATGATATTTGCGATGGGTTTTTCATAGATGGCTTTGATAATATTGAGGTATGTGCCCTCTATCCCTACACTTTGAAGAGTTTTGATCAGGAAGGGATGCTGTACTTTGTCAAATGCTTTTTCAGCATCTATGGAGAGTATCATATGGTTCCTGTTTTTTCTTTTATTAATGTGTTGTATCACATTGATTGATTTGCGGATGTTGAACCAACCTTGCAGCCCTGGAATAAATCCCACTTGGTCGTGGTGAATAATCCTTTTAATGTACTGTTGAATCCTATTGGCTAGTATTTTGGTGAGAATTTTTGCCTCTGTGTTCATCAAGGATATTGGTCTGTAGTTCTCTTTTTTGATGGGATCCTTGTCTGGTTTTGGGATCAAGGTGATGCTGGCCTCATAAAATGAGTTTGGAAGTTTTCCTTCCATTTCTATTTTTTGGAACAGTCTCAGGAGAATAGGAGTTAGTTCTTCTTTAAATGTTTGGTAGAATTCCCCCGGGAAGCCGTCTGGCCCTGGGCTTTTGTTTGTTTGGAGATTTTTGATGACTGTTTCAATCTCCTTACTGGTTATGGGTCTGTTCAGGCTTTCTATTTCTTCCAGGTTCAGTTGTGGTAGTTTATATGTCTCTAGGAATGCATCCATTTCTTCCAGATTGTCAAATTTGTTGGCATAGAGTTGCTCATAATATGTTCTTATAATTGTCTGTATTTCTTGGGTGTTCGTTGTGATCTCTCCTCTTTCATTCATGATTTTATTGATTTGGGTCCTTTCTCTTTTCTTTTTGATAAGTCTGGCCAGGGGCTTATCAATCTTATTAATTCTTTCAAAGAACCAGCTCCTAGTTTCGTTGATTTGTTCTATTGTTTTTTTGGTTTCTATTTCATTGATTTCTGCTCTGATCTTTATGATTTCTCTTCTCCTGCTGGGTTTAGGGTTTCTTTCTTGTTCTTTCTCCAGCTCCTTTAGGTGTAGGGTTAGGTTGTGTACCTGAGACCTTTCTTGTTTCTTGAGAAAGGCTTGTACCGCTATATATTTTCCTCTCAGGACTGCCTTTGTTGTGTCCCACAGATTTTGAACTGTTGTATTTTCATTATCATTGGTTTCCATGAATTTTTTCAATTCTTCTTTAATTTCCTGGTTGACCCATTCATTCTTTAGAAGGATGCTGTTTAGTCGCCATATATTTGGGTTCTTTCCAAATTTCCTCTTGCGATTGAGTTCTAGCTTCAGAGCATTGTGGTCTGAAAATATGCAGGGAATGATCCCAATTTTTTGATAACAGTTAAGACCTGATTTAGAACCAAGGATGTGATCTATTCTGGAGAATGTTCCATGTGCACTAGAGAAGAATGTGTATTCTGTTGCTTTGGGATGAAATGTTCTGAATATATCTGTGATGTCCATCTGGTCCAGTGTGTCATTTAAGGCCTTTATTTCCTTGTTGATCTTTTGCTTGGATGATCTGTCCATTTCCGTGAGGGGAGTGTTAAAGTCCCCTACTATTATTGTATGATTGTCGATGTGTTTCTTTGATTTTGTTATTAATTGGTTTATATAGTTGGCTGCTCCCACGTTAGGGGCATAGATATTTACAATTGTTAGATCTTCTTGTTGGACAGATCCTTTGAGTATGATATAGTGTCCATCTTCATCTCTTATTATAGTCTTTGGTTTAAAATCTAAGTGATCTGATACAAGGATTGCCACTCCTGCTTTCTTCTGATGTCCATTAGCATGGTAAATTCTTTTCCACCCCCTCACTTTAAATCTGAAAGTGTCTTCGGGTTTAAAATGAGTTTCTTGTAGGCAACATATAGATGGGTTTTGTTTTTTTATCCATTCTGATACCCTGTGTCTTTTGATTGGGGCATTTAGCCCATTAACATTCAGGGTAACTATTGAGAGATATGAATTTAGTGCCATTGTATTGCCTGTAAGGTGACTGCTATTGTATATTGTTTCTGTTCCTTTCTGATCTACTACTTTTAGGTTCTCTCTTTGCTTAGAGGACCCCTTTCAATATTTCCTGTAGAGCTGGCTTGGTGTTTGCAAATTCTCTCAGTTTTTGTTTGTCCTGGAAGCTTTTAATCTCTCCTTCTATTTTCAATGATAGCCTAGCTGGATATAGTATTCTTGGCTGCATGTTTTTCTCGTTTAGTACTCTGAATATATCATGCCAGCTCTTTCTGGCCTGCCAGGTCTCTGTGGATAAGTCTGCTGCCAATCTAATATTTTTACCATTGTATGTTACAGACTTCTTCTCCCGGGCTGCTTTCAGGATTTTCTCTTTGTCACTAAGACTTGTAAATTTGACTATTAGGTGACGGGGTGTGGACCTATTCTTATTGATTTTGAGGGGGGTTCTCTGAACCTCCTGGATTTTGATGCTTGTTCCCTTTGCCATATTGGGGAAATTCTCTCCAATAATTCTCTCCAATATACCTTCTGCTCCCCTCTCTCTTTCTTCTTCTTCTGGAATCCCAATTATTCTAATGTTGTTTCGTCTTATGGTGTCACTTATCTCTCGAATTCTGCCCTCGTGGTCCAGTAGTTGTTTGTCCCTCTTTTGTTCAGCTTCCTTATTCTCTGTCATTTGGTCTTCTATATCGCTAATTCTTTCTTCTGCCTCATTTATCCTAGCAGTGAGAGCCTCCATTTTTGATTGCACCTCATTAATAGCTTTTTTTATTTCAACTTGATTAGATTTTAGTTCTTTTATTTCTCCAGAAAGGGCTTTTATATCTCCCGAGAGGGTTTCTCTAATATCTTCCATGCCTTTTTCGAGCCCAGCTAGAACCTTGAGAATAGTCATTCTGAACTCTAAATCTGACATATTACCAATGTCTGTATTGATTAGGTCCTTAGCCTTTGGTACTGCCTCTTGTTCTTTTTTTTGTGGTGAATTTTTCCGCCTTGTCATTTTGTCCAGATAAGAGTATATGAAGGAGTAAGTAAAATACTAAAAGGGTGGCAACAACCCCAGGAAAATATGCTTTAGCCAAATCAGAAGAGATCCCAAATCGTGAGGGGGGGGGGAGGGGATAAAAAGAGGTTCAGAAAGAAAAAAAAAGAAAAAAAAAAGAAAAAAGAAAAAAGAAACAAATAAAAAAAAGAAAACCAATAATGAAAAAAATATAAAAAGGAAAAAATATATATATTAGATAAACTAGTTAAAAAACGTTAAAAAAGAAAAGGGTAAAAGTTTAAAAAAATTTAGCAGAAGAAGAGAAAAAAATTGAAAAAGAAAAAAAAAATTAAATTAACTGCAAGGCTAAAGAATCATGGGGAGAAAGCCATGAGTTCCGTGCTTTGCTTTCTCCTCCTCTGGAATTCTGCTGCTCTCCTTGGTATTGAAACCGCACTCCTCGTAAGTGAACTTGGTCCTGGCTGGGTTTCTTGTTGATCTTCTGGGGGAGGGGCCTGTTGTAGTGATTCTCAAGTGTCTTTGCCCCAGGCGGAGTTGCACCGCCCTTACCAGGGGCCGGGCTGAGTAATCCGCTCGGGTTTGCTTTCGGGAGCTTTTGTTCCCTGAGCGCTTTCCGTAGAGTCCGGAGGACGGGAAGGAAGATGGCGGCCTCCCAGTCTCCGGCCCGGAGGAGCCGAGAGCTCGGGGTCCCACTCCTCAGTGCGCCCTCAGGGAACAGCGTCCAATTACTCCCGTCTGCCTGGCCTCCGGCTGCGCTCCGAGCTCACCGAGCCTGCGACCGGTTCAAGGTAACCCCGAGCTGTGAGCTCACTCCTCGGCTCCGTCTCTGTAGCCGGCTTCCCTGTTCTAATACCTGCGAGCTCTGCGACACTCAGACACCCCGATCCTTCTGTGACCCTGCGGGACCTGAGGCCACACTGGCCCCGCGTGGGCTTCACCCCAGTTAAGCCTCTGGAGCGATGTCCCTCAGCGGAACAGACTTTTAAAAGTCCCGATTTTGTGCTCCGTTGCTCCTCCGCTTGCCGGGAGCCGGCCCCTCCCCTACCGTCTATCTTCCCGTCCCTTTGGATTCACTTCTCCGCCAGTCCTACCTTTCAGCAAGTGGTTGATTTTCTGTTTCTAGAATTGCTGTTCTTCTCTTCGATCTCCCATTGGATTTGTAGGTGTTTGCAATCTTTAAATAAGCTATCTAGCTGATCTCCCGCTACCTGAAGTAGTCTCAGCTGCTACTTCTCCGCCATCTTGACTCCTTCCCCCTGATTTTTTTTTTTTTTTTAAGATTTATTTATTTTAGTGAGAGAGAGAGAGAGAGCAGGAAGTAGGGCAAAGGGGATAAGGAAAGGGAGAGAAGTAGACTCCCCTCTGAGCTGGGAGTCCAACAGAGCCCAACACCAAGGCTGGGCTCTATTTCACCACCCTATGATCATCACCTCAGCAGAAATCATGAAGATTTAAGTGAGTGAACCATCCAGTCACAACCCTCCCCTCCTCCATTAAAAAAAAAAAAAAAATTGTGTTCACTCTTTCTAAAAGCACACACAAATATGCACATATAGATCTCAAAATTATATTGTTTTACTTTATATATTTCACAAGGGCTTTCAAATATTTCTTACCACAACCCATACTAAGAAATAAAATTTACAGTGCAACTCAGAGCATAGATCATATATAACCATTACAAATGTTTCATAGAACATTTTTGTGTTTGTTACTAGCTTTCAAAATAGCTCATGCATGGCCCTATGACGAAGGACCTTCGGTGCCACTGAAGTTCAACATCATAGAACTCTATTTCTACAATCTGCACCACATACTCTTACTCATCCTATGGCCTAAGGCTGTGATTCTCAAGCTATAGCAAACATAAGCATCATTAGAGAGTCTGTTAACTTGGCAATATTATGTTAGACCACAGAGATGTGGATTCTGGGCTTGATTACGGGCTAGGACCTAGAAACTTGATTTTAACAAGAAATATGAACACAGGTAATTCTCTGGGCATGCTGAAGAACACTGCTTTCAGGGCTATTGTCCTGAGCTGTTCCACAACTTCTATATTGTCACTGATTTATTTTCCTGCTATTTATTCATCCAACTAGTATGTGCCCAGAACAGTGACAGATACTAGGGATACAGGCCTCACATTACTAAAACATAGTTAAATGCAAAAATCAATAATATGGTCATTCTTTTTTGTTGTTGTTGTTGTTGTTTTTTTAAGATTTTATTTATTTGACAAAGAGAGACACAATGAGAGAGGGAGAAGCAGACTTCCCACTGAGCAGGGAGCCCAACGTGGGGCTCAATCCCAGGACCCAGGGATCACGCCCTGAGCCAAAGGCAGATGCTTAACGAGATACTCAGGTGCCCCAGATATGCTCATTCTTATTAACAAAGTTCATATAAGAGTTCCATGCAGATCTGATTCTGATTTTCCTGCACAACAGGTAACGATTATAGAATGTATGCAAGAAAAAAAAATGATACTATGCTTTTTCTGATTATAAAGGTCATTTTGTGTGAAGAAGAGCAAGATAAGGGGTGAAGCAACCTTTCTGTGACTTTTTCAACAGTCCAGGTAAAGGTTAGTTAATGTATTAAAGAGAAATACTGAAGGTGGTAATAGGCACTCAAGCTACAACAAGAAAGAAGCATCATTTCTCATTGTTTAATGGAGGGGGTAGACAGAGCAGATGGTCATCCTGATGCAGTGCAATGTGTTCTGTGCTAATGGTGTTTGTAAGTTACAATGATTGCAAAAGGCAGGGAGAGTCAGAAACCCTCTGGTATGCATTGCAACTCTGTTTCAGAGTAAGAATTAGAGGAATACGGGATGAGAATTTCATCCTCAAATCCAGGCTGCTGGAATATAAAATGAGCTCAGAATCTTGAATTGCCTTTGAATAAACGTAAAGATATAATACCATTTAACATTGCAACAGATTAGTCAAAGAAAGCAAAATTTCTTTGACAGTATTAAATAGTATCACTTTATCTTCAATGTAAAACCCATACGATCTAAATCTAGATCTACAAAAGGCAGGGATACTATTATACTTTGTCTCAATTTTATATAATCTTATATAGTCTCTATATAACAGAATCATTTGTTGAAAATCCTCAGGACCTTCACCCAGACAATCGAGAGATTGATGACTTTCCTCCCCCTGGCATTCCTGTTCAATTAGGTAGAGGTCAGGGAGACATCTGCTTCATATTTCACCAACTGAGGACTTCAATGGAAATGAAGTTCCCTAATTTTAGATCTTGGCGCACACTGAGCAAATTCACCTCTCATGTATTAAAAAAGTAACAATTAGTTGACTACCTCCACCAATTTCTTATTTGAGATTTTTTAAAAAAAACTCTTCTTATTATTTATTGCCCTATTTTGTCAGTTTTAGCTTCCCCCTCCAACCTTCCTGTTTACCCTCTTTATATACAGCTTGACTCTGGATCAAATGCAGTGGAGGGTCTCATTAAATGCTGAGCATCCAGTTTTGACAAACTCTACTTTCACACAAGTTACATAAGAGAAATACATAATATAATTTTTATGGTTGACTGCCTTGAGAAAATTTAGCACACCAGAAGCATAATTCATTCAAGGGAAAAAAGTCTCTTTAGCTGAGTTATTACCTGAGTGCAGCTTTGCTGCTGGAAATAAAGTGTGAAAGCTTCTGCGTACATAAAGAGTACAAATGGATTTGGGTCATCAATAACGTGACTAAGTTCAGAATCAGGGTGTTAAGGGATTTCCCTCTAACAAGCAATAATAGTATTCATTGTGTTTGTGTCTCTGATGTGACAGAGTCCTTGTCCTACACTTTACATCTGTTACTTCATTTTAACCCTAATAGCACTCCCATGTGAACATTCTTATCCCCAGTTACAGATGAGAAAGCTGAGGATCAGAAGGTCGAGCAACTCCCACAGGATCACGTTGCTGGTAGAAATGGAATCTAAGTCTGTCAAATATCATAACCAAGCCTCTTCCTAAGACTTCTGTGAAATGTTTACTTCTCATTCTACTAGAGAGTTTGTTCATCACTGAGTGCTTGTAAACCATATATTTGATGTTTGCCCATCCCTTGTCAGTGCAAGCAGTAGAGAGCACTAAAAGTGCAGCAAGAGGTAATCTGATCCATAGAAAAACAATCAACATATTTTAGTCTCAAAAACTCCATGCAGTTAAAGTACTAACAGAGCAGTAGATGAGGAAGAGTTTGGGAGCCTGAGTCGATTCTGATTTTAATACTCAAACACATAAGCATGTGCATCCCTTGCCAAATCTTTTGTTTGCTGTTGTTTGCAAAGTCTAATTGTATCACACTATAGCCTATGAAATGCTAAAAAAAAGTTTCTTTGCCATATCTATCTATACATAGAGAGAGCTCTGATTTCCTCAATCTAATATTTGCACATACTTAATATAGTATAAAGACAGAACCACACTGCAGTGGCATTTTAAGTAAGAAGTATTTAGAAAGTAAATGGGGAATAAATATGGTACCTGGAACTTGGACTATATTATGCCCATATGCCCCTTTCTCTGCAGATTTCTATCCTATTCCCTTTAACTATCTTATGCATTTACTTCATCTGTGTTAGGATTCTTTGTTTTAAGAAATAAACTAAGTTACTCTTTTTCAGAAACACAAAGGAAGGAATGGGGTCAGAGAGCAGAAATATGAAATCTGGAAATGTAAAGAGGTCAGGCACTTGCCTTAGTACTAATCTCTCATCTCCACAGCTCTCTATAATCCTGGCTCACTCTGAACTTTATCTGTCAGACAGAAGATGGTAATTCAATGGTCCCAAGTTTATATCACAAGCAACAACACGAAGGGACAGATATTCTTAGTATATAAGTTCATTCTTCTGGAAAAGGAATATCAAATTCCTCATTTTATTCAAATCTCTACTCTTGGCCCATTAAATTTGATCAGGTCCTCACAAAATGTGTTCTTCTGTTTGAAAATCTGGGGTCAATTGAGAACCACACTGAAAAAATACTAAAAACAAAACAAAAACCACACTGTACTTTCTTCTGTTATTTATGCAAGTTATGACTTCTATGCCCAAAATATCTTGTTTTCAAAGTTCTCTCAAATTATCTTTGTGATAAACCTTATTTGATTATATTTCTCCATCCACAAGAGGAGTCTTGACACAGCTGATGGGATCACTATGGCTTTCTCGCTTATCCAACCCGTGTGGATCACAGCACGACCATTTATATCTGGGCAACTGATGTCAATTAGAAAAGATTAAATTTGTCACACATCTTGCTGGGATGAGAGCCATTCTGCTTTTGTCACTTATCACCTAGTTTATATCCTATTTCTAATTTATATGACCCCTGCATGAGAACCTTAGTATTTACCATTTATTTGTAATACTGTTATCATGTTCTTTGTGTGATTATCTTGTTTCCTGTTAACTGTAGAAATTAATACCATCTGTTTTTTAATACTGTAAACCTCTTGAGAATGAGGGCAGCATTCAAGTAGTTTTGCCTAAATAGTTATACACTTGCAAATGGAAACCCTTAATAATTATCACTTAATGGCAATGATCATAATGAAGATGGCATAGAATAAAACGAGACACTATATTAAATAGTAAAATAATATAGTCAATAACTAAGAATAACCATAAGCATCCATATTTCAAGAACATTATACTTAGAGACAAAGCAACTGTTTCTGTGGCTTAAAGTCCCCAAATCACTTCAAATAAAGTTTAAATACTTAGTGAATTATCATGCCAGAGCAAAAGCTCCACAGTATACGGGAGACAGTAAGATTATCTAAGATCAAATATTGTTTAACTCTTTTCGCAGAAAAACTCCTTTCATAAAACAGAGTTTTATGCTAAGTCTCAGTCTATCAAAGTACACAGATCCTCAACTAGAAAAATATTTTACAAAAAGCTGATTCCAAATAAATGACCTTTGTACAAATGTGACAAGAAATTCATTGACTAACAAATCACACACGAATAGGCTAAAGATATTTTCACTGAAAAAAGTATAAAACCAAGTGAGCATAATGACAACTTACTAGAAAAAAATGCCATTGTGGAGAACTTTTATCACATCATATATAATATTATGGATTATGTTGATACCTATCCATTTTAGAAAGATAAATACATGGACGCCTGTGTGGCGCAGTCAGTTAAGCGTCTGATACTTGGTTTCGGCTCAGGTTGTGATCTCAGGATTGTGAGATCAGGCTCCATGCTCAGCACAGTCTGCTTAAGTTTCTCTCTCCCTTTCTGTCTTCCTCCACCCAGCACACGTGCGCTCTCTCGCTTTCTCAAAGAAATAAATAAATCTTACAAAAAGAAAAAGATAAATGTAGATACAGAAATAGAGTTAGATGTGTGTGTGTGTGTGTGTGTGTGTGTGTGTGTGCATGTGTGTGTATCTATTCATCTATCTCCAGGCATACTGATAAACCTAATTTTTATTTTTACATGGTTGTTAACTACAGTAGTGAGAAGGTAGATTGCATGGGATGTGAACAATGCCTTGGTCAAAGTCAATGCACCGCAGAGGCACCATTCATGGTCACAAATAAGAGAAAAGAAATTAAAGAAGCCTGGAAACATAAATAAAAGAGTGAACTGTACCAGGAATAATTTTAGGAGGGTAGATTTTGCATAGTAACAATTAGCACCTAGAGTGTTTCTCATTTGCTTTATGTATCCCAAATCAGCCAGGCTAATCTGAACCTCTATGGAATCACTTATATGCTTATCCTACCAGGACTTAATATCTTCAGCAAAGATATTTCCTCTGGATTGAACAGATGTTCCTTTGGGGGCCTTGCATCAGTACTGATCTGGGTAGAGCCCACCTCCTCTGGATCATATTCACTAGATCTTTCTTTCCCCAAGTGCCAGCTGCCTTCCTGCCACCATCACCTTAGGACCAGAGCACAGAATTTTACAACAAACTCCTATAAGCATATGTATCACCTCTTCCGTGAAATATCCATAACAATTCACTTTCGTCTCTCTGCTGTAGTCCACCTACCAACAAACACATTTCCTTTTTCTACTTAGCCTTAAACTTGCACGTCATTTCCTTCTGCAATAATTTCAACTAGAGATATACATGTAAATTAGACAAGAATAAATGAACACACATGATGGCAAGAAGAAACCAGGGCAGTTATGGACAGAATTCCAACAGCAACTCTGCTAAGAGTCAAGCCTTAACATGTCTTCTCTTATGTAGTAAAAGGGCAAATACAAATTAGCTTGAATTTTAATCTTTGTCCTCTTTATATTATAGTTCTCTTGAAAGACTGGCCTATACTTCCAATAAAAATTCCAGCATAAGTATCACCAATAAACTATGAAAGAGAACACATGGCGGTAGCTTTGGGTGAAAGCAACAGATTTTCAAAGGTATAACCGTAGCTATGTAGACTTAGAGGAGCTACAGATGGTATTTGCCATGGGGTGCCTGGGTGAGGCAGTCAGTTAAGCCTTTAAGCATCTGACTCTTGGTTTCAGCTCAGGTCATGATCTCAGTCAGGGTCATGAGATCAAGCTCTCCATCAGGGCTGCAAGGACTCAGCATAGCGTAGAGTCTGCTTGATATTCTCTCCCTTTCCTGCCCCCTCGGCTGCTCCACCCACTCATGCTCTCTCTCTTTCTCTCTCTCAAATGAATACATAAATAAAATCTTAAAAAAATCACTGCAAACACAGTATGATCAAACTTTATGAACGCTTTATAAATTAAGGCCAACTTTGGAATGGGAGGAAAAGGGGGTTCAGAGACAACAGCTTTTATTTTGTGGATTATTGTACATATGAAGATGAGTTAATATCAATAGAAATAAAAGCTCTGTATTGAACAGCAATGATGGTATAAGCACAACAGTGATTAGATTGTGACAACAGCCCCTCCCAGAAATGTCCAGCCTTAACATTCAATTCTGAGTGACTGTGTATCCAATTCTTGTTTTCTATGTGACATCAGTACATTACCTTGAACTACTCTATGCTGCTTGTTAGGTTTGACTTCTTACAGGATAATTACAATACTGTAATAGTTTTCCTAATTTCTTGACTTTTTTGTAGCGGGAGGGGTAGGATTTAAGATTTGGAAAAATATTTAAATTTCCAGAAAAATGCCATAAGGAATTTTTTCATGGAATCACTAGGCACAGGAGAATATCTTAGCTCCTATTACTATCTGAAATAGGTTATAGGACTATGTTTTCTTCAGTCCTATTTTCTGCTGGTGTATTTCCCAGAATGCATTAAGGTCATTTACCTTATGATGTTACCAATGTGATGGATAATCCCTGCACATGGCAATTATTTTTTGAGAGAAGGCATTAAATCACCAAGGAAAATTTAATTATATTTGGTATTTTTTCTATTTTAAAGATTTTTTTATACTTCAGCTTTATTTATTATGCAGAAATATCACAGGATGGAGACAGTAAACATGTGTTAAATTTTAAATAATAGATTTTACTATCAATGCACAGTAAAATTTAGGACAAATTACAGTATCTCCATGTTTTTCACCTAAGGATTAAATAAAGTAATATTATCCTGGGTACCTCTAGCATATTGATGGAACAAAACAAAACAAAAAGTGAGTATGTTCATGAATTAAATCTTTTATTGGCATGACTCATATTTTTGGAAACAAAACACTTAATTTTTCTTCTTTATCACTTTTATGTACAATGACATTAACCCCTTTTATTTTCTTAAATAAAATGAAATTTTTAAGAACTCTGAATGTTATGGACTGAATGCATTCCCTTAAAATTCATATGTTGAAGCCTTAACCCCCATGTGACTTTATTTGGATGTAGGGACCATAAGGAAGAATTTAATTAAAGTGAAATAACGTTAATAAGGGTGTGGGACTAATCTGATAGAATTACTGTTTTGTCTTGTTTTTTAAGATATTTATTTATTTAGGTGGGCAGCAAAGCAAGGTTTATTGAGTGATACAAAGTGACAGTACAAAGCTCCTAAGGGGTAGGGGACCCAAAGGGGTTGTCTACTTATTTATTTTTGAGAGAGATAGGGAGAGAGAGAGAGAGAGAGAGAGATAGCGCAAGCAGGAGCAGGGGGAGGGGCAGAGGAAGAGGGACAGAGAGAATCTTAACAAGACTCCCTGCTGAGCATGGAGCTCTCTCAGACAGGGCTGCATCTCAAAATCCTGACATCATGACCTAAGCAGAAATTAAGAGTAGGAGGCTTAAACAACTGATAGACCCAGGCACCCCAGAATTAGTGTTTTTGTAAGATTAGACCTGAGAGAGCTTTGTCAAGTCATGTGAGCACAATGAGAAGGCAGCTATCTATACTTCAGGAAGAGAGCTCTCACCAGAAGCCAAACACTGCTGGACTTTTATCTGGGACTTCCAGTTTCCAGATTTGAGGGACATTAATTTATGCTGTTTCAGCCAGCCAGCCTATAGTATTTTGTTATGGCAGCTCAAGGTGATTACACACTAATTAGACCATCTCCGTGGTCCCCAAATTTCTTATAACATTATTATTATATTAATACCGTATCAAAATTGGGCTCACATTATATTTCTTCTCATTTAAATGTAATATTTGAGGGTTGGAGCTGTATCATATTCAAGTTTGTACCCTCATTACAAAACATATTATTTAGCCCAGTAGGTGCTTAGTCGGTGCTGGTTACATAAGTAATATGGTTTATAAATTCTAGGTCTATTCTCATGAAAGAATTTTGTTCTGATGTTTTGTTTTCCTTTGGGTTTTGTTTTCGTTTGTTTGCATAAAGTTAGCTCTGGGTCCATTTTAAAGCTTATTTGTTTTTTTTTTTTTTCCTGGCTTGATTACATAATTTTGCTAACAGTGCTTTAACATGATCCACACTTCATGGCGAGTAGGATCTGTTGCTATGAAAGTGATATCTCAATCATTTTTCTTCAATAGTATCTTGTCCAATACATGAACTAGGTGATATGAAAAGCACTGGTTTTTGAATAGGTAGCTATACCATCTTAGATACAATGTTAAGAATCTAATTTGATAGAAAAGAAGCATGAAGAGCCAGTACTTAGGAATGCATGACTAAACAACAAAGGACCACAATCAGTCCAAAACTATTCTACACGCAACAGTGACAAGAGAAGAATAAGGCACCAATGCTGCATGAATACAACAGCCAGCACGAGAACAAATTAGAGTATAAAAGAGGTCATTCCTGATTTTATTTTTTAATAGATTGGCTTCAGAAATAGTGTTTTGCTGATATTGGAAAACTGCAGTTTTTAGCCATTATTAAATTATGAGCATCAGAAAAAAGGGCCAGTATATTTCATCTAAGCCAGAAAAAGATAGGAAGGAGGGAAGGAAAGGGAGTGAGGGACAGAAGAAGGGAGGGAGGGAACGGTGTGCATATGTGTTATGTTGTGGTTTATGGGGTAATGCATAAGTAAACAAGAGGACAAATGGACACTTACACTGTCAGTTTTCAGTGGCTTAAGGGAAGGTAGCCTTAATCATTTGCTAAGTTATTAACACAGGGATTAAAGGCAAAGTAACTGAAATGTGTTACTTGTTATCTAGTGACAACACTTAGATGACGGAATTTTTAGTTAAAATGGTATTTCCTAATCTGGTGATCCTGACTCTTCTAGTCAGATGTCAGTAGATGTATTGTGGAAAAACAAAGAAACAAACAAAAACAAAAACAATAAAGTATTTTGAAGTCAGGTAACTTTGGGTGTCAAAGAAAGATACCGAAAGCAAACAACTTTTTTAACAAACTGAAGTCCTGGCAAAATTCAATAATCAACTCTGAAGCAGAGTATGTAATTAAAAAATGGAACCTTTTGACAAAAGCTTAGCATCTATTAACAACAGATTAGAAAGTGCTCTTGACAGCCTGAATTTTGGCCCAAAATTCCAGATTTTTAGGAGTGATTTTCAACCACCATAATTTTCATTAAAATTCTATCATGAAGTGATTTTGACTCACTAGTAATAAACACATCTAGTACTTGGGTATTGTTTTCTAAATATCATTTTAAAAGGAACCTTTTAAAAGGAACCAAGGTTCTGTGAAGAAATGGTTGATTCCAGGTCTGAGGTAGGAAATACTACTAGAAAAGCACAGAGAATCTTGCTCTGCCACAAAGGAGGAAGACAGAAAAAAATGAACTAACATAATGATAAAAACATCAAAATATCACAGGACCAACCTGAAAGAAGTAGAATAACTAGATCAACAAAGCAAATAATGATAGTATTGGTTATAACCCAAATAATAAAATTAATACTCATAATAAGTCAATAAAATTAATGAATGAAGAGAGAAAGACCAAAGGAATGAAAGAAGGTACAAAGGAAAAGTAACAGCCGTTCTCTATTGAAGAATTCCAATTAATACATATAAAAGAAATAAGCAAAACAGAAAATCACCATTAGAACACCATAGTGAAAACTGCAGAAAATTTTTAATAAATTAGAGATATAGTAAGTAAACAGATAACAACCATAGTAAACTGCAGTTCCTCCAAAGGATACTAAAACTAATGGGTGAAAGTTTAAACAGGATAGGATAGTCTCTAAGTATCTCTCCCCAAAACTTCAGTAATTACAAAGGAATGAAAAGTAACTTTACAGGAGGTAAACAAATGATCAAGATTAACATCATGGGTATTACATATCAACATCATGTAATACCTAGTACAATTGTCCTGAGGGCACATCACCTCTTTAGTATCCTTACAGATAACCTAAGCTTCACACAACCTAAATTTAAGCATGAGAAAATATCAGAAAAACCCAAATTGAAGGACATTCTACAAAATAATTAATCAATACTCTTGAAAAACATCAAGATCATAAAATATGAGACGAGACCAGTAACTGCTGCAGATAGAAGAGATAGAAGAATTAAATGGAATGTGGAACTCTGAACTGAATCCTGGGTTGTGAGGCGGAGGTGGGGAGGATGTTCTTGGAGAAACAAAAATTGGTGAGATCTGAATAAATTTTGGACTTAAGTTTATAAAATTGAGCCAAGATTAATTTCTTAGTTTCAAAACATACGCTTTGGGTTGTTTTAGATATTAAAAGGGAGAAGCTGTGTGAAGGATATATGAAAACTCTATCTGTACTACTTTTTTGCAACTCCCTTGAAAGTCTGAAAGTTCCCTAAAAAAAATTATGTACCAATACTAATAATAAAATTAGAAATATTAAAAAAAAAGAAATATAGTAAGTAAACAGATAACTAAATGAAAGCTCTGGTACAACAGTGTATAGACATGCCTAATATCAGCTAAATTCTAACTACCATGACCACTCCTAACCCTGAGTGTGTCATCTGCATTGAAACGTACATCATCACTATTTAACTGCATAGCAGGAGTGTTTCTACTTTACTTCAGACTGATACAAAAGAAGCGTTTTCCCTTTTTGCCAGTCTGACTTCCATTTCTTTGCCTTTCAAATGCGCACTGTTTGTCTTAGAGTAATTGTTAAAACAGATATCCCTAAACTCCTCATTCTACTGATTCCAACAAGATGGGAATGAAAAATCCATAGGATATTATATATGATTCTGCTTGGTTATAATTTCCCCAGTTAAGAGTTAATATATCAAGGTAATAAAATGTTATAGCTTTTAGTTCAAGCTAAAACTATAAAAAATAGAAGATATCAGAGTACACATTATCATACTATGCATGAAATTGCCTATTTGGAAAGAGAAATAGTAAAGTGGTAATTGTTATGATGTTAAAATCTCTGAATAGAAATTGCCACATCGTCAGCAAAACCAAAATTTCCAGTTGGCTTATCAATAAGATTATAATTTTCTTTGGGCCTACACTGTACTTCATGCTCTTTTCTGCGGGGGTTCCATCTCTTCCACAAATGAGGAAACTGATTTTCAGTAGGACGATTCAGTAGCTGGACAGCTATAATGCTCAAGCCCACTTTTTTCCCCCCTCCAAGTGAATGGAGTTTAAAATGATCATCAAGAACTGTGAGGGAGAAGAGAGGATCTGGAGAGGCACTGGCAGTTCTGCCTAAGAACTGATAGAGAATCATCCCTGTGCTCTGGGGATGACCCTATCTTGTCGGGCACTTGGAATCCAAAAGCTTCTGGATGGATCACAGGCACATATTTGAGTCTCTGCTGTTCCTATTAGCTGTTCCTACAGATCACAGATTGAAATCTAGAAAGTGGGGTTCAACTACATCTCAGAACACAGAGTGTGATCCCGGAGTCATGATTACCCTGGAATAGTGCTGGAAGGGATTTTTAGATATCGTTTGAGAGGTGGAACACTTGAAGACAAAAAGAACTTTTAAGGTGTCTCTGGGCTTTCTGTGACACTCCTGACTCAGTTCACTTTCAGTCTTCCAGCAGCACCCATTATTTGAACTGAAAATGACTAAAGAATTTCAGTTTCCCTACTATCCTTCTAGATCCAAGTAATCTCTTAGTTTTGTAGTAGAAGTGGTACTGCAGGGGATCTTTCAGGCTTGAACATAAGTTTTCCTCTTCTATAGTCACCTGAAACCAGAAACATTAATTACTTTTAATTTTGTTAATTCATGATGGTAATCCTAAACATTCTATGGTTGTGATAAAATAAGGGCATACTTAATGAATACACATTAAGTCCATTAATCAGTATTTCCATCTAAATATGAGAATGATACTTTTATTCATTCTCCTGAATGCATAAAATGAAGAGGATGGTGGGGTGGGGTAAGGCAAATAAGCTCTACAGAGTTTAACTACTAAATTCAAATGATTGAAAAAAAATCTTCAAAGCACCCTAAACAAATTTATTGCAATTACTATACTTTATTGGGAAGCATTCACCTACTAAATGGAAGGATTCTTCCTTCATAATACCCAGGTGGGTTCTAAATGTTCAAACTATTCAAACTATTCAAACTATTATGTTTCCATGTTCTTCTAGAGAACATAAGAAGGGAAGATGTGTATAATCATCCAATAGGAGCTTAACAAAAAAAAAAAAAAAAAAAATCAGCTTCTTTTTCTTCCCAAATGCCTTTCTCAATTTTTCGCTCCTACAATTATCATGGGAACTTTAGTGCCAGATGTATAATCGCTTGCTTAAGGTAAAATGGGCCTCAGCTGGAGTCAGATGTCACATTCTGCTGCCTTTTTACTGGAAGAAGGCTTGTCCTAGAACATGTTTTGTATTTTAACGATGTTTGGCCCAGGGCTTGCTTTATACTCCAGATGCATTGATCCTTAGTCTTCTCTTTGGTACTTGTGTGGGGAAATTCTCAGCAGCACTTGGGTTCTCTATTTCATTGCTCTAGTGTCTGCCCATCCAACTTTTATCAGCCTTGCCATATTGCATGCATCCTTTGAATGACTGTTTTGGCTTTTTTTTACTTTGATTAATCTACATCTCAGTTTCTGTTGGTTGGTCTATAAATTTAAATTCTTATGTCCCCTTCCCTTCAGTTAATAAAGGAAAATCAATTTAACTGTCACATAGTACAATGTATCCTATTCTTCATGCTGCAAAAGCTTTCTTCTTCTAGGGACCAAGATAATATCTATTAGTGGCCATCCGGGTAATACCTGGTGTGTATTTCTGTGGGAAGAGATTGGGTATTCAACCAAATCCTAGCCTTTGTTTTCAGCCAACAGCTAATAAGAAAATTATATTCTTATTTTAATGAATGTTGATTTTCATTGATAAATAGGAATCCTAAGAATCATGTTTCAAGTAAAAGAAAATATTTTTGACCCACCTATCCAAACAAAACAAAACAATTTATTGAATGGATAATAAGTTGTTAAAGGAAAACTAAGAATAAATGTAATAGGAATTAGAAGTTATTAGTGACATAGCACTCTCTAATTCTCTCCTTCATTTCCTCCTCCATATCCCACACCACTCCACAGCCAGATACTCAAATATAGGAGTATTTACTTCATTTATTTTTCTCTTTCTCTCAAAGTCTTTTTCTACTTTTGAGTTCAAATGACCACCTCAATCTCAACTTTCATAACCTTGTAATTCTTCTACAAACATATACCAAGTGTCTCGTGTTAATTTCAAAGTCTCTGCAAAGACTCCAATGGAGTCATCTCAGTTTAGGTATTTACTCCTGGTCCAATTAGCAGTGGTCATGGTTAGCCAGTGGCCCATGATCAGCAAGGATGTGTAAAAAGACTCCTAGAGGGTACCTGGGTGGCTCAGTTGGTTAAGTGACTGCCTTTGGCTCAGGGGCTCCCTGCTCAGCAGGAAGCCTGCTTCTCCCTCTCCCTCTGCCTGCTGCTACTCCTGCTTGAACTTCTCTCTCTCTCTCTCAAATAAATTAAAAAAAAAAAAAAAAAAAAAACTTAAAAAAAAAAAAAAAAAGACTCCTAGAGAAGAGGACCAGAAGCCCTAAAGCCCTAGTGTTACTACAGGTACTACTATTTGGTCTGTAACCTTTAGAGTTAGACTTCACGTTTTCTTTGCAGTAAAAGAAGTAACTTCCATGTTCTTCATGTTGGTTTTGCATGTATAGCTATCTCCCTCCAACAAAACAGGTACCAAAGCATTTGAATGTGATTGGCACAATTAAGTCTTTGTTGACAAGATTTCCCTTCTGGCTATATGAACTCCTTTCTGAACACAATTTTCTCATTCTCTTTTTCTAAGCATTCACTGTCACTCATTAGGCTAAGATCATGATCAAGATTACTTGCACTAGTGTTGATAGTATAGGACTAATTTTCCAGTAGAATTCATGATCATTTGTGTTACATGTCTTTGGCAGGCAAGAGAATCACCAAAGGGTAGGGCCTGAGAATCTGCAGTTTTAATAAACATCTACTCAAGTGATGCTGAATGCTATTGGTTCTAAAGTTACTTTAAGAACCATAGACCTAACTCATCACTATTCTTATCACAAGAGAAAATGACTAGAAAAATCTTGTCTATTACTATTAGGGATCTAGGTGTGGTGTCAATGCTTCATTCTCATTGTTCCCGACCTATATAAATAATGTTACCATTCTAAAATCCTTGGGCTATCAAATTGCAAAGGATTTTTAGCTTGGCACGTACTGCCTTTCCTATACATGTTCATACTAGACTAATAAGTTTAACCACTTCCATGTACTACCTCCATTTTTATGTCCTCAATATCTTTATTTTATTTACAAAGAAAGATTTACATCACTCCTATAGATGGAAAAGAAAACATATATAAAAATATATTTTACATGTTACTTAATTTTGAAAACTAATGAGTATAAGTGATACCAAATCAAATAGTTTTAAAAATACATATGCAAAAATAAGTTATTCAATGAATATTTTTAAAATGCTTATAATTTATTATTTTTTTAATTTATTGATTTGACAGAGAGAGATCACAAGTAGACAGAGAGGCAGGCAGAGAGAGAGAGAGAGAGGGAAGCAGGCTCCCTGCTGAGCAGAGAGCCCAATGCGGGACTCGATCCCAGGACCCTGAGATCATGACCTGAGCCGAAGGCAGCGGCTTAACCCACTGAGCCACCCAGGCGCCCCTATAATTTATTCTTAATAAAGGAATCATCAGCTCAATGTTACTTAAGATGGAAAAGAGATCTGACATCATAAATTCCATTTTTTTTAGTTGTGCTATTTCCTTCCATTGAGAATCCCAAAGCATGTGTGTATGCAGTTAGAAAGGACAGACTGACCTAAGAACTTCCTTTGGCATAGCTGGATACTAATATTTATTCCTACTGCTATGATACAAGCTGTTTTATTCAGACAACAGAGTTTCAAGATCTCCAGAAGACATTTCCAGAAAATTGTTCTTCTGAATTTGTTAATGTCTGCAATGTAAAGGGAAAACTAGGTTTCTTCTCTCCCACATTGCCATATTTTTTCAGGAGAAACTTACAGAAATCATTATAATTTTTACATTTTTTTTCATAATTTCATAATGTTCAATCATGCCTTCAGTGAGTAAGCTGGTAAATTTATAGTCATGTTCCTCTGAAAAGATTTTTTTTAGAATAACTTAACAAATGAGTAAAATTCAAGGACCTATTCTCAAGTTACTCTATGTGCTGTGTCAATCATGGTAAAGAGAACAGACACAATGCATTAATCGGCCTATACAAAATATCTTTGAGGTCTCACTAACTTTATGAGGTTCACATTATAAAATTATAAAATTCATATATTCCAATTAATGTGAAAAAGAGATCTGGAGTAGCTGGAATGACCTTCCCAAGTACAAAGAACTAGCAATGCTTGAGCCAAGACTGCAGGCCACTGTACAATATTCTTTCAACACTGAGTTGGCTATCTCAGGAAACTGAGTCAGAAAAGGGGGTACAGGTATGATTCTGTTTCTCCATGAATGTTTTGCTCTCTCAAACTGCTTTAGTTATGCATCCAGCTTTAATCAGACACTGCCTTAAATGGCCAATTTATTGTAATCTCTAAACCTGCTGGTCTAGAAAAAGATCAAGATGGATGCCTGGTCTGCTGTGTTACCTCTTCATTGGTAGTAGGTTGCACTTTCAGAGATTTAGACCTAGAAATGCAAACACCAGTAATCTTGCCTTACTTCATTTCCTTCCTCTTCCATCCCAGCCTCCACTCTGTCAATTAGTAGATTAACACTTTCTTTGGGAGAAAATTGCTTTAAATCACCTCTGTTATTTTATAGATTAAAAAAAAATACTTTTCTCTTCTCATTGAAGCAACCAATCTAAAAAAAAAAAAAACTCTAAATACCTTTAAAATGTAGATTAGTATTAAGTTTAAAAAATTAACATACTCCAAAATGTACTAATTTATGTAAACACTCATATGCAAGAGTCTTTTTTGAAAACTGTAGCATCATTTGAAGAGAGGTTTAAGGCCCTAAATGTCCAAAAACTTTTACCTTAAGCCTCCCATAATGCCTGAATAATGGCAAGTAGAATCATAGTAATCATATTAACAGGAACTACACAGGGCCACCTGTTTGTGGCATCATTTACTAGCTCTTTGATATGTGGGAAGTTATTTGACCTGTGCCTCAATTTCTCTCCTATAAAATCATCATAACTCCAGCACCTGCTTCTGTTGTACAGGTGCATGATGACCCATCCTACTGCATGATGAAATTTCTTGAGAACATCTTAGGAGCAGAGGAGAAAGACAGGAATCCCTCTAATCGTCCATGGTGTTATGTAGAGGCCTGTAGGACCAGAAAGCTGAGCAGCCTGAGAGCTGTCTAGTGAAAGGAATCCCATCATGCATGTCGAATATTTGTAGTTTGGTTAGACTAAAAATGGGTAAAGCATAGCTGGTGTTTGCAACAAAGGGCCTTCCTGGCCTACGATTCTTGAGATGCCTCAGAGCTTACCTAGGGAATTGGAACATTAATGCTCTTGTCTCAGTTGGAGGTCTTCTTCTCCTTGCATGACATGGTTCAGTCCAACTGACCCAGCTCTCTGTCAGACCACTGAAGTAGGCAAGGAAAGAGAGGTCCAATATCACAGGAGACCAAAGATATAACCTCATAGGAATTTCATGAAGATTAAACCATAATACATACACAAGGCTTGGAACATCATCAAAGCACATAGTACTCAATGTGGATTATTCTTTTTATTATGTATTGTGTATAAAGCACTTTGCAAAGCACCTTGTTTTGTTTTCCTTAATTCTCTCAATGCTATGATGTAAGTTTTCTTATTACTCCTCTTTTAGGACATAAATAACAATAATAATTGAATCAGAGAGTTTCTTTCATGTGCCCAAGGTCACACATCTCACTGCCAAACCATGATGTGAGAACTCAAGGCAGTTTAATTCCCTAAAATATAGAATGTTATATATCCTTCACACATTTGTTAGAGAGCCTGTTAGATATATAAACTATAGAGTAGGCTCATACTGTTGTTTATTCAGTAGAACGTGGGAGGGTCTGCACATTAGATATTAAAAACAAGAACAACAACAACAAAAAAAAACACAATAAAACACAAAACTTTGCAAGTGACATTGGCATGATGATAATTTGGAAATTATTGAGAAACATTGCCTATAGATAAAGAGGGGTGATCATTAAAGTCACTGCCTGAAACAAATGACTTTTGGGCAAGTAGACACAACAAGAAAATAGACTAGAACCCTGGGATATCTGTAATAATTTATCTAAAGGAGATAAAAAACAAGACAGAAACAGATGATCAGATTTTGTAATGATTGCAACTTACTGGGTCAGAGTTTAAGGTCGTTCTCCTACTCTCATAAGGGTGTTATCAGAACAGGGACAAAGTTTAAAAATTGGGAGGGCTTGCAGGTGTGTAGGATCAGGTAAGCACCATAGTACAAGTAGTGAGTGTTAAGAGTGAAGGCAGGAGGAAGAAAGTGCCTCAAGTGCTAGTACATTAGTCTTCACACTTCTTCAATGTGACAGGAATATATTCTAATATTTCATTGGATCACCATGCAAGCTAATATAGCTAATAAAATTTAAAATCAATTGTTGAAACCTGCCCTCCTGACTTGAAAAACTGAATTATTGCTATTTGGCCACAGATACAGTAGAGTGTAAAAACAAAAAAGGCAGAGAAGGAGAGAGTAAGAGAGGAGATAAAGAAAAGCTTCAGTTTGAAATGTTGCCTAGGACCAATCCTTTCCACACAGCTCATGATTAAGAATCAGAAGAGGACAAATATGAAATTGGGTATGTTTTACCTCTAATTTCTTTTACCATCTATTTTTTTTTCTTATTCCAACATATAGTAACTGCCCTCTAATAAAAAAGCAATTTTCATAAAGGAGGACATTGTGACAGCCCATGAAAAGAATGGTGATATTTTGCCCTTTTGTGAAGTTGGTAAGATTTTTCCTGCAAAATTGTTTTTACAAGTTGATATTGTATTTACTCTGTGTGAGATTTTACAAATAATAATCATCTCTGATGGTTTAGTACCTTTACCATTATATCAATCGTATGAATTCTAATTTATCTCAGTGATTTGAGATTCGATGGTCCTCTGTAAACAGCTTTAAAACTTTCTGAATTTTGTGAATGTTTCTGAGGTAGATAGTCAACAAAACCCACTATCATGGGGATACTGAGGGAAAGGCCCAACTTACACCCTATCACAGACTGGTTTATCTTAGAGAGCAAGGGATTACTACTTTCAACTTATTTTCCTTCAGTAAAATAGTGTTGCCATGGTTTCTTGTATCCCTAGTTACACATCTGCATAAAAAAGAAAAAAATTCACAGAACAAATATCCAAGGAAACAGAACACTATGATAAAATAATGGGTACTCATAAAATGTGAAATACCCTTGAATATACAACTCTTTCCTTTCACTAACTCCTCCCTTCACCAAACTCCCCCAAATAACCCAAAAACTTTGAACATTCCACAGCACAATTATGGAGTTTAATCCCAAATTGATTAATTTGAAATTAAGAGACTGTGTTTGCTTAAACAAGATATACTACATATATTCTGCCACACTAGAGAAATAAAAACATAAAAAAAAAATAGGCTTGTTACAGGAATTTTTTTTTAAAGGAAAAATAACATGTAATGGAGCCAATACTGATTGACTCCAAATTTTGATGAGGACCATTCTTGAAATAAATAAAATATGCTTCTGTTTTCAGACAGTAAAACATACCTATCAATTAGTCATATTCATGTCACGGCTACACTAAAGAAGGAACAAGTTTACAGTGTTTGTTATTTAGGTTTAGAGTAAAGGAATCATCAAAATTGAATTACCTTCTTTGCCTTCATCATGCTGGAGAACTGAGGAATATTCAGAGAGTCGGAGACAAAGATTTATTGAATAAGTCAGAGACAAAGGTAAGGCAATCTGATAGAAATCTTTAATGAAATAGTGACAGGTCAGCTAGTAATGGAATTAAAAAATTATACCTCAAAAAGATGAGTGGAGGGAGGAGTCACGATGGTGGAGAAGTAGAAGGCTGAGACTACATCAGGCAGCAGGAGATCAGCTAGATAGCTTATCTAAAGATTGCAAACACCTACAAATCCAAAGGGAGATCAAAGAGAAGAAGAACAGCAATTCTAGAAACAGAAAACCACTTTCTGAAAGGTAGGACTGGCGGAGAAGTGAATCCAAAGTGACGGGAAGTTAGACTTCGGGGGGAGGGGCCGGCTCCCAGCAAGCAGCAGAGCAACAGAGCACAAAATCAGGACTTTTAAAAGTCAGTTCTGCTAAGGGACATCACTCCAGAGGCTAAACCGGGGTGAAGCCCACAGGGTCAGCGTGGACTCAGGTCCCGCAGGGTCACAGAAGGATCAGGGGTGTCTCAGTGTTGCAGAGCTTCCAGGTATTAGAACAGGGAAGCCGGCTACAGAGACAGAGCTGAGGAGTGAGCTCTCAGCTCGGGGTTACGTTGAACTGGTCGCAGGCTTGGTGAGCTCGGAGCGTGGCCGGAGGCCAGGGAG
Organism: Lontra canadensis; assembly: GCF_010015895.1. Lineage (NCBI taxonomy): Eukaryota > Metazoa > Chordata > Mammalia > Carnivora > Mustelidae > Lontra > Lontra canadensis. Next base: position 17,665,045 of record NW_022631005.1, read on the forward strand.
ACAGGAGTAATTGGGTGCAATTCTCTGAGGGCGCACTGAGGAGTGGGGCCCTGAGCTCTCCTCCTCCTCCTCTCAGCTGGAGACTGGGAGGCCGCCATTTTCATTCCTGTCCTCCAGAACTCTATGGAAAACATTCAGGGAACAAAAGCCTCCGAAAGCGAACCCGAGCTGATTACTCAGCTTGGCCCCTGGTAAGGGTGGTGCAATTCTGCCTGGGGCAAAGACACATGAGAATCACTACAACGGGCCCCTCCCCCAAAAGATCAACAAGAAATCCAGCCAGGACCAAGATCACCTATCAAGGAGTGTAGGTTCAATACCAAGGAGAGCAGCGGAATTCCAGAGGAGGAGAAAGCAAAGCACGGAACTCATGGCTTTCTCCCCATGATTCTTTAGTCTTGCAGTTAATTTAATTTTTTTTCAAGTTTTTATTTTTCTTCTTCTGCTAATTTTTTTTAACTTTTACCCTTTTCTTTTTAACATTTTTAACTAGTTTATCTAATATATATATACATATATATGTATATATATTTTTTTTTCTTTTTTATATTTTTTCTTTATTTGTTTTCTTTTTTTAATTGTTTCTTTTCTTTCTTTTTCTTTTTTTTTTCTGAACGACTTTTTATCCCCTTTCTCCCCCCAACGATTTGGGATCTCTTCTGATTTGGTTAAAGCGTATTTTCCTGGGGTCTTTGCCACCCTTTTAGTATTTTACCTGCTCCTTCATACACTCTTATCTGGACAAAATGACAAGGCAGAAAAATTCACCACAAAAAAAAGAACAAGAGGCAGTACTGAAGGCTAGGGACCTATCAATATGTCAGATCGAGAGTTCAGAATGACGATTCTCAAGGTTCTAGCCGGGTTGAAAAAGGCATGGAAGATATTAGAGAAACCCTCTCGGGAGATATAAAAGCCCTTTCTGGAGAAATAAAAGAACTAAAATCTAAACAAGTTGAAATCAAAAAAGCTATTAATGAGGTGCAATCAAAAATGGAGGCTCTCACTGCTAGGATAAATGAGGCAGAAGAAAGAATTAGCGATATAGAAGACCAAATGACACAGAATAAAGAAGCTGAGCAAAAGAGGGACAAACAGCTACTGAACCACGAGGGGAGAATTCGAGAGATAAGTGACACCATAAGATGAAACAACATTAGAATAATTGGGATTCCAGAAAAAGAAGAAAGAAAGAGGGGAGCAGAAGATATATTGGAGAGAATTATTGGAGAGAATTTCCCTAATATGGCAAAGGGAACAAGCATCAGAATCCAGGAGATGCAGAGAACCCCCCTCAAAATCAACAAGAATAGGTCCACACCCCGTCACCTAATAATAAAATTTACAAGTCTCAGTGACAAAGAGAAAATCCTGAAAGCAGCCCGGGAAAAGAAGTCTGTAACATACAATGGGAAAAATATTAGATTGGCAGCAGACTTATCCACAGAGACCTGGCAGGCCAGAAAGAGCTGGCATGATATATTCAGAGCACTAAACGAGAAAAACATGCAGCCAAGAATATTATATCCAGCTAGGCTATCACTGAAAATAGAAGGAGAGATTAAAAGCTTCCAGGACAAACAAAAACTGAAAGAATTTGCAAACACCAAACCAGCTCTACAGGAAATACTGAAAGGGGTCCTTTAAGCAAAGAGAGAGCCTACAAGTAGTAGATCAGAAAGGAACAGAGACAATAAACAGGAAAAGTCACCTTACAGGCAATACAATGGCACTAAATTCATATCTCTCAATAGTTACCCTGAATGTTAATGGGCTAAATGCCCCAATCAAAACACAGGGTATCAGAATGGATTAAAAAACAAAACCCATCTATGTGTTGCCTACAAGAAACTCATTTTAGACCCAAAGACACCTCCGGATTTATCGTGAGGGGGTGGAAAACAATTTACCATGCTAATGGACATCAGAAGAAAGCAGGGGTGGCAATCCTTATATCAGATCAATTAGATTTTATGTCAAAGACTATAATAAGAAATGAGGAAGGACACTATATCATACTTAAAGGATCTGTCCAACAAGAAGATCTAACAATTTTAAATATCTATGCCCCTAACATGGGAACAGCCAACTATATAAACTAATTAAAAACAAAATCAAAGAAACACATCAACAATAATACAATAATAGTAGGGCACTTTAACACTCCCCTCACTGAAATGGGCAGATCATCCAAGCAAAAGATCAACAAGGAAATAAAAGCCTTAAATGATACACTGGATCAGATGGACATCACAGATATATTCAGAACATTTCATCCCAAAGCAACATAATACACATTCTTCTCCAGTGCACATGGAACATTCTCCAGAATAGATCACATCCTGGGTCCTAAATCAGGTCTCAACCGGTATCAAAAGATTGGGATCATTCCCTGCATATTTTCAGACCACAATGCTCTGAAGCTAGAACTCAATCACAAGAGGAAATTTGGAAAGAACCCAAATACATGGAGACTAAACGGTATCCTTCTAAAGAATGAATGCGCCAACCAGGAAATTAAAGAAGAATTGAAAAAATTCATGGAAACAAATGATAATGAAACACAATGATTCAAAATCTGTGGGACACAACAAAGGCAGTCCTGAGAGGAAAATATATAGCAGTACAAGCCTTTCTCAAGAAACAAGAAAGGGCTCAAGTACACAACCTAACCCTACACCTAATGGAGCTGGAGAAAGAACAATAAAGAAAGCCTAAACCCAGCAGGAGAAGAGAAATCATAACGATCGGAGCAGAAATCAATGAAATAGATACCAAAAAAAACAATAGAACAAATCAATGAAACTAGGAGCGAATTCTTTGAAAGAATTAATAAGATTGATAAACCCCTGGCCAGACTTATCAAAAAGAAAAGAGAAAGGACCCAAATAAATAAAATCATGAATGAAAGAGGAGAGATCACAACGAACACCAAAGAAATATACACAATTATAAGAACATACTATGAGCAGCTCTACGCCAACAAATTTGACAATCTGGAAGAAATGGATGCATTCCTAGAGACATATAAACTACCACAACTGAACCAGGAAGAAATAGAAAGCCTGAACAGACCCATAACCAGTAAGGAGATTGAAACAGTCATCAAAAACCTCCAAACAAACAAAAGCCCAGGGCCAGACGACTTCCCGGGGGAATTCTACCAAACATTTAAAGAAGAACTAATTCCTATTTCTCCTGAAACTGTTCCAAAAAATAGAAATGGAAGGAAAACTTCCAAACTCATTTTATGAGGCCAGCATCACCTTGATCCCCAAACCAGACAAGGATCCCATCAAAAAAGAGAACAACAGACCAATATCCTTGATGAACACAGATGCAAAAATTCTCACAAAAGTACTAGCCAATAGGATTCAACAGTACAGTAAAAGGATTATTCACCACGACCAAGTGGGATTTATTCCAGAGCTGCAAGGTTGGTTCAACATCCACAAATCAATCAATGTGATACAACACATTAATAAAAGAAAGAACAAGAACCATATGATACTCTCCACAGATGCTGAAAAAGCATTTGACAAAGTACAGCATCCCTTCCTGATCAAAACTCTTCAAAGTGTAGGGATAGAGGGCACACACCTCAATATTATCAAAGCCATCTATGAAAAACCCACTGCAAATATCATTCTCAATGGAAAAAAAACTGAAAGCTTTTCCACTAAGGTCAGGAACACAGCAGGGATGACCATTATCACCACTGCTATTCAACATAGTACTAGAAGTCTTAGCCTCAGCAATCAGACAACAAAAGGAAATTAAAGGCATCCAAATCGGCAAAGAAGAAGTCAAACTATCACTTTCGCAGATGATACAATACTATATGTGGAAAACCCAAAAGACTCCACTCCAAAACTGCTAGAACTTGTACAGGTATTCAGTAAAGTGTCAGAATATAAAATCAATGCACAGAAATCAGTTGCATTTCTCTACACCAACAACAAGACAAAAGAAAGAGAAATTAAGGAGTCAATCCCACTTACAATTGCACCCAAAACTATAAGATACCTAGGAATAAACCTAACCAAAAAGGCTAAGAATCAATATTCAGAAAACTATAAAGTACTCATGAAACAAATTGAGGAAGAGACAAAGAAATGGAAAAATGTTCCATGCTCCTGGATTGGAAGAACAAATATTGTGAAAATGTCTATGCTACCTAAAGCAATCTACACATTTAATGCAATCCCTATCAAAGTACCATCCATTTTTTTCAAAGAAATGGAACAAATAATCCTAAAATTTATATGGAACCAGAAAAGACCTCGAATAGCCAAAGGAATATTGAAAAAGAAAGCCAAAGTTGGTGGCATCACAATTCCGGACTTCAAGCTCTATTACAAAGCTGTCATCATCAAGACAGCATGGTACTGGCACAAAAACAGACACATACATTAATGGACCGGAATAGAGAGCCCAGAAACAGACCCTCAACTCTATGGTCAACTAATCTTCGACAAAGCAGGAAAGAATGTCCAATGGAAAAAAGACAGCCTCTTCAATAATTGGTGTTGGGAAAATTAGACAGTCACATGCAGAAAAATGAAATTGGATCATTTCCTTACACCACACACTAAAATAGACTCAAAATGGATGAAGGACCTCAATGTGAGAAAGGAATCCATCCAAATCCTTGAGGAGAACACAGGCAGCAACCTCTTCGACCTCAGCCACAGCAACATCTTCCTAGGAACATCGCCAAAGACAAGGGAAGCAAGGGCAAAAATGAACTATTGGGATTTCATCAAGATCAAAAGCTTTTGCACAGCAAAGGAAACGGTGAACAAAACCAAAAGACAACTGACAGAATGGGAGAAGATATTTGCAAACAACATATCAGATAAAGGGCTAGTGTCCAAAATCTATAAAGAACTTAGCAAACTCAACACCCAAAGAGCAAATAATCCAATCAAGAAATGGGCAGAAGACATGAACAGACATTTCTGCAAAGAAGACATCCAGATGGCCAACAGACACATGAAAAAGTGCTCCACATCATTCGGCATCAGGGAAATAGAAATCAAAACCACAATGAGATACCACCTCACACCAGTCAGAATGGCTAAAATTAACAGTCAGGAAATGACAGAGGCTGTCGAGTATGCAGAGACAGGGGAACCCTCCTATAGTGTTGGTGGGAATGCAAGCTGGTGCAACCACTCTGGAAAATAGCATGGAGGTTCCTCAAAATGTTGAAAATAGAACTACCCTATGACCTAGTAATTGCACTACTGGGTATTTACCCTAAGGATACAAACATAGTGATCTAAAGGGGCACATGGACCCGAATGTTTATAGCAGCAATGTCTACAATAGCCAAACTATGGAAAGAACCTAGATGTTCCATCAACAGACGAATGGATAAAGAAGAGGTGGTATATATACACAATGGAATACTATGCAGCCATCAAAAGAAATGAAATCTTGCCATTTGCGACGACATGGATGGAACTAGAGGGTATCACGCTTAGCGAAATAAGTCAATTGGAGGAAGACAACTATCATATGATCTCCCTGATATGAGGAAGTGGAGATTCAACATGGGGGGTTAAGGGGGTAGGAGAAGATTAAATGAAACAAGATGGTATTTAGATGGAGACAAACCATAAGTGACTCAATCTCACAAAACAAACTGAGGGTTGCTGGGTGGAGGGGGGTCGGCTGAGGGGGGTGGGGTTATGGACATTAGGGAGGGTATGTGCTATGGTGAGTACTGTGAAGTGTGTAAACTTGGAGATTCACTGACCTGTACCCCTGGGGATAAAAATATATGTTTATAAAAAATAAAAAATAAATTAAAAAAAAAAGATGAGTGGAGAGGCTCAAGTTTTGTGGAGGTTTTTTTTTTTTTTTTTGCAATTTTAATTTTTCTGTTGAGAACAGCATACTTTATGTAAACTATTTTGTTTTAGCATTGTTAATTCTTTTAAATAAGCCATGTCCTTCTAATTAAAAACTGAAGTTCTGGTTCTTTAGGACATTTTAAAGGTGAGTTTTCTTATTCTCTTACCTGAAAAATAATGATATTTGCAATTTCAGCAACCTCTCAGGAATTAAAGGAACGAACAGGGATGCCTGGGTAGCTCAGTCAGATAAGTAGCTACCTTTGGCTTGGGTCATGATCCCAGGGTTCTGGAATCCAGTGCTGCAACAGACTCCTTGCTCAGTGGGGAGCCCTTCTCCCTCTGCCTCTGCCTGCCACTCTGTCTGCTTGTGCTCTCTAACAAATGAATAATTAAAATCTTAAAAAAAAAAAAAAAAAGTAAGAGAAACAAACAGAAATGTTCCTTAATTACAACCTAGGAAGAGACTAATAATACAGTGGGGAAAATGTGGTTGGCTGTGGAGATTTTCAGAACATTTGAATTGGAATGTGATTTTGTTTCGGTGCTTTTAAAAGAGAAATAAAAGCAATTCAGATGATTTGCTTGGAAGTTGTTTTATTGTCAGTTCTAACTGACTTGTATAATGCTCTTATATAAGGTGCAATAATGCATAATTAGTTCTTTGACTTAACTCTAGAAATATATTCCTTAAGGTGAGGACACTCTCAAGTAAGAAAATTACACTCTTCCTCTATCACCAGATTTATTTTTTTGTTTCTTTGCTGATATTGAAAAGTATTGTTCCAAGGATTACAACTATCTATACATATAGTTTGTGGTAGTACCAGCTCTACTAAACAGTGGACTGCACTAATTGTTAAAAAACAAAACAAAATAAAGAGGCCCCAAACGGTGTCACTTATACAGAATTTCCAAAAATTTCCAATATACAAATTAAGGTACTTAATCCATAACCTAACTGCAGTTTCATGAAGTTTCAACTTCTCCCAGAAATGCAGTCTTAATTGGTCAGTCAGGAATTTTTTAATCAGTGCCAAGTAGTCTTGGCCTTCTCCATCCCCCAAAGAAAGATGTAATCTGTATGATAGGGCCACTTGCTTTTACTCCCTAGAAAGGGGTCTTGCCTGAAATAATCCTTTTCTTTTGCTAATAACTTCCTTGCCCACACCTTCCTGGTCTTATCTTTCCATTTCCTACAACTCTGGCCTGCCTCTGCTTGCTAAAGGGGATACTGCCCATTCATGCATCATTTAATAAAGCCAATTGGATCTTCAAATTTACTTGGCTGAATTTTGTTATTTAACAGAATCAGGAAACCTTCTTCCCCTCCACCCCCCACCCACAGTTTTGACACCAACGAGCAGCGTGATCCTAAGCAAGTCATTTTATCTCTCAGTTTTAGCGTGTTCATCTGTTAAATGAGAAATATAGACTATATGGTCTCACAGGATTAAAAAATGTTAGAGATGAAATGGATTACAGTTATAAGCAGAAAGATTTTATTTTACAGATGAAAGGACAGATCTCCAAAGGGAAAGTGTCTTGTTGAATGTTCAAATGAATAAGTGGAAATGAGAAAAATAAAACTCCAGTATTATTTCAATCTAATGCTCACTTGTACACACTGAAACTTTACATATTTGTCTATTACCTGAAGAACCATAAATTAAAGACTTTTCTGATTTATAGTTTAAATAAATCTATTATATATTTATATTGATGAACATGTAGTTATATCATTATATATTAATATAAGATGCATGTACTTATTATATATTAATATATATAAGTGCATATATATTAATCTCTCTTGTCCAAATCATTAATAGCATATGAAGATAATTTCTGGTATATTTTGAGGTTTTGTATGAATTTCTAAGAAGTCAATATTTGTTCATGAGTATTTGACAACAAATTTTTTTTAATTTTTTATTTTTTTATAAACATATAATGTATTATTAGCCCCAGGGGTACAGGTCTGTGAATCGCCAGGTTTACACACTTCACAGCACTCACCATAGCACATACCATCCCCAATGTCCATATTCCCCCACCCTCTCCTGACCCCCCTCCCCCCAGCAACTCTCAGTTTGTTTTGTGAGATTAAGAGTCTCTTATGGTTTGTCTCCCTCCCAATCCCATCTTGTTTCATTTATTCTTTTCCTACCCCTCAAACCCCCCACGTTGCATCTCCACTTCCTCATGTCAGGGAGATCATATGATATGACAACAAATTTTTAATCACTGAATTTAGTTTAGATACTGCTTAAAGACAGACTACTTTAGAAAATTGCTGTATACAAACTAATCACGTTAAGTTTCCAACAAAAAGTTCCAAAAGGAAGAGACCTGTGTGATATCACAGAAGGTTTCATAGGGTGACATGATGGCTAACTTCCAGGGTCCCCATGGGATCTTACTAACTTGGTGAATTTATCTCAACTTCCAAAAACTTACTTGTCCAATCATTTTAATTCTCATGTTACTAAGAAATACTCAAGACTTGATCAAAATAACTAAGCTCAGAGGATATATAAAAATCAGAAAGTTAATTTATTAATTTAGAACTGAAATATAACTTCCAAGGCTACTAAGGTATTTTTATCTTTTGGATGCTTCATTCTTTATGTAGGTAAAACACTAGATGGACATTGGGGAGGGTATGTGCTATGGTGAGTGCTGTGAAGTGTGTAAACCTGGAGATTCACAGACCTGTACCCCTGGGGCTAATAATACATTATAAAGTTTATGAAAAAATTAAAAAAATTAAAAAAAAACCACTAGAGTTGTCAATTTTTAATCATAAGTACGATTCCAAACTTCAGTAATTCCAAATATTTAGTAAATATCTGCATCAGCAGAAATAATATGCTACATATTTAGCAATAGTATGGGAACCAGAAGAGATAGTTCCCAAAGTTCTGGACCAGTAGGTACTTCAGCCACCAGTTCTGCCAGCCATCATTCCTATAGTTAGTTGCTGAATTGTGGTGCAGTCTGGCTTCACCCATGGAAAGGACAACAGGGTAGCTCAGCTACACAAAAACCAATATGGAAGAATTTTGCTATTTTTAGCAACTGGTTCAGCTATCATGGTGCATAGTGACTCTTTCCCCTGAATGTTGGAAATCTTTCTAAACACAGTAACATATTCCTTTTTTTTTTTTGTCTTCTAATTTAAATAAATTACAACTACAACCTCTTTTAATGTTTAAGGGGGATGTTTAGAACATGAGTTATTGCAGCAATTTATACTAGAGATGCCTTCCAGTTTTCCAAACTGCACCAAATGATGCCAGGCTGCTATGAATTCTTATATCTGCTCTGGAAAATCTTTTTTCTGTCTTTTCCTATCAGGGGTGTCACTTCTCATTTTTATCTTCACACTTTCCTCTACCAACAACCCTCCAATTTCTCAGAAACTGAATCTAATTTAAGTCTACTCTAAGCTGGAAAACCTGGCCAATTTCTTAGATATATGTATAAAATAATTATGAATAAATTCCAAATCATGGCTCGAGGAACTATTTTATGAGTAAAGAAACATATATTTTAATTTCAGACCTTGTGACACATATGTTGTCTCTCTGGCACCTTCTGGATTACTTGGGGTCCTTTCATATATTAAAAATATTCTAGCTTAATTCATAGTAACCACTGCGTAAGTGATCAATAATGTTTCACATTATTGCAGAGGTTGAGAATCAGTAACCAACAAACCAAATTGAGTCAGCAGTTGTGTTTTGACTGGCCAAGAAATTATTGGCTGTGGCTATATATATATGTATATACACATATTACATATAATATGTGTATATATATAAATATATATTTTATGTATATATTTATATAATTATATATAAATATATATTCATACATATATCTTATGTATATATATTTATATAATTATATGTAAATATATATTTATATATATTTTATGTATATATATTTAAAATATATATATTTTAAGTTTTGGTAGTCAACATTTAAAATCAGAATATTTCAAATGTAAAACAGAAAGTATGACAATAATGGGCACATATATTGATGTGAAAATGATAGGTGGGAACTGAGTATCAGCTGCTTTCTTTAGATGGTGTTATGGGTTTCAATGTGTCCCCCAAAACGATTTGCTGAAATCCTAACCCTCATTACCTCAGAATGTGATCTTACGTGGAAATAGGGTGGTTACGGAGGTAACTGTTAAGATGAGGTTTTACTGGAATGGGGTGGACCCCTGGTACAATATGACTGCTATCCTTATAAAAAGAATGTTATTTGAAGAGAAGGAGAAGGGAGAAGAAGACCAAGTGACGATGGAGACAAGATCGGAATTAAACAGCCAGAAGTCAAAGAACTCATGGAGCTAGCAGAAGCTGAAAAAGGCAAGGATGGGTCATCCCACTAGATAATTTGGAGGGTTCATGGCCCTACGAACACACTGGTTTCAGAGTTTTATCCTGCAGAGCAATGAGAAGATATATTTCTGATGTCTTAAGCCACTCAATCTGCAGTACTTTATTGTGCAGACCCAGGAACCTAATACAGGTGGAATTTTCAGACAGCTATTTCTGACAGTATGGTTGACTACCTGATTAAAATTTCTCTACAAAAATCAATTAAATTCTGAATAAAGTATCTATAAAATCTTATCCACATATAGATAAAATATAAAGCCTTGAACATGCAGGACACATAAAAAATGACCCTTACCAAAAGATGACCCCAGTCAAAGCATGGAGTAGGATTATTCTTTCCACTGGCAAAGATTACAGTGACAGAGATAGAATACTTTTCTGTTTCTGTCAAAAAACTCAGGAAAAAACAATAACAACAACAACAACAACAACAACAACAACAAAAAACTGACCTGAGAATTTTAAAACACAGCCATATAACTTCCCTGAGTCTGGGCTTGGAATTTAAACTCCAGTAAAATTTCCTAGCAAGCTAAGAAATTAGATAACAAGTGATCACAGGTGGATGACACTTTTAGATCAATAGAAAAATCCCTCTTGAAGAGGTCTTCAACTAAGGCCTTGAAAGATTCAGGTAGAGAAAACACCTCAACCCCAGTAAATATAGTTTTTCAAATTTAATTATAATTGAAAAATCAATCACAAGACTGCCAAAACTCCCACAATACACAATTATAATCTACCAAATATAATTTGCCTAAAACATAAATAGCAGTGTTAGACTTTCAAAAATTTCATATAATTATCAGACTAGATTAAAAATTATTTTTAAAGGATTAAATAAGAAATAAAAGGGAAGGATATTCATTCAGCAACAAATATTTACTTCAGTTAACTAACATTTATGGAAGACCAACTATGTCAGGTGTTTCTCTGGTTACTGGGAATACAAAAATGAACCAACATCACCACTTCTAGCCCTATCATTGTCTTTATGAAATTTATGTTCTAATTGTGAGAGATACATAAAGAAAAACTGTTTCAAGGTGAAACATTCTCTTAATTAAAAGAAAGTAAGGAATACAGATAAAGAGTCCAAGTAAAGGTGTGATTTCAATTTTACACTGAAGATAAGGGAAGGCTTCACTGAGAAAGGGATACTTGAACATGACAGGAATAAGGAAGAAAGTCAAATGGAGGAAGAATGTTCCAGGCAGAGGGAATCAAAAATGCAAAGGCCCTAAAATGGTAATTGTGAAAACAATAAGGAAGCCTGTGAAGTTGAGTAAGACTGAGTGAGAGAAATCATTGTGGTGGAAGTAAGTAATAAGTATAAGTAATAAGTTTTATATATATATATACATATATATATACACACATATATATATATAAATGAGTTTGAAGAGAAATGGCAGGTCAGAAAAGTAAGAGAACTATAGTACTACAAAGTATCAGAAAAGTATCAAAAGAACAAAATTAAGGATCTCTCACAAGGAAACATAATTCTTAAAATGTGAAAATCAAATGCCTAATTACATTGCAGATAAGACAAAGCTAAAGGGAGAATTAAGGAAATGAAAGGAAGCATTAAAGAAATGAACCAAAAAGCATCACTCAGAAGGAAAGAAAAAAACATAAAAGCCGAAGTAAAAAGATTAAAAAGAAAAAAACCCATAAGATAAAATGAAGGTGTCTCACATATTTCTAATCAGCATTCTAGAAGTAGAGAATAAGATTAGAGATAGGCCATATTTGAAATGATAGTAAATTAAAAATTTTCAGAAATTTTGATTTACATGACTCTTCAAACTCAGGAAGTACAATGAATCCTAAGCAGAATAAAAGGAATTAGGTACATACCCAGCCATAAATTCCAAGTTCCACTTGCCATTAGTCAGGTGTCTTACCTGTTTCATTAATTCAGTTTACCAGCAAGTTTCCTTAAAAGCATTTGAATTTGTGGACTAAGTTCCAAGTCTATAGTCATAATTAAAATGTATTAACTCTTCTCGCTAAAAGATATGTTTATTATGAGGCACTTGCCAAAAGAAGTGAAAACAAATGTTGACATTTCTTTTTCATTATTTCCATGTGTTCCCTCTAACCTTTTTGACTTTAAGAGAAGGAAGATGGAAATGGGTGGAGACAGAGAAATCAGGCTGCCTCCAGATATTCAAAAATGAATGACTGCTCTTGTAGGTGAAAGAGTTTCTAGATTTCAATGTTTGTTTAGATGACTACAGCTGACTACAGAAATTCAAGATTGTTCTTGATTGTGTGATCTTGGAAAGGCTTATCTGATGGTTTTATTTACTCAAGTCTGTGTGACTGTGATATTAATACCAGAAGCTACGACATCCAGTTCCAAATTTCAGCATCTGCCTAAGGTAGGATTTTTCTCTTGTGATATGTCAAACCACCTGTCTTTTCTTCTCTGTACATTTGGTTAATCCTTACTTATTACCAGAAATTATTTCTTGAACTTAGAACTTTTTCCAACATATGCTTATCATTTTTCTTAACTCACTGTTTTTCTTAATATTAGGTAATTTAGATAGATGACATTTTACATCTTGACTTCTAATACATGGGACTTCTGATTTACAAAGTTAGAAATTACACACACACACACACACACACACACAGAGTAATCTATTCTAAGAAATAATATTTTTAAAGCACACTTTTTCTGGAGGTAGAGATAATAAAAAATACTGTGACTGGTAAGTTCAGAGGCCTCTGGTAAGTGAGAATTTCCACAATTTTCTCACCCTGATGCACGCAATTTAACTTAAGTAATTAAAGCATAGATTCACTTGGTAGAGAAAACAAAGCCAATAAATAATTAGGGTCTTATTTTTTTCAAAGTTAAGAGGCATTTTAAATTTTTAAAACAAATGATAAATGCCCATGATTAGTACTGCTCTAAAATGAATTCTTTAGCTGAATTTTCCTTTTCACTGACCTGATTCTGGCCATAGCACTTATACTGCAGAGTTTAATGTGCTGTGTCAGTTAGAGTTCAAGCAGAGAAAGAGAATTAGTAGGAGCTATATATATTAAGAGAAATATATTACAAGATTGTGGGAACTGGCAAGGCAAGTCAGAAATCTGCAGGGTAGGCCATCCTGAAGAACAGTCTGGGAACTGTGGAGCACAGGATGAGATTGCTATCCACAGACAGAATTTCTTTTCCAGGGAAGCCTTGGCTCTTCTCTCTAAGGAGTTTGGGAGCAGCTGACCAAGAACTTGTACCATCAAAGTACAGAGACAGTGGGGTGCAAAACTACACCTCAAGTTTCTTACCATGTGCTACATTGTCCAACCAGACTTCATTTACAAAACCCAAATTCAAAGATGATTTTTTAAGAATATCAAGACAATGGCCACAAAGCATTAAAGCCAAGCACACGGTCTCCTTCTGAGCACAGAACCTGGTACGGACTGCACTCTTCATGCGCCCAGGCAGCTAGCCCTGGGCTTGAGACTGATAACACGTCTCCCACAGGGCGGGGCTTCCTAAAGAAGAAGGAGAACATTTACTTACATGGGGAAACACCTTCTAACCAAACACCTTCTAATCCACCTCGTGGATTAGCTCTGCATCAGTGAAGGTCCACTAATGACCCATTATAACAATTCCTTCAGTCTGGAGACAAGTACAGGTAGGGGATAAATATGAGACTTGGTCTTCCTTTTTCTCATTCAACTATTCATGTTTATTCAGTCAACCAACAAACATGTATTTGTTAAAATACTACAATGCACTAATCTCCCTGCTAGTTTATGGGGACTCGACTAGAAAAAAAGAATGGTTTCTTCCTTGGAAAATTTTATTCTTTAACATAATAATTTATATTCCCTATAGTTCTTGGAAAACTTAGCTAAACAAACCCAATGCATTTTTAACATAAAATAAACATCCCATTTGACTGACCAAATGTAGGAATGTGAGAGCAGAACTATAGGTAGCATGTAAATGAACCTTAACCTTAAAACAAACCCCATCTTTCAGAATTTATTTCAGCACTCCTAAAATTTACCAATTTAACGCATCCACTTTTTTTTCCTACACAGAAGCATTAAACTCATACTGGTGTGATTACCTCAGGAAGAGTCTAATGAAGGAGAGATTCTATTTGAGATTTTTAAGCCTTTCCGCATATTCTGTCATGGAAATACTTAAGATGTGGTTGAAAAAAAAAAAACAGTTGTTTTTAAAAGTCATTTAAAATAACAATAAACAGCATTCCCAATATTGAAAAAAGTCATATGCTTGGTTTTGCATGTAATATTAGGAATATATTCAATTATGAGTAATAGAAAACCCTAATTAGTGGCTTAAATAGGTTAGGGTTTCTCCTTCCCACATTATAAAAACTCCAGAGATAGAGATGGTGTCATTGGCTCAGTGGTACATTTTTGGGCAGTTGTCTCTAAGATTCTAGTGGCCCTTCACTTGTGTATTGCTTCATTCTGATGGAACTGCCAGCATTACATCACAAAGGTAGAGGGAACTCAGTCAACATGCATTCCTATCCTTATACTAAACAATTCTGAGAATAAATATGCTTTATTTGCGCTAGTTCAATTCTAAGATGAAGCAAATATTCCCATTTCTCTGCTAAATAATACTGAGACTAGGCAAAAATAAGTTAACTATTTGTTTCAGCAAATACTTGTTCCTGGATAAGATAACTTATGGAGACAGACTCTTGCTTATCAAAGCTTACTTCAAGACTCTCACCTCTTGGGGCGACTGGGTGGCTCAGTGTGTTAAGCCTCTGGCTTTGGCTCAGGTCACGGTCTCAGGGTCCTGGGATCGAGCCCCACATCGGGCTCTCTGCTTGGCAGGGAGCCTGCTTCCGCCTCTCTCTCTGCCTCTCTCTCTGCCTGCCTCTCTGCCTACTTGTGATCTCTCTCTCTCTCTCTCTGTGTCAAATAAATAATAATCTTAAAAAAAAAAAAAAAGACTCTCACCTCCTGGTGTTCATCAATCCGCAACTATAATGTCATATGCCCTGACATTTCAGACTGTAAAACTCTAAAAATTTCCTCCTCTAACCTCCCCTTTCTGAAACACTGCTAAGAGTCTCTGAAAGTATTCTCTCTCACTGTAGGGTAATCAATAGGTTTTTCTGAAAATTGTTTTGTTGATTGGATACACCAGAACTTGAAGGGCATCAAGTATATATGTTCCATTTTCTGGGAAATCAAGTGTTTCCAGAAATAATTACCATAGACTTTTGTTTTGATTTAACTGGTCAGAACTGGCTCTAACTAAAATAAAAGGTCGGGGAGTGGGTAATCAATCAAGATGTATCACCTGCAGATTTCCACATGGTAACTATAAAGGAAACAGGGCTTATTTTAACAAGAGAGAAAGTGAGGAACAAATGGATACCCAATATGCAATTACATCATTGACGTCTTTTCCAGAATAATCAGAAAAAACTTCATTCAAAAGCTCATAAGGAAAAATTTTCAGAAAAAAGTCTTAAATTTAGGACCTTAATCAGATATCCTTGTAATAGTTAGATATTCTTGTAAATGGAAGGAAAGATCTCACCCATCCCTAGCTTAAATATAAATAAATAATTAGAAGAGAAGATCAAAGAGAACTAATGTGTAAATGTTTTACATAAAAATAATAACTTCTCTGTGAAGGATAAATGCCTAGCAAACTAAAAGACAAAAAAAAATGTGTTCCTTCTGCAGAGTTTAGACTGCAGTATTTCTGAGAATCGATATTTTTCTTTAGGCGAGTGCATTTATGCGTATGTGTGCAAACACACATTTGGTTAAGAATTATACAATAAAGAATTGAAAAAAAATGCAATTGTCACGTGATATTTCACAATTCAAGAATAAGAGAGATTGGAATAGACCCTATCTTGGTGACTAAGGGTGTCAACAGAAATTACTGTATTTTATATTAAAGCTCTCCCCCCTTTTTTTTCCATAGTCCTCTCCCCATTAAATCATTCTGTCTTTCCCATTCACATACAAGTACATATTTGTATTTAGTCTGAATTATTTCAGACTAAAATTCAAATCTATCATGTGGATAACTGCTCTCAACTGTTCAGAGATGGGTGGCAAATCTCATAGGGGGAGATTAGGAGGGAGAATAAGGAATCCAACAAGACAGCCAGGGGATCAGATAGCTGAATGTCTTAGTTATGTTTCAATGGACATAGAAAGTCATATTTATGACACAAGTTTATTGAAAATTTGGATAAATTATATGGAATTACATCATAGGAAATGGTGTCTAAAGAATCTCAAATAAATACACACATAAAACCTTTGGAAGTGGTATGGTGGAACTGATGTGTAGACCAATAAGAGAAAGGGTGGCCTGCTTCACATGTCCCACTGAGAAGGCACAGGTATATACAGATGGTTGTGTTCAGCTATTGCAGCAAAGTGAGCAGGGATATATACACATGGCTAGGCTGAATGAGATGGAGAACTAAAAAATAGTCCAAGATCAAAATACCTGCTTCTTGTCCAATGAAGAGGGGTCTGTGCAGGTGGGATGATGAACGGGCAGGTGGGATGATGAACAGGCAGCTGGGTAGAAATGGATGAACTCTTTGGTTTACATTCCATCATACTCATGTATTGCAGAACTCCAAGGATTTCCCAAAGACACATGGGCTGAAATGATTAACGCTGATTCTATTCACAAATGGTAAACTGCAGTGTCTATGACTGCTTTCATCAATGAGGTCTGATGGTCCCTGTCGCCTCCTCTTCTCTGAAAAATCTATACCATATTAAACTTCTCCTTTTCTGAATCCCCCTTCTCATTCATGTGCTTTATGTTCTATGTACTTGTTTTATGGACTTTCTGTTAAGAGTGAAACCATGTACTTTCTTTGAATCCCCTCTAGTAGTCAACACAGCATTGAAGACAGTATTTTTTGCTGAATTAAACCTACTGAATTAAATAAATGAAATAATTCTGAAGACATTGAATATATTTAGACCAAATGTATTTAAAATACCTAGAACACAGCTTAGACTTTTTTTCCATAAGAAAGAGGTTGGCAAGACAGGTATTTTATGGTGACAATGGATAACATGGTAACACAAATGTGTATTATCTCTAAATCCTCTTTTATAACCACTGAATCTGAAAATAGTAGACTTGTGTATGTTTGGGAAAATTTGTCAATTTTTAAAAAAATCTTTTAATTTCTTCAAATTTGTATATTAACAAGTATTTACCTAATTCACTGGGGAAAACGTCATTAATTCAAGACAACTGTCATTATCTCAATATACACTTAACTAGAAACAAGATTAACAATTTTAATAATATATTTGTAGGAGAGACGCTGGTTAAGAAGTATGGTATCTTCCTCTCAAATAGTGTACAAAATCCAACTTTTACCCAGTTAAGTATCTCTTGCCACCTTCATTAAGGTGACCTTAGCTGTTATTTTTCACAATATTAAGAGCTGTATAATGTCCTTAAAAATTTATTATAAAGAGAATATTAATATTTGGGGGATATTCCACCACTGTATTTCTTTTCTTTCTTTTTTTTTTTTTTATTTTCAGCATAACAGTATTCCTTGTTTTTGTACCATACCCAGTGCTCCATGCAATCCGTGCCCTCTCTAATACCCACTACCTGGTTCCCCCCAACCTCCCACCCCCCACCACTTCAAACCCCTCAGATTGTTTTTCAGAGTCCATAGTCTCTCATGGTTCACCTCCCCTTCCAATTTCCCCAACTCCCTTCTCCTCTCTAACTCCCCTTGTCCTCCATGTCATTTGTTATGCTCCACAAGTAAGTGAAACCATATGATAATTGACTCTTTCTGCTTGACTTATTTCACTCAGCATAATCTCTTCCAGTCCCATCCATGTTGCTACAAAAGTTGGGTATTCATCCTTCCTGATGGAGGCATAATACTCCATATTGTATATGGACCACCACTGTACTTCTACAAAAAGATGTCATTTAAAGGATTTAAGCTTAGCCAGTGTTAAAATATTAATGGAGTTACTTGGCCCACACTTCTTCTACTGATTATTTGTCTAATTTTTAATAACAAAGGTCCATTTGCTTTTTTCCTCCCAGCATAATTTTCCTCTTTGGCACGATGCCCACTCGAGTCATTTGGAGCTTCTGAAGACATGATAAAAGTAGGAGTAGAGGTGTGAACTGTATTTAATTAAATTCTGTTCAGGGCAAATAAGTAGCAGGGTGATTAATTGCTGTTCACACACCTTTCAACTACTTTTGACAAAAGACTACTGGGAAAAGGCCTGCTGTTAACTTGATAATCACCAGGGCTCTTTCATGTTTTTAGAGAAAACCTGGGCTAGAGTTCACCACCTTTAACTCTGCATATCCATGACCCTCTCCTGACACACCAACTGTTACACTTAAAAGTTTTGTAAAGAAGCTAGAGGAATTTCTCTCCATTTGAAAATAATAGTAACAATCTGCACACTATGAATAACCATGTACCTAAGTGGATGTATTCACATCTCTTCTTTCTCTTAATATAAAAAAGAGAATATTACCAAGGCATTTTACACATTTTTAGTTCCCCTACATAAATAATACAAAGGGGTTACGAAAGTAAAAAGAAAAAATATGCATTTGTTTCCTATTGTAAAAAAATGTGCTTGTAACTAAGTTCATTTTCTGCTATTAAACATTTGTCATGCACACATAATCAGTGCAGTTATCAGGAATCCTTATTAAACCAGAAAATGAATACTGAGAAATATCATAATTAAACACTGTTTTAAATCATTTGTGAAAAAACAGAATGGAAGCTGGTGGTATTGATGTTACAGTACTAATTGTATCTCCTATCACAATGCCATAATCAACTTTCAACAATATGCATGAATAACACAGCACTAGGCATGAATTGCAATTAATAATTTAAAATATGTAAATAATGAGATTCCACCAAACAGAAGTTGGACATCATTAGATGAAAAATAGGTAAGAACAACCGATATAGGGTGGTTAATAGTAATTGCCTTTCAACTGGGATGAAATGTTATAGTTCCTACATGCCCACCCACATACAAATATAAATTTGCAATTATTGTTTCTGAAAATCAATCCAATATTAGTAAATTTGACAGCAATGTGCATATAACCTAGGGAGCAGCATTTATTTTTCTTCATTGTTGTAATAATGTCTAAGTCAAACAGAACAATTTAACAAGGTTGTTAAATAAGTGAAGTAGTACTAAAGATGTAACTGATAGGTTTGGGAGGAATATTTTGTGTGTTAGCCTATTTTTTTATTTTATTTATTAATTTTTTTGCATAAAGCTCTGGTCTGTGCTGGAATAACTGCCCCCCCCCATTTCTTACTGCCTCTAATTTACTGTCTCTGAAGAGTTTACATGCACAGATGTATCTCAAACAATATGAGATCAAGTGCATTTAATATTCTTTGACCCAAGGACAGCAAACTTTTGTGGGTTTAGTTTTTGATGGGTAGATTTTCAACATCCTATTTTTGTCAAGGAGTCTATAAAGCAACATCATTGAGACTGTCAGCTTCCCTGACAAGATAACTTGAAAGCAAAATTGTGTGATGTAGAGGAGTTTGAGTTCACCCCAGGCTCAGTAAATTGCACAAATAGCAGTTTAATCTGCAGGGTGTCCAAGTCAATAGTAAGGGGAAGCTGAGTCAGGGTTTGCACAGAGAAATCTTTTTTTTTTTTTTCCTTTTTTGTGTGTTGATTAGTTTTGAACTTTTTTAAGCTTCCACTTAAGATTCCAATTTTTACTACCTTTAAATATCCTAGGTTTTCTTGGGCATAATTAGGATTATATTGTCAGATCAAAGTTTTAGGAGATATTTGCTACTAATGTTTTACATAAAATCAAAGCAGGTTTCATTTTTAAAAAGAGGATTAACATTCAAAAAAATACCAACTTGTGCACATTTCTCACAAAGCTAATTATCCTCCCTGAAAATACTTGATGTATTAATGTTAAATGGGCTATAACTATAACTATATAGATATATGTCTAAATTTTACACAATAAATAAAAATGAATACTATGCAGTCAAGGTCAGAGGCTCTGCAATCAAACAAACATGATACAAATTTCATATTCTGCAGTTTAATGATTGTATGACCTTGGGTCCTTAGTTTATACTCTCTGATGTGTAATATACTCACTTTTAAAAGACTTTATTTATTTATTTGAGAGAGAGAGAGAGCACAAGCAGAGGGAAAAGCAGGCAGAGGGAGAAGCAAGCTCCCTGCTGAGCAAGTAGCCCATGTGGGACATCATCCCAGGATCCTGAGATCATGACCTGAGCCAAAGGCAGATGCTTAACCGACTGAGAAACCCAGGTGTCCCTGTAATATCCTCACTTTTAAAATGGGATAATGATACTTCTATGATAACGTGGTTATGAAGATTTAAAGAATTAGGGCACTTGTAATAAATAAATATATATATGTATATAAATACATATATATGTGTACATATGTATGTATATAAATACATATATTTATTGTACATATATATGTATTTACATACATATATATGTTTAAAGAAAGAATGCTGCTGATTGTATGTTCTAAGGAAGTAATTAGAACACCACTGGAAATGTTTGTTTTGTTTTTTAAAGAGCAAATGCACTATAATGGGCATTTATTTATTTTAAAGATCTATTTATTTGAGAGAGAGAGCATGAGCAGGAGGGGCAGAGGGAGAGGGAGAGAGAATCTCAAGCAGATTCCTTGCCAAGTGAGGAGCCTGGCACAGGGTTCAATCCTCTCATGCCCTGAGGAGATCATGACCTGAAGTATAAAACCAAGGGTCAGACACTTAACCGAATGAACCACCCAGGCATTCCCATAGTGGTTATTTATGATAATGATCTAGATTATGAATACAGGTAATATTTTAGCTTGGTGTGATGTAACATTTGGAATTTGAAAAAAAGGGCAACTGGAGTGAAGGATTCTGGAAATAACAAAAATGAGATAATGGAGAAGGGTCTAGATAAAAAAAGGACATGAAGTTAAGTTAAATAAAGATTAAATTCTGGGACACCTGGGTGGCTCAGTCAGTTAAGCGTCTGCCTTCATTCGGCTCAGGTCATGATCCCAGGATCCTGGGATCAAGTCTCCCCCCGCCAACCCCCATCGGGCTCCCTGCTGGGCAGGAAGGCTGTTTCTCCTTCTGCCTGCCACTTCCCCTGCTTCTGCTCTCTCATTCTCTCCCGTAAATAAAGTTAAAAAAAAAAAAAAACAAAGAGTAAGTTCCAACAATAGTGTAGTCCAAAGTGAATTATTTCCAGTAATAAATTCCAATACCAGATGACTGAAGGACATTAAGCTGAATGGATGTAATAAGCTATTTTCAGTCCTGTGTTGTTATAATCATGCCTTATTACTTTCAGTCCTTCGCTAAAATTTTTTGTCTACTTGAATGTATTAAAAATGCTGCAAGGACTGAAAGATAAAGACAACCAAATAGGAAGAGAGGATAATCAGTGACAAAATGGTAAACTAGATCAATAATCCAGTAGGAGTAGGAATTTCAAAAGAGATACTGATACCAAGAGAATATGAGATTCATGTACTCACCTATTCTTCCATTTTGGATTCCTTAGAAATAGCTGTAAGGTTGCTTATCTTTCCACCAAATAGGCAACTTGGTAAATTGTAAAGATATTAAAGAGTTGAAAGAGGACCTAGTCTTTTCTTCAACAGCCTCCACTTTGACTTTAGTCTTTCTCTCTAACCAATTAAGTTCTTTCCAGCTTATTTTTCAACTCAAGCAAAAGATATGGTGGGAAAACCATCCTGTGATGGGGATGGAAACTACTTCTCAAGCATTACAACTTCCCTGAAGCCAGCAAGACCTAATACAAGTGACCCCAAAACAATGTTTCACTTGACCTTTTCTGCCCACTTACACATACCCACCGGTTTTTGTCCCATATTTTTCTTATATAAACCTAGGGGTACTCTCAGCACTTTGAAGATAGCCTAGGACATTAGTTTGCTGTTTTCCTGGTGTTGGCCTCACTGAAATAAATTTCTGTTAAACCACCACTTGTCTCTCCACTTTTGGATTTTGTCAGTGATGAGTGGCTGGAAGCTGGTCTGTTTGGGAACCCCGCAGCCATGTGCTTTTGCACCCCTGTGCTCTGGTTGCAATGTGTGATTCTAGAAGCCTGGAAGTCTTGGGATCCTTAGGTTATACATTCAAAATAGATCTCTTTCTTATAATAGACCTCGAGAAATTCCAGTAGTGGAATTTTCATATGTTGTTTTTCTTCACTGAACTCCTTCAAAACCTACACAGCACCAAATAATTATTTCTTAAAAGAATCCCCATGTTTGCACATAAAAGGCCTTAAAAATATTATATTAGTTCTTATGCTTTCTGATATTGATGGTCTATCAATACATTCTAAAAGGCCGTATTTACTTTGAATCTTACTTTTCATTGGTTTTATTATAAAACTGCAAACTAGTGAAGGAAAACAGAAAATTTCCAAAGATTAAATTTACAAAATTTTTCAAGGAAAGGACATTGGTAGACTTAGTTATATTAGTCATAATGGTGTTCCAGCAAACTGGTCCTATTGAGAATAGTGTGAAATTTGTACTGCATTGTGATAAAATAACAGCGAAATGTATTTGAGAAGTCAATGCTGGTTCTCAGACTACTTTTAAGATTGTCTTTGTATTAAGTACAGATATTGTGAAAATGAATTAGGAGACTTCATTTAAAGTGGAGTTGGGGGGGGGGCTTTGTGGTGTAGTCAGTTAAGCATCTACCTTCGGCTCAGGTCATGAACCCAGGGTCCTGGGATCCAGCCCCGTGTCAGGTTCCCTGCTCCCTACTCTCCTTCTCCGGTGAGCCTGCTTCTCCTTCTCCCCCACTTCTGCTCTCTAGCTCTCTTTCTCTGTATATCTCCAATAAATAAATAAAATCTTTTAAAAAATAAATAAAGTGGAGTTGGGAACACTCACATGTGTACCTCTTATAGCCTGCATGACCAGCGGGAAAAAGGAAGATCTTATCTTCACAAGAGAGAACACTTTTCACATAGGAATTTCATCTTCTGCTTTTAAAAAAACAAGGAAGATCTCTCCCTGCCACAACTCACTAATAACTGCTTGCAGCCAATGACAAGGGCCCATAACCTCCAACTCTTCTTCTCCAATGAATTTCTGTTCAAAACAACACTTCTCGATTTCCTCCTAAAACCTAATAAAAATTCATCTTCCCTTTTTCGTCAGACTTGGCTATGGTTTGTCACAATTTGCTTGTCCCAAATTGCAACTCTTCTGCTATTCCCAAATAAACTCATTTTGCTAATAACTTGCTCTTGTATTTTTAACATTGACAATACGAATTAGACTGCACTTTAAATGTTTTATTTCAGTAACGGTTTCAAAAATTTGAGCTTACTTATAAAAAATGAGAAACCTTAAATTTAGTGGCCTACAAGAAGACAGCAGATTATTTTTTTAAAGAAGCAATAAATAATGACATTCCATTAAGACAGTGAATTAATATCAACATTAAGTAATAAAACTCATTTTAGAAAGATATGATATATTTGACTTATATGTCTAACATGTACATTTCTTATAAGTAATTACTGGAGATTTATAAAATGTTTTTCCTTTTCTGTTTTTTCCATTGGGATTTTCCTTCCTTCTTCTCCTGAATCCCTTGTCAGGAATCACTGACAGCATTCCCACGTTAGTCACCTCTTTCTCTCTTCTAAAGGCTTTTAGTATTAGCTACCTCAAAATCTAAATCTTATTTCTTGAAGTCAAATGTCTTGAATTATCTCCCTCTGTGAAGAGTGAATGGATTTAGGATTAATCTGGTCTGTTTATGATAAATCAATCTGAATTTTAATTGGCTGTTCATGTATCTCAAAATGTATGTTTTATATATATATGTGTATATATATATATATATACACATATATATATATATATATATATTTTTTTTTTTTTTTTTTCCTCTCCAAAGGATGGAGAAAGTAAAGATGAAGGGCATAGGGATATTTCTTTCCAGGAGAAATGAATAGAAACCAGGAGCCCTTAGAACTGATGATATGTTTAGGAACTGAGATAGTATTTAGCAAACCAGCTCTATTTTCCATTACACTGAATTTGAGCTGGGAGATGAGAGCAGTGTACTGGTGTAGGCTTTAAGGGGTGTGTGTTGTCTGTACAGAATTTAAAAAACAGTAAATAATGCAATGTAGGTTATACATGTGGATACCAAAAAATGTGGTGGTTGGTGAACCTCTCTTATCCAAATACAATCCCCTCCTTTGGCATGCCTCTGATTTTAGGAATATATCTGATAAGAAATTTAAATAGCTTGGGATCAAGCCATGACTTCGAATCTTTCTAGAAGGAAGTAGTCCTAGGTCTTTATAGCTTGGTGCCTCCTCCCTCTTAGAGCTTCTGCCCCACCCATTAAAATCCTTCACCTGATTTATGGAACTGAAAAGATCCCTGCACTGAGTATCCCAAAAGCAGAAAAGCACAAGGGAATATTTTTCAAATGGTTCTTTGACTAAAATTTGCCTTTTAAAAATTGGGATTCATAGTGGTAATAATTTTACTAGTATCATACTTGCTTTTGCTTCAGTGTGGATTAAAAATTTTTGTTTTGTAGAGTGGGGCAAAGCGACAATAGTGAACACATTGTTTCCATGGTGAAATGCAATCTGAGTCCCAAAACATTATTTACAAAGGAATCTTTAGAACTCAACATTTTTTATACATTGGAGACTGCTTGAAACAGAGAAACTTAAATAACTTTTATAGACCACATATCTGGTTCTTTCAAGTTTAAATTAATACCAAAGATGAATTTTTTTCTTATCAAGTCAGAAAGCTGAGGTATATTCTTTAATTCCAGAGCCTAGTTATATTTTTTTTTCTCTGAAATTAGAAAAGCTCAAATTGGAAATGGAAATAGAATCTCTCGCTCTTACATAGTAGCTCTATACTGTGTTTATGGATACTTCCAATGCTGTAACAGTGTTACATGCATCTGTCACCATCTCTGGGCCATCTACTATGACTATACTGATAAGCTTTTGGCTTTGATAGTAATTGTGGAGTTCTTTGGCCACTGCTGATTCTTCACAGAGTTAAGAAAAAGTGATTCGGGATGGTTAATTTAATAGAGGAAAAGAAGACTTGACAAAGAGTTATGGGGTGGCATAATTAGCTAGCACAATCTAACACACAAGGTTTTTTATAGGCTGAATTGTGTCCCCCTCAAAATTCGTATGTTAAGTTCTAATCCCCAGACCTCAGAATGTGACTGAATTTAGAGACAAGGTCTTTAAAAAGGTAATTAAGTTAAAATGAGATTATAAGAGTAAGCCTCAATTCAATCTGGCTGGTGTCTTCCTAAGAAAAGGATATTAGAATATAGACACTCATAGAGGAAAGACCATGTGAAGACACAAGGAATAGACAGCCATCTACAAGTCAGGGGAAGATGCTTCAGAAGAACCCAAACTTGCCAATACCTTGATCTCAGACATCTAGCCTCACAGTCCATCAAAAAATAAATTTCCATTGTTATACGCCACCCATTGTGCAATACGTTGTAACAGAATACCTGGCTAACTGGTACAGTACCTAATAAATACTTGTTCATTTGTTTTTTCATTCATTCATTTAACACATACTAATAAGCTACTAACATATGGCAGTCAACATGTTAGCCTCTGGGATCTAAGAATGAATAAGAATGAAGCTTACCAGCCTGAGACCAACAAGGAGACAGGGTTAACTGGAGAAAACTAATGAGGTTCAGAGTGGAAAGGGATGAGAACAACGAAATGGCCAAGGCCCTGTTAAACACTTGTGGGCGGTAGACTTAAAAAGTGGGTATACACAGAATTAAAAGAATAAGGAGTCCACTGTAATCAGAGGCAACAGTAGGCAAATGTGTAAATAAGTGTCTGAATTAAAATCATCTAAAAACACAAAAAATCTTTTATATACATATAGTTGAAAGGGGGAAAACCTAATTGTTCTGATAATCAGATCATAATGTAAAGGTTTCTTTTTATTCATAAGGTATTTATTTCTGATAAAGCTGCATGTAAAATTTAACACATCATTGAATTCATACTGCTTATGTCCACAAAATTTTCTCTAAAGGAATATGAACGGCAAAACTGCCCTTCTTTCCCTCCAGTTTTAGTTTTCATACATATGGTTAATTTAACAGAAGCCCAGGTATTAGTCCATGTGAAGCGTGCTCAAAGAAAAATGCTTGAAACATGATTTTATAAATTTCAAAACTAAAAAACCTTTCAAATTTGTTTCCATCATTCTGATTGAATACCAAAATTCATTCTTCGTTTCTTTCCATTTTTTTAATATTTAATATTTTATTTTTTTAGAAAAGGGGAAAGAGAGAGTGCACACATGGTGGGGAGGGGCAGAAGGAGAGGGAGAGAGAATCTTAAGTAGGCTCCACATTCAGTGCAGAGCCTGGGGCAGGGCTCCATCTCACAATCCTGTGATCATGACCTGAGCCAAAACCAAGGTAGATCCTTCAACTAACTAAACCACCCAGGAACCCCTGAGTACCAAAATTCTTATGCCTGGGGAGGTTTGCTGTAGTTAGGGTGTGGGGTAATGACAATATTTTCAGAAGACAAAAAATGGCAGTCATTGTTTTTACTCCCTTGAAGATCTAATTCTTATCTATTCCTGATCATTTGTTTTATTGTGATCTTTCACATTCATTCCTCTTGGATATTTTAGTGATCAAATCTCAAAAGGCTGTTAGTAGGGGATATAAGCAATGACTCCAAGTTTGAATAGGCTTTCTGATTAATAAAGAGGTACTTATTTTACTAGGTATAAAAGAAAAGGACAAAAATTTGCTCATTCTAAACCTTTTCCTTACATGCAACCAAATGGGTCACGAAATTGGTTATATTGTTGTTTCCTGATGTTATTATAACTCAAACTGATTTCAAGAGAAAAAAGATCAGTTTCTTAATTTATGTGCAAAATGACTCACTGCAATTAGGTAAACTGTGTTTGCAGCTTTGGGGAGGGTCTGAACATTAACTCAAGGTTAACAGGGCATGGGTTCCTAGAACCATAGCTATTTGATCCGGTACAATTCACTTAATTTTTCTGAGACTACCTGCCTAACTGGTATGACAAGGGGTTTGAATGGAATTATTCATAGGACTTCTACCACTTCTACCATTCTGTCTTTTCAAGTGGAATATCATAACAAGAAGTTAAACATCCTACATGAAAACATTTATTCTCAACCTTGTGAACAGTTTAGTGAAACATCAAATTCCAGAACATTGGAAATTTTGTGGTTAAAAAAGTTCCCTAATAGAACAGACAAAAATGAGCTATTAAATGATAAAACACTTATTTGTGAAAATATAGGTATCTTAATCCATTTAGTGGCAAGTATCTGAAAATCTAACCCAAACTGATTTAGCCAAAAAGAAAAGGGGGTGAAGAGTTGGAGATTCAATTGGCTCTTATATTCCCACAGCCCAAGAGTAGATAAAATCTCATACTAATCTTTATCCAACAACTGAGATACCTAAAACACTTAATGTCTCTTTCTTCATGTTTTAACTTTGTTAACATTCACCCTCAAATTCCTCTCTGAGTTTCATGTTGTTTGTCGGAAACTTGTAGAACTTTCTGCTATGGTTTGAATGTTTGTTTCCCCCCTGACCCCCCGCTGCAAACTGTATGCTGAAATCCTAACACCCAAATGTGATTATAGTACATAGGGACTTTGGGGGGAATTAGGTCATGACAGTGGAACCCTCATGAATAGGATTAGTGCTCTTGTAAAAGAAATCCCCCAGAGCTCCCTAGCTCTATTATATGAAGATAAAATGGTCCACAACCCAGAAGAAGAGGGCCTTCACACAACCATGTCCTTGGAACTCCTGCCTCTAGAATTGTACAAATAAAATTCTGCTATTTATAAGCTATTCAGTCTACAGTATTTTGTGATAGGAGTCTGAATAGACTGAGACACTGTCCCATCCTACAAAGAAGGAGTTCACAATCCTTATACCTCAAACATATACACACAATCACAAATGCACCTACACAGAATTACGTTCTACTGATTCTCATTGGCAGGACTTAGCTAATGTTTCCACCTCTGAATGGACCACGGTGCCTAGGAGGACTGGCAGTGTGGGTAACTTTTTGGAAAAGGAAAGGAGGTTATGGATGCCAGGGAGACAAGAAATATATGCCCACAAAGCATCTATAGACTTTTAATATTTTTTCCAAATTCAATTTTGCAGAATTTAGAATAGGCAGAATCATACCAAGAAATATAAACATGAAGTCTGAAAAATATGGAAGAAGGCACAAAGGTAATTTATGCTGCCATTTGTATATTTGCCACTGAGGAACTTTGAAACAAAACAGAGGCTAAATGGAGTTTTACAGTTAGGTGACATCAGTGTTTTCTATAGAATATTGGGTTATATTCAACTTTTATTAGAATAGTGGATGACAGGAAATCAAAAATAGTTTATAGTCATTTTGAGACTATTTAGTGTGTTGTTGTTTTTTAACTAACTACTTTGTCTTGAAAATTAACCAGGAAATTAGCATCACATTATGAAATAGTTGATTATGGTCTTGTGGCTCCTCTTCCCTTTATGAGAGAAATTATGTCTTTTGAATTTTTTAAATTAAGCAACTTAGTTTCTCATTCATGAAAGTATACCCCTGTTCTGCTACCCAATAAACTATTTCAAGTACTTTGCTTTTACTTTCACTTTTTTAAACTGAGTATTTTGCCTTGTTATTTGAATTCGATTTTATATGACCCTTCACTATGGTATGAATACAATGGCACCCAAATTCTGTCATAGAAAATCCTGACTGATATCTGCTATTTTAATAGTCTTAAGTCACAATAATAATAAATTATTATTTCAGTATTCTTCTTCAAATTCCTTAGGAAAATTAGTCTATATTGCTTATGATGATGGATGTTATAGCAAAATATTAAATAAACCAGATTTTTCTGGACTTGCAGTTATTGGATCCTAATGGTATAATTTCATTTATGTAGATATAATGAAATGTATAGGAGGCAAAATTATGATGTTAAAATGGCAGGATTCTGTACTGGTCTCATAACTCTCATAGTGAAATCAACTCATAAATATTACAAATTTTTACATTCAGACATTCATTTTAGCTTTGATCTGATTTAATCTCTTCCAATTATTTTAAGGATTATATTGTACCTATGGTGAAAAATGGGAAATTAATCTGACCTAACCTGATAATCATTGTCTTATTAATCCACTAACAATATACAGAGCAATTAAAATAATAGCTTCCTGTTTGTTACCCACCTGCTTTGTAAGGTTTAACATGAGTTAGACATTTACTACATAACTGGGCAAAATGTTATTTGAATTTTAAATTACACCTTAGTTACATTCAAATGCAGATTAAAATACTAGACATGTTAAATTTTAAAACTAATGTTCTGAGCTTAGCATGAGAAGCAATAAATTGTTTTCAACAGTAACATTTCTTCTGTCAGCACTCATGTCCTACCCTCTGATATTAGAACCTAGATTTTGAGAAGCTTCCCTACCCTTATTTTTCTTTATGTTTTTGACCCCATTTTACTTCCAAAGGTAGGCATTAACAGATCAGACCCAATGAAATGCAAAGGAATTCCTAGGACTTTTATGAAATAAGGTTTCCCTTTTATATTTCCCTTTCCTTCCAGTTAGAGTTGCCTAAAAATATAAGGTGTGAAGCTAATATATTCATTTGGATACCAATAGGGCAGGGGGACTTGATACTGCCAGTGGACTACCCATGAAAACCAAGAACAGAGCAAACATCAGAAAATGCTGTGGAAAGATAGAAAATCATTATATTCACTGTAGTACCAAACCTTCCCTAAAATAAATTCTACTGAGGTATATTTAATCAAATGAGCCAATAAAATCCCCTTTCAAAAGCCTACTAACTAGAGTTCAATATTTGTTTCCAGTTCTATTTTCTCACTTGAGTACATTTTGTACATTTACGTAAGTATATTGCATAAATATTAAGTGCAGTATTGCATAAGTTTTAAAACCTACATATTCCCATGTAATATATCCCCATTAACATACATTTTTCTTACAAAAGTAAGCTGCTTTCCAGGGAAGTCCATAATAAGCCAACTACTTTCAAGGTTTTTCATAGGACAGATTAATTTTACCAGTTATAAAATGTCATATAAGTGAAAACAGGCAGTATGAACTATTTTGTGTTATCTTTTCACCCTCAAGAGTGTTTATGAAATTCATTCACATTGTTGCATGCATTAGTGGGTGTTCTTTTTTTTTACTGCTGAGTAGTATTCTGTTTTAGGAATATGCCATTTGTTTTCCATTTTTCTATTGATGAACATTTGGGTTGTTTCCAGTTTTTGACAATTCTGAATAAAACTGTCATGAGCATTTATGTACAAGTCTTTGAGTGAGCATAAGTTGTGTAACTGTTTTCTGTATGTGACCCTTGTTCTTTTTGTTTTGTTTTTCACTCTTTTTCTGCCTTGTCTGGTTTTAACATTTTGTATAATTCCATTTTCTCTTTTACCTTAAGATATTAATTATACTTCTTTTAAAAAATGCTTGTCCTAGAGTTCACAACATATATTTACAACTAATCTAAAATGCTTTTTCAAATAACACTATTCTACATGTATAGTGTCCCTACCTCATTATGAGTATTCCTAATTCCTCCTTCCTATCCCTTATAATATCGTCATTTATCTAACTTACTCATAAACTACTCCTGATATATTATTGTTATTGTTATTTTGAATAAATTGTTAACAGATCAATTAAGAATAAGGAAAACAAACTAAAATTATTTTACTTATTTCTTCTTAAAATCTCTGCCTTTCTTTATGTAGTTGTGAGTTTCCCTATTTCATTTTCCTTCCCTCTGAAGAACTCGTATTTCTTAGAAGTCAGGTCTACTGGCAACAAATTGCATCAATTTTTGCTATTGACAGCTTTTATTTTTTCTTCACTTTTGAATGCTAATTTCACTGGGCACAAATATCTAGGTTAGTGGATTTTTTTCTTCTAATATTTAAAGATTTCACTCCATTCTATTCTTGCTTAAATGGTTTCTGAGAAATTGGATATAATTCTTATCTTTGTTCTTCTGTAAGATCTCCACCCCCCACCTCACCCTCGCCCCCCCTGCCCCCAGGGGCTTCTTTCAGGATTTTTTTCTGTTCATTTGATTTTCTATAGCTTGAAGATGATATGCTTATGTGATTTTTTTGGAGGTGGTGTTCACATTTATTCTGCTTCATGATCTCTGAGCTTTCTGGATCTATCATTAATTGGGAGGATTAGCACTAATTTACATTTATAATTAACATTAATTTACATAAAGATTAATTTGGTGAAATTCTCAGTCATTATTTCAAATATTTCTTCTGTTCCTTTATCTCTTTCTTCTACTGGTATTCCTATAACAACAGAAATTTTTTTAGATGCTTTGTAATTTTTTCTTGATGACTGGACTGTTATAAAAATAGGAATGCCAATAGAAGAAAGTGATAAAGGGCTATTATATACCCATGTTACACCTTTTATAATCATCTACAGTCTTTGGATACTCTTCAATTTTCAGCTTTTGTTTTCCTTGGTTTTTTGTTACTGAGAATTCGACTGATATATCCTCTAGTTCAGAGATTCTCTCTTCAGCTATGTCCAGCCTCTTAATAAGTCCATAAAAGGAATTTTTCATTTGTTATGTGTTTTATATCTCTAGCATTTCTTTTTGATTCTTTGATGATTCCCATATCTCTACTTATATTGTCCATCTATCCTTGCATGCTATCTACTTTGTCCGTTAGAGAGTGGTAGCATATTAATCATAGCTGTTTTAAATTTCTGGTCTAATAATTCCAACATCTGTGCTATGTCTTGTTCTGATACTTGCTCTGTCTCTTCAACTTTTCATTTGTTCCCTTTTGATACGCTTTGTAATTTTTTCCTTAATGGCTAGACATGATCTACTGGGTAAAAGAAATGACTGTAAATATGCCTTTATTGTATACACGTTACCACACATGTATCATACAGTGGTAAAGTATAGAAGAAAGGGAAAAACATTCTATAGTCCTATGATTTAGGTCACATCTTTTAGTGAGCTTATGCCTCTGGATTGCAAACTTCACAATTGTTACTCAGTTTTTTCTCTCCATTTAGGTGGCACAAGATGGTTAGAGTGGGCTGGAATTGGTTATCTCCTTTCTCCCACATGATAGGCTAAAGCCTGCAGGAACTGGGTATTTCTCTTCCAGGGTTGGTTGAGCTCTGATAATAAAACAATCAGGAAATTAAACTCTGTAGAAGATTAAGCTCTGATTCACTAGTTTTCCTTGAAGGCAGGCCCTGATAGGAGGAACAGAGTGCTCTAGCATATTTGAAAAAGGCTTTTTTTCCTTCCTCTGCCAAAAGTTGAGATTTTTTTCCCCTCAATACTTATTATGGGAACTATGGGGAACAGTTACTATGGCAAGCTCCTGGAGGGAAATCTCACAATACTGGAGATCTCCCTTATGACTGGGTACGTGTCGAATTTTTAACCTCAGACTTGTCCACACTGAGCTTCCAGCAATTCATCACAGTTCATGTTCTCCTGCCACATCACTGGTTCCTACAGCAGTTTCTGTTCCTGAGTCTCTGCCCAGGGAAACTACAACATTATGTAGTCACCTCTCTCTCCCATCTTGGGAGTTCTAGTTTGCCCTGTGTCCTCCTCTCTCTTTTTATTTTATTTTTTTTTATAAATTTTATTTTTTTAAACATATATTTTTATCCCCAGGGGTACAGGTCTGTGAATCGCCAGGTTTACACATTTCACAGCACTCACCATAGCACATACCTCCCCAATGTCCATAACCCACCCCCCTTCTCCAACTCCCCCCATCAAACCTCAGTTTGTGAGATTAACAGTCACTTATGGTTTGTCTCCCTCCCAATCCCATCTTGTTTCATTTACTCTTCTACCTCCTTAACCCCCCATGTTGCATCTCCTCTCCCTCACATCAGGGAGATCATATGATAATTGTCTTTCTCCAATTGACTTATTTCGCTAAGCATGATACCCTCTAGTTCCATCCACATTGTCGCAAATGGCAAGATTTCATTTCTTTTGATGGCTGCATATTATTCCATTGTGTATATATACCACCTCTTCTTTATCCATTCATCTATTGATGGACATCTAGGTTCTTTCCATAGTTTGGCTATTGTAGACATTGCTGCTATAAATATTCGGGTGCACGTGCCCCTTCGGATCACTACGTTTGTATCTTTAGGGTAAATACCCAGTAGTGCAATTGCTGGGTCATAGGGTAGTTCTATTTTCAACATTTTGAGGAACCTCCATGCTGTTTTCCAGAGTGGTTGCACTAGCTTGCATTCCCACCAACACTATAGGAGGGTTCCCCTTTCTCCGCATCCTCGCCAGCATCTGTCATTTCCGGACTTGTTAATTTTAGCCATTCTGACTGGTGTGAGGTGGTATCTCATTGTGGTTTTGATTTGTATTTCCCTGATGCCGAGTGATATGGAGCACTTTTCCATGTGTCTGTTGGCCATCGGGATGTCTTCTTTGCAGAATTGTCTGTTCATGTCCTCTGCCCATTTCTTGATTGGATTATTTGCTCTTTGGGTGTTGAGTTTGCCAAGTTTTTTATAGATTTTGGACACTAGCCCTTTATCTGATATGTCGTTTGCAAATATCTTCTCCCATTCTGTCAGTTGTCTTTTGGTTTTGTTCACTGTTTCCTTTGCTGTGCAAAAGCTTTTGATCTTGATGAAATCCCAATAGTTCATTTTTGCCCTTGCTTCCCTTGCCTTTGTCGATGTTCCTAGGAAGATGTCGCTGCGGTTGAGGTTGAAGAGGTTGCTGCCTGTGTTCTCCTCAAGGATTTGGATGGATTCCTTTCTCACAGTGAGGTCCTTCATCCATTTTGAGTCTATTTTCGTGTGTGGTGTAAGGAAATGATCCAATTTCATTTTGCTGCATGTGGCTGTCTAATTTTCCCAACACCAATTATTGAAGAGGCTGTCTTATTTCCATTGGACATTCTTTCCTGCTTTGTCGAAGATTAGTTGACCATAGAGTTGAGGGTCTATTTCTGGGCTCTCTATTCTGTTCCATTGATCTATGTGTCTGTTCTTGTGCCAGTACCATGCTGTCTTGATGATGACAGCTTTGTAATAGAGCTTGAAGTCCGGGATTGTGATGCCACCGACTTTGGCTTTCTTTTTCAATACCCCTTTGGCTATTCGAGCTCTTTTCTGGTTCCATATAAATTTTAGGATTATTTGTTCCATTTCTTTGAAAAAAATGGATGGTACTTTGATAGGAATTGCACTAAATGTGTAGATTGCTTTAGGTAGCATAGACATTTTCACAATATTTATTCTTCCAATCCAGGAGCATGGAACATTTTTCCATTTCTTTGTCTCTTCCTCAATTTGTTTCTTGAGTACTTTATAGTTTTCTGAATATAGATTCTTAGCCTTTTTGGTTAGGTTTATTCCTAGGTATCTTATAGTTTTGGGTGCAGTTGTAAATGGGATGGACTCCTTAATTTCTCTTTCTTCTGTCTTGTTGTTGGTGTAGAGAAATGCAACTGATTTCTGTGCATTGATTTTATATCCTGACACTTTACTGAATTCCTGTACAAGTTCTAGTAGTTTTGGAGTGGAGTCTTTTGGGTTTTCCACATATAGTATCATATCATCTGTGAAGAGTGATAGTTTGACTTCTTCTTTGCCAATTTGGATGCCTTTAATTTCCTTTTGTTGTCTGATTGCTGAGGCTAGGACTTCTAGTACTATGTTGAATAGCAGTGGTGATAATGGACATCCCTGCCGTGTTCCTGACCTTAGCGAAAAAGCTTTCAGTTTTTCTCCATTGAGAATGATATTTGCAGTGGGTTTTTCATAGATGGCTTTGATAATATTGAGGTGTGTGCCCTCTATCGCTACACTTTGAAGAGTTTTGATCAGGAAGGGATGCTGTACATTGTCAAATGCTTTTTCAGCATCTATTGAGAGTATCATATGGTTCTTGTTCTTCCTTTTATTAATGTGTTGTATCACATTGATTGATTTGTGGATGCTGAACCAACCTTGCAGCCCTGGAATAAATCCCACTTGGTCGTGGTGAATAATCCTTTTAATGTACTGTTGAATCCTATTGGCTAGTATTTTGGTGAGAATTTTCGCATCTGTGTTCATCAAGGATATTGGTCTGTAGTTCTCTTTTTTGATGGGATCCTTGTCTGGTTTGGGGATCAAGGTGATGCTGGCCTCATAAAATGAGTTTGGAAGTTTTCCTTCCATTTCTATTTTTTGGAACAGTTTCAGGAGAAATAGGAATTAGTTCTTCTTTAAATGTTTGGTAGAATTCCCCCGGGAAGTCGTCTGGCCCTGGGCTTTTGTTTGTTTGGAGGTTTTTGATGACTGTTTCAATCTCCTTACTGATTATGGGTCTGTTCAGGCTTTCTATTTCTTCCTGGTTCAGTTGTGGTAGTTTATATGTCTCTAGGAATGCATCCATTTCTTCCAGATTGTCAAATTTGTTGGCGTAGAGCTGCTCATAGTATGTTCTTATAATTGTGTGTATTTCTTTGGTGTTCGTTGTGATCTCTCCTCTTTCATTCATGATTTTATTGATTTGGGTCCTTTCTCTTTTCTTTTTGATAAGTCTGGCCAGGGGTTTATCAATCTTATTAATTCTTTCAAAGAACCAGCTCCTAGTTTCATTGATTTGTTCTATTGTTTTTTTGGTATCTATTTCATTGATTTCTGTTCTGATCGTTATGATTTCTCTTCTCCTGCTGGGTTTAGGCTTTCTTTATTGTTCTTTTTCCAGCTCCTTTAGGTGTAGGGTTAGGTTGTGTACTTGAGCCCTTTCTTGTTTCTTGAGAAAGGCTTTTACCACTATATATTTTCCTCTCAGGACTGCCTTTGTTGTGTCCCACAGATTTTGAACCGTTGTATTTTCATTATCATTTGTTTCCATGAATTTTTTCAATTCTTCTTTAATTTCCTGGTTGACCCATTCATTCTTTAGAAGGATGCCGTATAGTCTCCATGTATTTGGGTTCTTTCCAAATTTCCTCTTGTGATTGAGTTCTAGCTTCAGAGCATTGTGGTCTGAAAATATGCAGGGAATGATCCCAATCTTTTGATACCAGTTGAGACCTGATTTAGGACCCAGGATGTGATCTATTCTGGAGAATGTTCCATGTGCACTGGAGAAGAATGTGTATTATGTTGCTTTGGGATGAAATGTTCTGAATATATCTGTGATGTCCATCTGATCCAGTGTGTCATTTAAGGCTTTTATTTCCTTGTTGATCTTTTGCTTGGATGATCTGTCCATTTCAGTGAGGGGAGTGTTAACGTGCCCTACTATTATTGTATTATTGTTGATGTGTTTCTTTGATTTTGTTTTTAATTAGTTTATATAGTTGGCTGTTCCCATGTTAGGGGCATAGATATTTACAATTGTTAGATCTTCTTGTTGGACAGATCCTTTAAGTATGATATAGTGTCCTTCCTCATTTCTTATTATAGTCTTTGACATAAAATCTAATTGAGGATTGCCACCCCTGCTTTCTTCTGATGTCCATTAGCATGGTAAATTGTTTTCCACCCCCTCACGTTAAATCCGGAGGTGTCTTTGGGTCTAAAATGAGTTTCTTGTAGGCAACACATAGATGGGTTTTGTTTTTTAATCCATTCTGATACCCTGTGTCTTTTGATTGGGGCATTTAGCCCATTAACATTCAGGGTAACTATTGAGAGATATGAATTTAGTGCCATTATATTGCCTGTAAGGTGACTTTTCCTGTTTATTGTCTCTGTTCCTTTCTGATCTACTACTTGTAGGCTCTCTCTTTGCTTAGAGGACCCCTTTCAGTATTTCCTGTAGAGCTGGTTTGGTGTTTGCAAATTCTTTCAGTTTTTGTTTGTCCTGGAAGCTTTTAATCTCTCCTTCTATTTTCAGTGATAGCCTAGCTGGATATAATATTCTTGGCTGCATGTTTTTCTCGTTTAGTGCTCTGAATATATCATGCCAGCTCTTTCTGGCCTGCCAGGTCTCTGTGGATAAGTCTGCTGCCAATCTAGTATTTTTCCCATTGTATGTTACAGACTTCTTTTCCCGGGCTGCTTTCAGGATTTTCTCTTTGTCACTGAGACTTGTAAATTTTATTATTAGGTGACGGGGTGTGGACCTATTCTTGTTGATTTTGAGGGGGGTTCTCTGCATCTCCTGGATTCTGATGCTTGTTCCCTTTGCCATATTAGGGAAATTCTCTCCAGTTATTCTCTCCAATATACCTTCTGCTCCGCTCTCTCTCTCTTCTTCTTCTGGAATCCCAATTATTCTAATGTTGTTTCATCTTATGGTGTCACTTATCTCTCGAATTCTCCCCTCATGGTTCAGTAGCTGTTTGTCCCTCTTTTGCTCAGCTTCTTTATTCTGTGTCATTTGGTCTTCTATATCGCTAATTCTTTCTTCTGCCTCATTTATCCTAGCAGTGAGAGCCTCCATTTTTGATTGCACCTCATTAATAGCTTTTTTGATATCAACTTGGTTATATTTTATTTCTTTATTTCTCCAGAAAGGGCTTTTATATCTCCCGAGAGGTTGTCTCTAATATCTCCCATGCCTTTTTCAAGCCCGGCTAGAACCTTGAGAATCGTCATTCTGAATTCTAGATCTGACATATTACCAATGTCTGTATTGATTAGGTCCCTAGCCTTTGGTACTGCCTCTTGTTCTTTTTTTTTTCTGGTCAATTTTTCCACCTTGTCATTTTGTCCAGATAAGAGTATATGAAGGAGCAAGTAAAATACTAAAAGGGTGGCAACAACCTCAGGAAAATATCCTTTAATCAAATCAAAAGTGATCCCAAATCGTAAGGGGGGAGAAAGGGGATAAAAAGAGGTTCAGAAAGAAAAAAAAAAAATGAAACAATTAAAAGAAGAAAACAAATAAAGAAAAATATAGAAAGGAAAAAATACATATATATATTAGATAAACTAGTTAAAAAGCATTAAAAAAGAAAAGGGTAAGAGTTAAAAAAAATTAGCAGAAGAAGAGAAAAAAAAAACTGAAAAAGAAAAAAAAAATTAAATTAAGTGTAAGGCTAAAGAATCATGGGGAGAAAGCCATGAGTTCTGTGCTTTGCTTTCTCCTCCTCTGGAATTCCGCTGTTCTCCTTGGTATTGAAACTGCACTCCTTGGTAGGTGAACTTGGTCCTGGCTGGATTTCTTGTTGCTCTTCTGTGGGAGGGGCCTGTTGTAGTGATTCTCAAGTGTCTCTGTCCCAGGCGGACTTGCACCGCCCTTACCAAGGTCCGGGCTGAGTAATCCGCTCGGGTTTGCTTTCAGGAGCTTTTGTTCCCTGAGCGCTTTCCGTAGAGTTCCAGAGGAAGGGAATGAAGATGGCGGCCTCCCAGTCTCCAGCCCGGAGGAGCCGAGAGCCCAGGGCCCCACTCCTCAGTGCGCCCTCAGAGAACAGTGCCCAATTACTCCCGTCACCCTGGCCTCTGGCCGTGCTCTGAGCTCATCGAGCCTGAAACCAGTTCAAGGTAACCCCGAGTTTAGAGCTCACTCCTCAGCTCTGTCTCTGTAGCCGACTTCCCCGTTCTAATACCTGTAAGCTCTGTGACACTTAGACACCCCCGATCCTTCTGTGACCCTGCCGGACCTGAGGCCACGCTGACCCCGCGTGGGTTTCACCCCGGTTAAGCCTCTGGAGCGATGTCCCTCAGTGGAACAGACTTTTAAAATCCTGATTTTGTGCTCCTTTGCTCAGCCTCTTGCCAGGAGATGGCCCCTCCCCCCGTGGTCTATCTTCCCATCGCTTTGGATTCACTTCTCCACCAGTCCTACCTTTCAGAAAGTGGTTGATTTTCTGTTTCCAGAATTGCTGTTCTTCTTCTCTTCGATCTCCCATTGGATTTGTAGGTGTTTGCAATCTTTAGATAAGCTATCTAGCTGATCTTCCACTACCTGAATTAGTCTCAGACTGCTACTTCTCCGCCATCTTGACTCCTCCCCCTGTCCTCCTCTCTCTTAAGGATATAACAACAGTTGTTGATTTTTCAGTCTGTTCAGATTTTTGCTTATTGTTAGGACAAAATGGAGACTTCCAAACCCCTTACATGCAACGGGAAACCAGGATTCCTAATAATCTCTTCTCTGTTTTCAATTACCCCTTTGAGTGTGCTCTTTCATGAGGCACCAGTATCCTAACTAAAACAAAAATAAAAATATTAATTTTATTTCTTATTCTGAAGTAATTTTATTTAAAGCTAATAGCTGGCATTAAGATCACTTATGAGATATAATTATGAAACAACTGTATTTTTGTTTTCCATTGTTCTTTGAAATGTACAAATATACATTTGAAAAATGTAATCTTCTTTTGTAGGGGATGAAAACTTGTTGGGCTCCATGACTTTTATGACTAATCTAAAATTTAAAAACACAATCCTATGTAAAATTGCAAAACAGTCTCAATTCAGCAATTAAAATGGGAAGCTCTGCTACTTCAAATCTTCAAGTTTAATTTAGCATTGAGGGCATGTCAGTTCCCTCCCACGTTTATTCCTGCCAGGCATGAGATGTCTAGAGTTTAGAGGTATGGTTCAGCTAGCTATCTCCTCTTTATCTTTCTACATTAATATCTGGCCTTTCTGTACTCAGAAGACAAAGAGGTAAAGGAAGAAATAGTTATATGAATATGTCTAATTTTGTGATACATCGTGACTTAGTTTACCCTCTCTCTGGACATTTCAGATATTTAAAATTTAATCCCACTTTTGTGGGTTGTTCAAGTTTTCTTCTAAGACTCCTACTGGCATTGCAGGGATTGATGAGAGTGATATTGTCTATTAATTCACTTATTTAAATGGCCCTCCTTTGATGGAGATCTTGACCATGGAAATCACTCAGTCTTCCAACTTACTGTTTTTTGTAGTTTAATACTTTTTAAAAAAGATTTTATTTATTTGAGAGAGTGAGAAAGATTGAGCAAGAGAGAGAGGGAGCACAAGCACTGAGAAGGGAGCCTGATGTAGGTAGGGCTTGATCCCAGGACCCTGCAATCATGACTTGGAGCCAAAGGCAGATGCTTAACTGACTGAGCCACCCAGGTGCCCCTGGAGTTTAAGAATTTGAAAATCTTAAGTCTTTTCTGCAGCCATTCTTCATTCAATCTCTTGTCCTATAGATTTTGATCTAAATCAAATACT
The DNA here is from genome assembly GCF_010015895.1 of Lontra canadensis. NCBI lineage: Eukaryota > Metazoa > Chordata > Mammalia > Carnivora > Mustelidae > Lontra > Lontra canadensis. Next base: position 17,705,707 of record NW_022631005.1, read on the forward strand.
CTCCTCTAGGATCCCCAAACTACCCAAACTCCAGAGGATACACACTAAGGTCTCAGAAGGTGTGTGTTTGTTTTGTTTTGATATTTATCTTTCCTGAGCTAATGGTGAAAATCAGCAATTTCCTACTCATCACTCTTGAGAAAAATGACATTCACAGAACAGCTCTCCAATAAATAAGTTTAAAGATCCTTCCTTGACCCAATTTGCTACTATATATCCTTCTGCATTATTGGTTTTGATGGATGCTTTAGCAATTGGGGATAATTTCTTTAAAATTTGCATTCTAGTATTACATGTCACTTCAGAATACAGTATCTATTTTTTCTTGGTTTCTTTCATTCCACATACAGTTCCATCTTTCTTCTTGTCATTTCCATAGTGGGCCTTACCTTTCCTCTTTGTGTGTGTGTGTGCATATGTGTTACAGTTGGCAGGAGATAAGTTAATTAATCCCTTATATGTGTAAAGAAAGTGGAGTGCACTTTTTATGCGTTTATTTTACTTTTCTCATATTGGCAGTATTTTTGCAAAATACTGGGATATTTGCTCACATTTTATTCAAAATATTTCCCAGCTGGTTTGGGGTACAACTTAAATCTCTTTTTTTACCTCCTTTCAAGTTTCACTCAAAACATAATGGCATATGAGGAAGAAAGGTAAAAAGAGAAAAGAAACATTTTCCTTCTTTTTTTCTTCTAATCAGACAACGCTTCTAGTCTTTTCCAGGCTCCTTTTTATCACAAGACTTTTTGATATTTTCATATCTAAGTTATATATTAGTGTTTTTAAGTTTTCTTTTCAATGCAGTTACATTAATAGAACTCCCTAGCTAGCTTATCTACTTGTGACACAATTACCAACCTGGGGTAGTTTTAGAAGTCTGTTTCGCTCCACAGAGAAGCCAAAACTTTCTTTTTTGGTCTGCCAAAGCAGGAATAGCACTTAGAACAAAAGCAAAGAGCGCTGTTCTAGTATCAACATATGATGTTTATTTGACATAGTATGTGAGCCTTCCTTCTTATACCTGACTTTCATAAAAGAGTTTTATTTTATTATCTATATAAACATCTCCCACTGTTTTCTTGGGCTATAATTGGAATCCTAAATTACACAGCACAGGCTTTTAGGCCTGCAATTTAATAATAATTTAAAAAAAATATATATCTAACTAAATATTTCTTGTGTAATTTAAATAATAGATTCTGGAAAAACGGAAGCATCTTCAAGTTCAGGCTGAAAAAAAAAAAAAAAAAAAAAACAAATCTCTTAGATCCCCTTATCCCCAGACAAATATTCTTTCATTACAAATTTTTGATTATTCTTATATATTTACACCAACTTCTCTGTGTCCACCTTCTTGACTAATCTAGATTTCCCCCCTCTCCACACACATAAATATATTCCCAGACCAGGTTTCGTGGCCTGGTTTTACTGACACAGATCTCAGGTCATGTACCATACTCTTTCTTTCTTACTCATTAGTTTGTTCCAAAAGCACCTTCACTACCCTTATCCCCAGAATTCATATTAGTCACCTCTTATGCACAATTTCTGTCTCTCCATCAATGTATAGCTCAGATTGTACTATTTTGTTTAGGTGACTTATCCTCTCCCACTGCTCTATCATCTAATACTGACCTCCTAGATACTAGCTCTTCATCCACGTGACTTCACCGGTCACTTTGTCACACACGGTTGACCGTGCAATAGACTGATCACAAGAAATTTTGTCAACTGATAGACTATGTTAACGAAATGTGCACAAGGAGAGCATTGCCAGGTGAAATACAGAATGCTCAGTTCAATTTGCTTTTCAGATAAATATACTAAAATATATTTTTATCTCAATATAATCACATTAATTTTCCTTCATTCTTCCTTAGATTTCATTATGTCAATACTGTGTTCTTCTATTAGATTTTGATCCTATGAATTCTTCCCATTCTGTTTATGTGTTTACTACTGCTTAAATAACTCGATAGGCTAATACTCTAGGAAAACAAAACAAAACAAAACTATTGATCTGATAGAATTATTTGACTAAACACTCTCCTATTTTTTTATGGCCTACCAGAGAATTAATTACCTAAGCCCTAGATAGCTGACTGTCCTGTGTTTTACCCCAGTATCATTTATAGTCCCAATGAAAACAGAATAATCAAATCATTACATGAAGGTGGTTTTAATAAAAAGACTTTTTATGGAGATGCAGACAGGGTAAAGAGCACCAAGAAGAATAACAAAGTCCCCAGGAACTAGCAATAACTAACATTAGTTAGCAATAACTAACATTTGTAATATTCCCATGCCTGAAAAGGATGGGATGGCCAGAATCCAGTGAAAAATTAAACCCTGGAAAAGAAGCCTGCAAAAGGAGCAGTGCTCATAGTTTGGCGATCTGCCCATAGTGGGAAAAGTACTTAGAACAAAAGAAACTATTGCTCAAACTGTGACTTAGCAGCAAAAAAAATGAGAGAACAATTACCTCGATCTCCCCTTCCTGCTCTTAGGACAAGTGTGTCCCAAATTATCCAGTCCCATCTAAAGCCACAGGACAAAGGAATCCCAGTGATAAAATTCATGGAGGTCAATGCAAAGAGGGTAGAAAATGAATCTGAGTAATATCTGGCTCAAAACAATCAAATAAAGATTTTTAAAATTTAAATACTTAAATCTAACCATAAAAACATAGAAAAACCTTTTTAAAAATATTAAATGTCTAATACTAGATGGGAAATGAATAATGCTACCTTTCATTGAGTAGTGAGATCTTTAAACATTTAATTAAGATCTTTTCCACAAGTATTGGTGCCTGGGTGGCTCAGTGGGTTAAATGTCTGCCTTCGGCTCAGCTCATGATCCCAGGGTCCTGGTATTGAGTCCCACATGGAGCTCCTGGCTCAGCGGGAAGTCTATTTTTCCCTCTGCCTCTGCCCCTGTGCCCTTCCCCCACCCGCTTGTGCCTTGTGCTGGCTCGCACACTCTCTCTTACAAAAATAAGTAAAATATTAAAAAAAAAAAAAAAGATCTTCCACAAGTAGATTTTTGTTCATAAATGCAGAATTTATGGTTGGGTATCTCAATATCTTTGAAAAGATGTTTTGACTGATAAAAATTAATGTTCTCTGAAGGAGGTATAGAAATTAACAACTTTAGATATTGTTTGTGGAAGTGTAATTTCATTTGATCTTTGTGAAAATCAATCTGGCACATTGTATCAAAACTTTTAAGCTGTCTAGACCTAAATTCTGAAAAGTCTATGTGTAAAATTTAAGTCTAAGAAAATTACCAGAAAAGTGTATATGGTGCATATAGACATAAACATGTACATATGAGAATATGAATTCATGGTTACAAAACTTTGAAGCATTGTAAATATATTAATAGATTATTTAAAAAAATAAATTATGGTATATCCATAAAATACTATTCTGTCAAAGTGTTTTTCATTTTACCATGGATGTGCACTATACATTTTTCATTTAAAAAATTATAAGGTAGGTGGAGGATATGATTCCACTTACAATTAGTTTTTTCCTGAATGTCACATAAATGGAATCACAGAGTACTGAGCCTTTTGTGTTTGTTTGCTTTTTTTCACGTAGCATGCTTCAAAATTAATTTATGTTTTTGCATGTATAAGTAGATTATTCCCTTTTATTGTTGAATAATACTCCATTACATGGTTGTATCAAAAACGTTTTTCAATGATTGATAGACATTTGGGTTGTTTCCATCTTGAAGGTAAAGCTGCTCTTGACAGTCATATACAGATTTTTGTTTTAGACAAAAGTTTTATCTCTCTAGGGTAGCTTCCTAGGAGTAGAATGTCAAATTATATGGTAAATATATATATTTAATTTTATTTAAAAAATGCAAAAAATTTTTCAAAGCAGTTATACCATTTGTATTCCCATCAGAATATATGAGACTAATAGTTTATTTCTGAATGCGTTACAAAGAACATTGATTATATTTATCATCATTACATAATACAACACAACTATATCTACCTAGGTGATAAAACTGGAGGGGGGCCTTTGAGGACTCAAGTTGAGAGTAAATATGTTAAGACCATTAGCAACATGTGTTGTCTTAATATGCTAAAATAAGATAATAAATCAACCAAGATAACATTGGGATAAATTTTACATCTTTAATAATAATAATTATTGTACTAGTGATTTCTATTCACCAATCCCTAACAGTTTATTTCTGATACTGAATCCAGTATTATATCAAGGAGACACTTAGAAATATACCTCATTATGGGGTGCCTGGGTGGCTCAGTGGGTTAAGCCTCTGCCTTCAGCTCGGGTCATGATCTCAGGGTCCTGGGATCAAGTCCCACATTGGGCTCTCTGCTTGGCAGGGAGCCTGCTTCCTCCTCTCTCTCTCTCTCTCTGCTTGCCTCTCTGCCCACTTGTGATCTCTCTCTGTCAAATAAATAAAATCTTTAAAAAAAAAAAAAAAGAAAGAAAGAAATGTACCTCATTATAGATAATGAACATTACACAAAGCTTTTCTCCGGGGTCTGGTTCTTCACTCAGTGTTGAATGCCTTTCTGATTGTGGGACTAACTCCTCAGTTATTGATTTTAGTCTTGCTAGTACTCTTTCTTCAGCACCAGACAGCACAACTCAAGAATATTTTTCTCTTATCTTTTCTCTTTCTTAAACTTTATTATAAAAATTTTTAGTTTTACTGCCATCTGCTTTATATCCATTTTCCATTTCAAATTCTATTTTTTCATTTGTTAATCAGTTCCCACAGAAATGATCCAAAATTCTCCTACACTGAAAACAGAATTTGTGTACTAGGATGCTATGTGCTGAAATTTACAGTTAAATATTGTTCTGCTTTCCCATGACTTACCAGGGTACATTTCAATTTCAAAGAAGAAGGAAGGATGTAAATTGCGCAGGACTGATTTGTTTTATTCCCACTCTCTTATCTACTCAAGGATTTTGTTTTCCTCTATGTACTGTTGTCACTAAATAATTATTGATTTGTTTACCTTATATTTCAAGAAAAGATATGCAAAGTGTGTATATATATATATATATATATATATATATATATATATATAAAGGACTATGTCCCAATTATTTCAACTAGCAATGGTTTCAACTCTCAGATCTGTAACTTCCTTTACCATTTACTGAATGTTGCTTTGAAATTTATCATGGTCCTCTCAAAGGAACCTGAAAGGTCACTCTGCCCATGCCTTTGCCCCCAAGTAAAGTGTCATTCCTAATTATTGGGAGTAATGGTGGCAAGAATCATTTGTAAGGGACAGATAAAACCATCACATGTAACCTATACTTTGCCCTCTAATCATCAACTGAGCTCCAACTGTATAAATTACTTTCACTGAGTTCAGTATACATTTTATTAGTGCTGTTCCGCTTCTATTGCAAAGAATGCATACTGCTAACCTATTAAGTAAAATCGCTTATAGATGTAAATTTTTTATGACTTTTTAAATGTTAATATATGGCTTGTTAAAGGTTAAAGTGGTAAATAGCTTCTAGGAGTTCATATGTACTAACTTTCATTTTGTAGCCCTCAGCATTTAAAGAAAAAATTCATATTGGTCAAGCTAAGATTTTTATAAACTTGCTGCTTTTAATATATGTGTACGAAAGAAATTAGGGCAATTAGAAGATAATGTCAATGCCACATTAAATGATCACTGTCAGAGAAAAACAAGTATCCTCTTGCTAGTAAATTATGAAAGAAGAATATTATCAAATATAAAAATTACTAATTTAAGCTACCGCTACAAACTGAGACTACAGCTCATTGTACTAGATCATAAAAAGCACTGTACTAGATCTATGCTCTTCTATGTAGGGCTGCTTACAATTCCTATTTATTAAAATATTCATTGTAAACAAGTACAGATTTTTTTCTGGTTATATCCCTGCCTATATCACTAAGAACATGGTAGCATAAGTGTAGAATGAATGAAATCAGTGTTCAGAGAAATTTTTGATATTGAATTCTGTGGTCATTATTGAAGATTTGGCATTAGATTTAACTCTAGACCCTTTTAAAAATACAAATTCTAGGTTCCAACTACTGACATTTTAAGACCTGAGGCCCAGGCATGTATATATTTTTTAAAAGTATCTTTTTGGTAGTGGGTATTGTGGAGGGCAGGGCACATACTGCACAGAACATTGGGTGTGGTGCATAAACAATGAATTCTGGAACACTGGAAAGAAATAAAATAAAATGAAAAAAAAAAGTATATTTTTATCCTTCTAGTGTATAATTTGTAAATAGGAAAAAGAATACCCAGACTTTTAAAGGATTCACTCAATGTTAAAGAGCTAATGGAATGTAAAACTAAAATCAAACATAGGCTGACTCCTCTTTTACCCATGAGGTAGAGGACAGGTAGCACTATCTCTAATCAGGGATTCTAGCAGAGTGAACAAGTCTTCTCCTAATCCATGGATCCTTCCAGGCAGTAATGTTAACAGATAAAAAAGGCAACTTAACACTCACATGTAAGTACATCTATTAGTTTGCTAGGACTGTAGTAACAAAGTACCATAAATTGGGTGTCTGAAATAAGAGAAATTTATTGACTCACATTCTAAAGGCTAGAAATCCTAGCTCTAGGTTTCAGTAGGGTTGGTTCCTTTGACGACTATGAGGGAGAATTTGTTCCAAGATGTTCTTGCAGCTTATGATGCTTTAGTAAAATAGGGACTGAGGGCAGGCCATTCCATGATGGGCCACTATCTCTTTAAGATTATTTTGAGCTGAAGGAAAACTAGATTGTATAGGCTGAAGATAAACATTTCCCCTCCCTTAACTATACAGAAAAATCTAAGTCGGGGTCTTTTTCAGAGTAAGAGTTATTACCAGATATAATTTTTTAAAAGATTTTATTTGAGAGACACCAGGAGTGGGGCAGTGCGGGGGGGTAGAGAGGGAGAAGCAGACTCCCCACTGAGTAGAGAGCCTGAGGCATGGCTCGATTTCAGGTCCCTGGGACCAGGACTTAAGTGGAAGGCAGACACTTAACCATTGAGCCACCCAGGCATGGCCTCCCCGTGCACACCCCCCCCCATATAATTTTATCTGAGTGACCCATTTACATGTCAGTGCAAACATCTAATTATTGAACATCTGCTCTTCTTACTGCCCTGAGAATTGAATTTCTTCCCTCTGAAGTCCAAGGCCCCTATTCCCACTTCTCTTTAGTTCAGGATGACACATATATCTCATTTTGCTTGACTGTTTTTGGGATTTCCATGTCGGTACAGATTCCCTGTATGTATGCTATTAATTTTATTTTCTCTTGTTAATCCATCTCATGTCAATTTGATTCTTAGTGCAGATAAAAGAACTCTTTTTTGTTTGTTTTTGTTTTAAGATTTTATTTATTTATTTGACAAACAGAGATCACAAGTAGGCAGAAAGGAGGAAGCAGGCTCCCTGACAAGCAGAGAACCAGATGCAGGACTTGATCCCAGGACCCTGACATCATGACCTGAGCTAAAGGCAGAGGCTTAACCCACTGAGCCACCCAGGTGGCCCCAGATAAAAGAACTCTTAAAGAGGATAGAAATTCTTGCTTCCTGGGAGTGACAATCTTTGATGTTCCTTGGCTTTAGATATATTGTGCCAATCTCCGCCTTCATATTCCCATCACATTTTCCCTGTATGCATGTCTGTCCCAGTGTCCAATTTCCCCCCTTTTAGGTCCCACACTAATGACCTCATTTACTTGACTAAAGACCTCATTTCCAAATAAAGTCACATTCTGAGTTACTTGGGTTAGGACTTCAACATATTCTTTTTGGGGGACACAATTCAATCCTTAACAATTGTCTACATAGAAGTCATAGGAGAAGCAGAAGTTTAGCAGACTCAGAAACCTCTCTCCTAAACAGATTAATTCTTTACAGTAAATTCAAATTCTTAATCTTCATGACATCATTCTTTCTTTCTTTTTTTAAGATTTTATTTATTTATTTGACAGAGGTCACAAGTAGGCAGAGAGGCAGGCAAAGAGAGAGGAGGAAGCAGGCTCCCTGCTGAGCAGAGAGCCTGATGTGGGGCTCGATCCCAAGACCTTGAGATCATGACTTGAGCCATGGCAGAGGCTTTAACCCACTGAGCCACCCAGGCTCCCCAACATCATTCTTTCCAGGAGGCACACAACTCTTTACAAACTTTATCTTAGTTCTTCACCAAAAGAAAGAATATTTAGAATCCTGTAGCCCTTCTTCTAATTACTGATTATTTAATTTCCACTTAAAATATAATGTCATTAGGATAATGTGAAGTCTAACTACCTGGGTAATGAGTAGTCCAACTTGAAAGAGACTTTCAAATCTCATTTATAAAAGAATATGGGTTTTCTTCCCCCTATTTGTGTGACTATTTTCTTATTAACTCTTCTTCTCCATGAGGCCTAACCTAGACCCTTTGCAGTTCTGTACAAAATTCATAAATTGAGTTCATGATTTTTGCCTTTCTTTTTTACTACACAATAGTCTTGATTTCTGAATTATTTCTTCCTACTGAACATATCTTACTGCTTTCATGTTGTAGAGTAGAAGTTTTTCCTCCTTTTCATCTAGAAAATCATCTTTTTTTCTTTCTTAAGAATGGCTTTCTTCCCAGCTTTACATATATATTTTTTAAATATTTTATTTATTTATTTGACAGAGAGAGATCACAAGCAGGCAGAGAGGCAGGCAGAGAGAGAGGAGGAAGCAGGCTCCCTGCTGAGCAGAGAGCCCGATGCGGGGCTCGATCCCAGGACTCTGAGATCACGACCTGAGCCGAAGGCAGCGGCCTAACCCACTGAGCCACCCAGGCGCCCCCCAGCTTTACATATTTGATTCCCTCAAAGGATACTATATTTTCACTTGATTCCACTCAACAAGAAAATCATAAACAACTGGCATAGGATTTTTCATCTAGATTAATTGAAGCTCTACCCCAGGACTTTTGCACTTGAGACTCAATATCCTGTTTAGTCTTTCTCCAAAAAGGAAAAAAAAAAAAAAAAGTTATATCCTAAGTTCTGAGAGTGGCAATGTTTTTCCCAGTATCATTTAGGACATTTTCAGCTGATAATAACAGAAAATTCAACTCAAAAAATTTCAATAACAAAGAAACCCATTATTGTACACAGCAGAAGTTCAAAACTATGAAGCTATAATATGTATTAATTTAGCAACTCAATGACATTATCATAATTCTTTCCATTATTTCATTCTGTCGCTCTTGGGTTGGCTTCATCTTTGAGCTTACAGTGTATTGGCTGAGGCATCTTATCTAGAACTTCTGCTATTAAGAAAAAGAAATTTCGAGGCGCCTGGGTGGCTCAGTGGGTTAAGGCCTCTGCCTTTGGCTCAGGGTCCTGGATCCTGGGATCGAGCCCGGCATCGGGCTCTCTGCTCAGTGCCTGCTTCCCTTCCTCTCTCTCTCTCTGCCTGCATCTCTGCTTACTTGTGATCTCTGTCTGTCAAATAAATAAAATCTTTTTTTTTTTTAAAGATTTTATTTATTTATTTGACAGACAGAGATCACAGGCAGGCAGAGAGGCAGGCAGAGAGAGGGCAGAGAGGCAGGCAGAGAGAGAGCAGGAAGCAGGCTCCCTGCTGAGCAGAGAGGCCAATGTGGGGCTCGATCCCAGGACCCTGGGATCATGACCTGAGCCGAAGACAGAGGCTTTAACCCACTGAGCCACCCAGGCGCCCCAAATAAATAAAATCTTAAAAAAAAAAGAAAAAAAAAGAAAAAGAAATTTCCCCCACTGTGTTTAATTTTAAAATCAAGGAAAACATTTTTAGAACCGCCCAACCAATTTTTCATCACACTGACCAAAATTATATCCTAATTCCATGCCTAAATTAGCCACTGTAAAAGGAACTAATACCAACATAGCTGGCTTAAGGCAATCAGAATTAATTTACTAGGGTTGAGAATATAGTATCTTTTCCCGATATTCAGTGCCATGCAAAAGAGAACATACACGTCATTGCAATCAGGATCTGTTAACAAGGAAGAAGGAAAATAAATGTCAGGTGGATTATTAAAACTCTATGCTAATCATCTGATGTAGAGAAAGCTTGTATGTGTTGTAACAGAATGTAGCTACTACAGACAGAGAATAACCTGGCAGTTTTGACTAGTTTCAACTCAGCCTGAAGTCCAGTTGCATTTATTTTCCTTCTACAATATTTTAAAAGTTGTTTTTTATACTTTATTGGATTCCATGAACATATAAATGTTTCTTTATGCCTATACTTGTTAAAACAGCATTTCTATCACTTGGAACAAAACAAATATACCTCATCGTATCTTAACTTTATTGAAGTGATATTTGCATTTGTCTTTTTTTTTTCATAACTGGAAATTCTGTTCTCAACTTTTACATTAAGTCAGACCTCATGCTTTCTACTAATTTAATTATATGCAAAGAGGTCCAGATATATGTTTAAATTTGCAGACCATTTTGTCAGACTATCTCATGAACATGAGTATTTCTATTTCTACTATAAAACTAACATGTTAACTTTTTATCATTTATGTGATAATTGTGCCTCTTCTATTTTTTGATTTATGAGAAGCTGTTAGTAAGTCATGATTCATCCATCTTTTATTTAAAAGAAAGCTTGATCCAAATAGTCACACCCTCTACTTAGTATCTGCATTTCTTAACTTGTATTACACAATTCATATTTTTACGTTTTTATTGTTATAGTCATTATCAAAGTAACAGCATTTCCACCCTATTGTTTTTATAAATGCAATGAATTTGAACACATAAACTGTGTTAAGCTGTTAATGATCTCCCATGGGTTTCATTTCTTATTTGTAAATCTTGTATGATCTCCTTGGGGTTTAGGTGAAGCAAATTTTGCAAATTATGCCCAAAAGTATGAAAGTTTTCCTATGATCTTCAGTAAGTCTACTCTAGAGTTCTGTTCCGTGAAGTAGGGAAATTTCTCAGATGAACAATAATTTTGACCCTTCTCTACCCTGTGGCTCTCATTTCATTTTTTTTTTTTCCTTTTGGTTGAATTCACCTTACATTGCTGATTGTAATTGTAGGGAAAATAACAGCAAAGTGAGAACTTATTTTCAGTGCCTGAGGCATATGCCTGCCCCTTTCCTTTCTAACCCTTTATCATCTAAATCACTTACCTTATTCCTTTAACCATGTTGCTCTGATCACCTTTTATCCTGTCTTCCATCTGGGATGCTAGATACTTTCATTTTGAAACCTAGATGTATACATGTTGTAAACCATTTAAGATAAAATGCCTCCCCCCACACACTTTTTAATTGGAGACTTCTTTTCAAAGACCCTCTCATTTGGGTCAGAGAAGAGGTAGAGGGACCTTATAATATTTGATGTTATAAAGATTTGGGATCAGAGGAGTTCTTGTAAATGACTGATTTATGATGTTAAAAAATTTGTTATGTAAACTTAAAAAAATTAAAATAGGGCTTAATGGCTGAATGAACAGTATCTATTTTAGCAAATACATCCATAAATAAGCCATCCTGACTTATTAGGGGGAAAAAAAGTCAAAGAAATAAATTAGTAATCATTTCAGTAAACTGAAGTTAACTGTAATACCCAGGGAGGAAATTTCTGAATTAAAGACAAGTATATTACAATATACTAGGCCAGAGGTCTGCACTTTACAGTCCACTGGTCAAATCTGACCTGCTGCTTGCTTTTGTAAATAAAATTTTATTTAAATACAGCCACACCCATTCATTCCATATTGTTTATGGCTACTCTCTTGTACAACGGCAGAGTTCAGTTACACCTGAGACCACATGGCTCATAAAGTCTAAAATAACCACATGGCTCATAAAGTCTAAAATATTTGTTACCTGACCCTGTATAGAATATCTTTAATGATCCCTGCCTTAGGTAAAACCCTATCAGACTTAATATATTGTGGAAATATTGAATTTGTATAAAGGCATAATCTAAATAAGCATATATTATAGGATGAATTGGGATCCATCCCTAAAGTTATACAACCAGAAACAGGTTGGTTAGTCAGCAAGGAAAGGTGTAGACAACATAATGTCCTATTTCACCTGAGTGAAATTAAATAAGCCACACAGTCCCTCAAAGTCTTATTTCCTTGGTCATGCGAGAGCAAATTAGTACAGATGCTGACCTGGCAAATGCATGAAATCGCTCTCTTTCCATTTTTAAATGATGCCAGAAAAGCCACTACTATCTGAAGTTGCAGTATTATCTTCCTGGAGGGAAGATGCCTGTTGTTACAATGACTATATAGGCAAAGTAAAAACAATCTCAGAATCTGAAGCTAGCAGATCAATCTACAGACGAGAACATATGTCATACAAACCTAGGTTTACACAACTTGAGATGAAAGACATAACTTCCATGAAAGTATATACCCAAAAAGTGAATAATTACAGGTCATAGCTGAGGGGACAGTTGTACCAAAGAACTAAAGCTAAAGGACATGACTGCAGTTGAGTACGTGGGTGGGCCCTGAGACAGTGGCAGATAAAGTAAAACAAGAACTAACAAAACCACACACACATAAAAATTATGTACTGGAGAGAGAGATTAAAATTTTCTTAGTAAATACTAAGAACTTGTCACACACAGAATGTGTATCTCATTTATGCCAGGTCTCTCTTCCAGAAGAGCAGTAATTTTAAAAATTGAAATAATTTAATCATTCTATTTAGACAAACATCCAGATAACAGTTATTTCACATTTAGGTTTCCAATAGGATAACTTTATATCCAATAGGATAAATTTGGAAAATAAATTTTCCAATAGGATAAATTTATCCAATAGGATGAATTTAAAATTTAGTAATATTTAATACAAATTTACATTAAACCAAGATAGTTTTCCCAGTAGAGAAGAATACTTGAACAATCCTAATTGTATGTACGAACTACTGGGTTTTCTTTAGATGACATGAAACATCATACATTCTCTTAGAAAAAAAGTGTTCTTCATTTGTTTCCAATTTGGTATCAAAAATCTCAATATAGGGGACACCTGGGTGGCTCAGTGGGTTAAAGTCTCTGCCTTCAGCTCAGATCATGATCTCAGGGTCCTTGGATCGACCCCCACATCGGGCTCTCTGCTCTCAGGGAGGCTGCTTCCTTCCTCTCTCTCTGCCTGCCTCTCTGCCTACTTGTAATCTCTGTCTGTCAAATAAATAAATAAAATCTTAAAAAAAAAAAAAAACTCAATATACACCAAGTGACTGTTTTGTGAAACAGGATACACTTTCACTTTACAGATTATTTTATTTTAGCTTTGTGTTAAAACAGTTGTTTTTCTTGAAAAGATTTTTAGTTTGGGGATCAGTAGTATAGCAGTTAGGAAATTTGTTCAGCTGCTTGTAATTGACATTTAACTTAGACAAACATTAGACTTAATTTAGACAAACATTTCTTCTACATACATTAATGCAGAAGGTTTTTTTGTGTTTGTTCTGCAACTCAAGAATCTGGAAAAGTCCTCTGCAATTCTCTTGTATTTCCCTCTAAGGCTTCATCACACAGAATACATACAGAACTTTGTGGGTGAAAGATTTAAAGCTGAAGATGAGTCTAATTTTGGTATTAGTCTATAGTTCCAAAGAGACAAAAAATAGTGTGTTCTAGAACACAACTGGAAACACATGTTAAAATCAGAAGAAATTAAGATTAATTTTCACTGAGGTGGTAACTGAAAATTAACATTTCAAGAAGTTTGGTGGTGAACAAGAGAAGTGAAGTTTGAGAGGGAAGTAGGCCAGTGGAAACTCTATTGGGATAAAAGAAACTAGCTAAGATTTTCTGTAGAGAAAATTATGTGTGTTAAAGAGAGGATCACTGAAATAACTAACTGCTAAGGAGTCAACGCTGACTAAGAAGATAGAACAAAAACAACAATAATGGAGAGGGACTAGGTTTGAAGAGCATGTTCTTTCAATGTAAAGCAATAGTGGCACAGACCTATTTTGACATTTCTAAGAAAAAACTTAATGAAAAGATGGCTACTCTGTGGGAAAGCTAACACTCCCTTTCATAGAATTCCATAATCATGTATCCTCCCAGAATTATTTATGTAAAGGCTTCAGAATCTATAAGACACATTCTTTTATTGATACCAATCTACATGGAGGTCAAAAGTTAACTTTTTTTTTTTTAAAGTTTACTTTCATTCTATATCTTACACAGAGGGATTCTCATTTCTTGTATAGTCAAGGAATCAAATATACAAGTCCCCCAAGCTTGATCTTAAGAAGACTAATTTTTTTTTTTGTTATCATGTCCAGTGGATCATCACATTTTTCACCTACAAGGAAAAAGACTTGGAATTAAATGCATTGTGATTTGAGTCCTATGACTTCAAAAATTTCCAGACAATAATGACAGCCACCTACTGCTTTGTGTAAAGTTAAGAGGTTGATTTACATATAGTCAGTCATCGTATCAGCACACATAAAAAGAAAATATGTGCATGTAAACAAGATTGTACTATATATAGCTACACACTTATTTTTCCTTTGAAAATGAAACCGGTTGGCAGCCTTACCAATAAACAGTGTTCAATGTTATCATAGTCTTCTCTTTGTGTTTTGGAATGCTGAGTCTTATGGTAATTGCATATTACATCTACATACTTAAAATGAGTTTATAATGCCTATTATCATCAAAAGGAATAGGAAAACAATTAACCATGATTAGCCTTTTCATGTGAAGAGTTACCTCCTTATTTTGGCATTCAGTTTGTAATCATTTTGAAATTAGCTATGAGTTTGAATAATTTTATTTATTTATTTTTGTATTTCAATAGTGTACGAACAAATGAGTTCCTTAACCTTACGCATTTCTATACAAAATGCGTAAAATGCTAGCAGTGTTTATTAAAATATAAAACCTATTTCCATAGTTGTTTTTTTTTCCAAAGCACAGGAAGAGACCAAAAGAAACCTTTTTGATGTTTTTTTTTCCCTAGTTTAATTTGAAACTGAGCCAACTTAAAATAACTACTATGAAATTCATTATTGCACTTTATATTGTCCCCTAAATGATTAATTTTCACTGCCTCAGGTCACTTTCAAAGGTAAATATTCTCTTATAAAAGAACAAAGGCATGACTTAGTAAACACGTATTGATGAGAAGACTGAAATTTCAAAATACATATCACCCTCTTGCAATATTGAGACATTGTACATACATGTTTAAACTCCACATATGGTAAGAATGTACATTTTATCACAGAGATTCCCAAATGCTATGGGGAGATAAAAAGGAGGAAGATTTAAAATAGTGACTCTCCACAAATTATGGCCAGATTGCCTTTGTTTCTGTATCCTGGAGCACTGGCAGCCTTGACTGTGGGATGTGTTTGAGTCCTCTAAGTGATGACTGGGAGTGAAATCTCAGGGGACTGCATGGGCACTGCCTGAACTTTCTGGATAATACTTGTATGGCCAACACATTCAGTTCTTAAGGAGAGTTTTCAGGTCCTTGGAGATGCAGCCTTCTGCTCTGTGCTAGCCTGTATGGCTTGGAGAACTGCCAATGGCTGTGACTAGAGTAACCTCTAAGGAGAGTGGATTGATGCTCTGGAGTTCCTTGGATGTTTGTAAATTACAAAGGGCTAAGGAACTCCTTTGAGGATTTGTGTTTTGCTGAAAGGATGGTCACAACTTCCCCTCCCACACATACTAAGGAAAAGAGAAAATGCAGCATAAAGGTTGAATTTAAAGAATTAATTAAGGTTACAAAAAAGTGAATTGGGATTTGTGATACATGGTGCTAAATACAGTAACCTAAGTGTAAATAAAAACATTTCCTTACATTACATTCATTTGTATGGTCCTATCACTACCAGGTTTTCCATTTGCCTTCTCATTGCTATTCCATATTGAAGAATTTCAGAAGCAGATTTCTTAAAATGCTTGAAAGAAATTTCAACATAAATATTCAAAGATTAAATGTCATCATCATTGTTTTCTGGAAGTGGAAATTTTGGCATAATGTATTCTCAAGCAACCTTCCCGTTCTGTTAAATGATTTACTTTTCAGAACTAGGGCAAGATATTATTCCTTTATTATGGTTCAAAACAAAACAAAAAACAAAAAAAACAAAACAAAAAACAAAAAAGTTCATCTCAACATTTGTAAACCATCAGATATATAAATTTGTAAAAAACAATTGGCCTTATTTTATGTTTGATAATGAAAACTATAAGATATATTTGACTTTTCATCTACTTTCTTTCAAATCTGTCACAAATAACTTCCTTACAGGAACAGACTACTGTTTAATCCTTTAAGATAACTTCTGCCCTCTTCAATATGTACCTCAATATAATAAGTTTGATGGAGGTATAACTTACAAACCATAAAATATACCAATTGCTAAGTACACAATTAAATCATTTCAAGTTAATACAATTATGTGACCCTCACCATAATCCAATTTTTGAACATTTTCATAATTCAAGAAAGTTCCCTCATACTCATTTGTGGTTCATCTCCACTCATACTTGTACCTTTGGGAAGCAACTGAGGAGCTGCTATTTGTCTCTGCAAATTGCCTTTGCCAGGTATTTCATATAAATGGAATAATGTAGTAAGTAGACTCTAAATATGGGTTCTTTCACTTAGTATAATATTTTTAAGGCTCATCCATGTTGTAGTATTGTGGTAGGCAGAGAACAATTGCCTCCGAAAGATATCCATATCCTAATTCCCATGCCTGTGATTATTCTATGTTACATGGAAAAGGAGAATTAAGGTAGCACGTGAAATTGAATTTACTAATAAACTGCCTTTAAAATAGAGAGATTTTTCTCTATTATCTGAATAATATTGCATTATCCAGTGGTTCCAAAGTAATCTTAAGTGTCCTCAAATGAGAAAGAGGGAGAATGAAGTGTCAAAGTGATGAGATGTGAAAAAGATTTCATGGATCATCACTGACCTTGAAGATGGAAGAAGATTACAAGGAAAGAGATGTGGGCAATTCCTAAAAGCTAGAAAATAGATTCTCCCCTAACACCTTTAGAAAGGAATTTCAATAGCCTTGTGAATTTTAGCCCAGTGAAACCCAATTCAGAAGACCTCCATAAATGTAAGATACAAATTTGTTGTTTTAAACCACTAAATTTATAGTAATGTGTTACAGCATCAAGGCTCAGTGGGTTAAGACTTTGCCTTCAGCTCGGTCATGATCTCAGGGTCCTGGGATGGAGCCCCGCATCGGGCTCTCTGCTCAGCAGGGAGCCTGCTTCCCCGCTCTCTCTCTGCCTATCTCTCTGCCTACCTGTGATCTCTCTGTCAAATAAATAGATAAAATCTTAAAAAAAAAAAAAAAGAAAAATAATACAAGCATGTTTCAGTTTTTGTTCCTTTAAAAATTTTTACTGTGTTAAGGACACTTAACATACATTGACCTTCTTAATAGATTTTTACGTGCACAGTACAATTGTTAACTATAGGAACAATGCTGTGCAGTAGGTTTCTGAAGTTATACTTTCTGCAGAACTGAAACTCTATTATACCTGTTGATAAACAACTTCCCATTTGTCCCTCTCCCAACCCCTGACAACCACCATTAAACTCTTTGCTTCTGTGAGTGTTTACTT
This sequence comes from Lontra canadensis, assembly GCF_010015895.1. Taxonomy (NCBI): domain Eukaryota; kingdom Metazoa; phylum Chordata; class Mammalia; order Carnivora; family Mustelidae; genus Lontra; species Lontra canadensis. The sequence continues at coordinate 17,723,354 of NW_022631005.1, forward strand.
TGGACACCTATGTAAAAGAATCAGCAATATTTTTCCTTCTGTAATGGATTACACCTAGCATAATATTCTCAAGGTTCATATATATTATCTCACATTATAGATTTCCTTCTTTTTTAAGACTGAAAAACATTCCATTGTATGTAGACACCACCTTTTCTTTATCCATTCATCTACTCAAAGACATCTATGTTGTTTCCACATTATGGTTATTGTGAATAGGGCTGCAATGAACTTGAGTGCGCTAATATGATTTTGAGATTCTAATTGCAATAATTTTGGATGAATAGCCATAAATGGGATCATATCAGAGGTTTTATTTTGAATTTTTTGAAGAACCACCATACTATTTTTCAGAGCAGTTACATTATTTTTGCATTACCCCTACCCATGTATAAGGATTCCAATTTCTTCACATCCTCATTGACATTTGTTGTCTTTTCAGTTTTGGTAATAGGTATCCTACTAGATGCAGTGATATATTAATGTGGTTTTGATTTTCATTTCCCTGTGATGTTGAGCATCTTCTCATATGATTATTGGCCATCTGTAGGTCTTCTTTAGAGAAATAGTTCTATTTAATTGCCAAATAGTAGTCCATATTTGGTTTTATTTACCAGCTAATTGGAATATTTGATTGATACAATTGATACAATTGATATAATTGATATAACAGCCAGTTATAGGCTGTTATTAATAATGCTTTTACAAATATTGTTGTACATGTTGTTATGTGGACATGGGTTTTGTTTCTCCTGGCTTGATAACTCAGGGTGAATTTTGGGTTAAAAGGTAAAACTACATTTAACTTTTTTAGCAACTGTCCAACTGTTTTCCATAGGGTTGATGCTATTTTATATTTCCATCTCTAATGCATAAAGATTAGAGTATCTCCACATCCCTGTAACATTTGATATTTTGTTTTCTTCTATTAAAGTCATTCTAGTGGATGCACAGTAGAATCTTATGTTTTTTTTAATTGTAGTAATATACACAATATTTGCCATCTCTCCCATTTTTAAGTATACAGTTTGGTGGTACTGAGTATTCACATTATTGTTCAACCATTATCATCCATCCCCCTAACTCTTTTCATCTTGTAAAACTGAAACTCTTTACCCATTAAAAAATAACTCCCCATTCTCCCCTTCCCTCAGCTCCTGGTAACCACCATGATACTTTCTGTTTTTATGATTTTGACTAGTCTTAAAAATCTCATTTAAGTAGAGTCACATAGTGTTTCTCTTTTTGTGACTGGCTAATTTCACTTAGTGTAACATCCTCAAGCTTCATTCATATCATAGCATATTACAGAATTTCCTTCCTTTTCTAAGGCTGAATGATATTCCATTGTATTCATATACCACATTTTGTTGATTGATTCATTTGTTAGGTTGCTCAAGTTGCTTCCATGTTTGAGACACTGAATAATGGGGGTACAAATATCCCTTTGAGAATACTTTCAATTATTCTGGATATATAACCAGAATAAAAATGACTAGATAACAGAGTAATTCAGCTTTTAATTTTTAAAGAGACTGCCATAGTGTTTTCCAAAGTGGCTATACCATTTTACATCCCATCAAGGTTTCTAATTTCTCTAAATTCTTACTAACATTTATTTTTTTTTAATAATAGTCATCCTAAGGAGTGTGAGTGGTATCTCATAGTTATTTTGATTTGATTTGCATTGATAAATGATGTTGAGCTTCTTTTCATATGTTTAATAATTTATGTATATATTCTTTGGATAAATGTCTATTGAAGTCCTTTGACCGTTTTGAATTATTTGTATTTTGTTATTGAGGTTTAGGAGTTCTTTATACATTTTAGATATTAATCTGTTACCATGTATATGATTTGCAAATATTTTCTCCCATCCTGTGGATTGGCTTTTTATACTGTCAATAATGTCTTTTGATGTACAAATTAAAAAAAAATAAGTTCAATTTGTTTATTACTTATACTTTCTTCATCATAGTCTGAGAAATCACTGCCAATTCCAAAGTTGAAACCACTTTTCTTGTATGTTTTCTTCTAAGAGTTTCATTGTTTTAGTTCTTACATTTGGATCCTTGATCCATTTTTTGTTAACTTTTGTACATCTTGTAAGAGTTTGAATTCATTCTTCTGCGTTTTCCCAGCAATATTTATTGAAAAGACTACTTTCTCCATTGAATGGTCTTGTCACCCTTGTAAAAGATTATTTGACCATATATATGAGAGTTGATTTCTGGGCCCTCCATTCTATTCTATTGCTTCATATGTCTGCTTTACACCGTCAACACACTATTTTGATTACTGTCTTTTTATGCTAAGTTCTGAAATCGGGAAGTATTGGTCCCACAGTTTATTGGGTTTTGGCCATTTGGATTCTCTTGAGTTTCAACATAAGTTTTAGGAACTTTTTTCTATTTTTGGAAAAAATATTGGAATTTTGAAAGACATTGTATTGAATCTATATCACTTTGGGTACTACTGACATTTTAACAATATTAGCTCTTCCTCTCCATGAACATCATGTTCTTTCAACAATATTTGGCATTTTTCACTGTACAAATGATTTACCTTCTTGCTAAAGTTAATTCCTAAATATTTTATCTTTTTCAATGCAAGTATAAGTGCAACTCCTTTCTTAATTTCTTTTTTGTATTGCTCTTTATTTAGTATACAGAAATGCAACTGTTTTGGGGTACAAATTTTGTGTCCTGCAACTTTACTGAATGAGTTTATTAATTTGTGTGTGTGTGTGTGTGTGTGTGTGTGTGTGCAATCTTTAGTGTTTTCTACAGATAAGATCTTAACATCTAAACAGATGATTTTACTTATTTCTTTGCTATTTAGATACCTTTTCCTTTGTCTTGCCTAATTCCTCTAAAACTTCAAGTATCATGTTCAAGAGAAGAGATGAAAGTGGGTATAATTGCCTTGTTCCTGATCTAGGATGAAAAGCCTTCAGGCTCTCACCATTGAGTATGATGTTCACTGTGGATTTTTCACATAGCTATTTATTATGTTTAGGTGGTTTCCTTTAATTCCTACTTCCTTGAGTGATTTCATCATGAAAAGATACTGATTTTTGTCAAATGCTTTATCTGCATCAGTAGAAATAATCATGTGGCTGTTTTTCTTCATTCTGTTGATGTGGCTTATTATGTTGATCCATTTTCGTATGTTGAACTATCTTGACATTCTAGTAGTAAGCCCCATTTGGTCCTAGAATATAACACTTTATGCTGAATTCTGTTTGCTAGTGTTTTCCAGAAGATATCTGCATCAATGCTCATAAGGGATATTGGTCTATAGATTTATTTTTTGTGTAATCTTTTTGTCTGGCTTGGTATCAGGGTAATGTTGGTCCTGTAGAATGATTAAGGAAGTACTCCCTCCTCTTTAACTAATTTGGAAAAGATGAGAAGGATCAGTATTAGATTGTCTAGAAAAGTTTGGTAGAATTCACCAGTGAAGCCATCAGGTCCAGGTAATTTTCCTTTCTTTGAGAGATTTTTTTTTTTTTTTTTTAGATTTTATTTATTTGACAGAGAGAAATCACAAGTAGGCAGAGAGGCAGGCAGAGAGAGAGAGGGGAGGAAGCAGGCTCCCTGTGGAGCAGAGAGCCCAATGCGGGGCAGGATCCCAGGACCCTGGGATCATGACCTGAGCCGAAGGCAGAGGCTGTAACCCACTGAGCCACCCAGGCGCCCCTCTTTGAGAGATTTTTTGACCGCTAATTCAATCTCCTTACTAGTTACAAGTTTACTCAGATCTCTATTTCTTCATGATTTAGTGTTGGTAGGTTTAGCGTTCTAGGAATATGACCACTTCACCTAGTTTATACAAATTGTTGGTGTGCAGCTATTCACAGTATTCTTATAATCCTTTTTATTTCTATACACTTGATAGTAACATCCCTACTTTCATTTCTGACTTTAGGAATTTGAGTTTTTTTCTCTTTTTTACACAGTCCATCTAAGCTAAAGTTTTGTCAAATTTATTTTCTCAAAGAACCAACTTTTGGTTGCACTGATTCTCTATTGTCTTTCTATTCTCTATTTTGCTTCTCTGCTCTAATCTTTATTATTTTTTTTCCCTTCTCCAAGCTTTGGGTTTAGTTTGTTCTTTTTCTAGTTCTTTAAGTTGTAAAGTTAGATTGTTGATTTCATGTATTGTTCTTTAATGTAAATATATACTTACAACCCCCCCCTTTAGCACCACTTTCCTTGAGTCCCCTAAGTTTTGGTATGTTGTGTCTGAATTTTCTAATGTTCCTAGTGATTTCATCTTTGATTCACTGGTTGTTTAAAAGTGTTTACTTTCTACAGTTTTATGATTTTTCCAGTTTACTTTTTTTAAATTGATTTATAACATTATCCTGCATTGGTCAGAAAGGATACCTTTAATGAAGTCTATCATTTTCAATCTTGAGATTTAATTTGGGGCCTACCATATGGTCTTGGAAAATTTCCAATGTACACTTGAGAAGAATGTGTATTCTGTTGTTGGGTAGAATGTTCTACACATTTCTATTACAGCTAACTCATTGTGTGTTGAGTCCTCTATTTCCATACTTCTTCTGATAATTCTATCCATTATTATGAGTGGAATAGTCTCCAAATATATATATATATATATATATATATATATAATTTATAAATATTATATGAAGTATTTTAATATATAGTAAATATATATTAATCTCTAAACATATATAATATATTATTATATAAAATATTTTAATATATATTAATTAATATAAATATATATTATATATATATATTTTTTAATTTATTTGACAGACAGAGACACAGTGAGAGAAGGAGCACAGGCAGAGGGAGTGGGAGAGGGAGAAGCAGGCTTCCCGCAGAGCAGGAAGCCCAATGCAGGGCTCAATCCCAGGACCCAGGAATCATGACCTGAGCCAAAGGCAGACGCTTAACAACTGAGCCACCCAGGCACCCCAGTCTCCAAATACTTTTATAGAACTTTCTCCCTTCTGTTCTGTCAGTTTTTGCTCATATATTTTAATGACTTGAAATGAGCTGCGTAAATGTTGGTAATTGTTATGTCTTCTTGCTGTATTGAATCTTTTATTAATATATGTCTTCTGTCTAATAAGTTTTGATTTGCAGTTGATTTTGTCAGATATTAGTATAATCACCTCTGCTCTCTTTAGTTACTATCTGGATGAAAAGTATTTTTCAATCCTTTCATTTTCAACTTCTTTGTGTTTCTGGATCTTCAGTGTCCTTTTTATAACAACACACAGTTAGGTTATATATTTTATACAATCTGCCAATCTCTAACTTTTGACTGGAGAGTTTAATCCATTTACACTTAGAATAATTACAAAGAAGAACTTACCTTTATCTTTGTGCTATTTTCTATAGACCCTATAGGTTCTCTCTTCCCCATTTCCTGAATTACAGTCTTCCTTTGTGTTTAGTTTTATTTTTGTAGTGAAATGCTTAAGTTCCTTTCTCATCCCCCCTCTTTTTTTTAGAGATTTATTTATTTATTTATTGACCAAGAGAGACAGAGCACAAGTAGAGGGAATAGCAGAGGGAGATGGAGAAGCAGGCCCCCTGCCAAGCAGGGAGCCCAATGTGGGACTTAATCCCAGGACTCTCAGATCATGACCTGAGCCAAAGGCAGCTCCCTAACCAACTGAACACTCCAGTGCCCCTCTCATTTCCTTTTGTATTTCTTCTATAGCTATTTTTTTGTGGTTACCATGGGGATTACATTAAGATCATCAAGTTTTAACTCTAATTTAAATTAATTCCAACTTAACTTCAGTAACATACATATTCTCTATTCTTTCACAGGTCTATTCCCACCCCTTTAAGATTTTGGTGTCATGAAATTACTTCTTTATAAACTGTGTGTCCCCAAACCGTAAACTACTAATTCTCTTAAGTGCATTAGTCTTTAAAATTATATAGAAGACAGGATTTAGAGCTAAAAACCCAAGTTACAGTAATACTAGCTTTTACCCTAATAACTGTTTTCTTTAAATGTATTTGTCTTTTAAATCATGTAGAAAACAAAAAGTGCAGTTACAAACCATTATTACAATAACATTAGATTTTATAACTATTCATGTATTTACTTCTGTTGAGATCTTTATTTCTCCATACAGCCTTTAAGACTCACTTGAGCATTTCCTGCAGAGAAGGTCTACTGGTCATAAACTCCCTCTGCTTTTGGTTATCAAGAATTGCCTAAATTTCCCCCTTACTCTGGAAGGACAATTTTGCCAGATAATAGAGATAATGGATCCTTTGTTCACAGTTTTTTTCTTCTACCACTTTGAATATAAAATCCCACTGTTTTCTGGTATCCAAAGTTTATCTTCTTATTAATATTTCATTTTTCCAGTTTTATTAAGACATAATTGACATATAACATTACACCTTAATGTTATACAACATAATGATCTGATATATGTATATAGTGATAAATGATTAGCACAATATATCTAGTTAACATCCATCACCTCATAAAGCTACACTTTTCCTTATGACGAGAACCTTAAGTTCCTGATGATAAATCTGCTAATAATCTTATTGAGAATCCCTTGTGACAATTTGCTTCTCTCTTGCTGCTTTCAAGATTCACTCTGTATCTTCAGCTTTTGAAAGTTTGATTATAATGTGTCTCTGTGTGAATCTCAAAGTCCATCTTACTTGAATGCATTGAGATTTATATACATGATCTCCATGGAATTTGGGAAGTTTTCAGTCATTATTTCTTCATATATTCTCTCTGTCTTTTTCTCTTCCACTTCTAGGACATCCATGATACATAAGGCAGTATGTTTGATATCTTCTCCCTTAAAACTGATTTTGCTAATTTTTGTGTTTTGCTTTTTTTGTTAGTCTAGATAAAGGTCTGTCAATTTTGTTGATCTCAAGGAATCAACTTTTGCCTTCAAGAATTTTCCTTTGCTTTACTCTATTTCTATTTCAGTGATTTCTTCTCTATTTTTTCCTACTAATTTCCTTCTGCTTGCTATAGGTTTAATTTGCTCCCTTTTTCTAGTTTAAGGCAAAAGCTTAGATAGTTGACTTGAGAATTTCATTCTTTTTGATGTGGATGCTTAAAGGTGCATATTTACTTCTAAGTGCTTGTTTAACTGCTTCTCATAAATTTTGATATGCTTTCATTTTAATTCAGTTCAAAGTATTTTCTGGGGTTTTTTTTTTATGATTTGTTTTTCTTTGATCAATGCATTATTTAGATGTGTCTTGTTTAATTTCCCAAACCTTTGGTCACTGCCCAGAATTATCTGTCGTTGCTTCTAAGTTAATTCTACCCTGGGCAAAAAAACGTGCTTTACACTAAATTTGTTGAGACTATTCTTATGACCTAGCATATGGTTAGTCATGGAGAATTTTCCATGAGTTCTTGACAAACAGGATGCTAGAGTTGTTGGGTGTGCTAGAGTTGTTGGGTGGAGTTAGCTCAAGTTTCTTGATAGTTGTTCAGTCTTTTAGATTCCTGACTTTCTCTCTAGTTGTTTTAGCAATAATTGAGAATGAATACTGACTCTCCAACTATTTATTGTTGAAATACCTATTTCTCCTTTCAATTCTGTCATTCTTTGTCCCATGTATTTTGGGTTTCTTTTTTTAGGCACACAAATCTTCATAATTGTGTTATTTTCCTGAAATATTGAGTCTTTGTCACTATCAATATTAATACCGTCACTAACTAATATTGTCACTAATTAATACTGTGACAAATACTGTTGTGTTTATACCTACCATTTCCTATTCGTTTTTGTTTACTCTGTCTTTACCCTTCTGTTTCTATCATCTTTTGCGTTAAACAATGTACATTTTTAGTTATTCTACTGATTTTTAAAAAAGATTTTATTTATTCATTTGATAGAGATCACAAGTAGGCAGAGAGGCAGGCAGACAGAGAGGGAGAAGCAGACTCCTCGCCCCCCCCACCACCAAGCAGAGAGCCCGATGAGGGGCTTGATTCCAGGACACTGGGATCATGACCTGAGCCGAAGGCAGAGGCTTTAACCCACTGAGCCACCCAGGCACCCCTCTACTGATTTTTTTTTTTTTTTACTAAACTTTTGATCTTTGTAGTTGATTTAGAGGTTATAATAGGCTTTTCATATTTTATAATCTACTGCATATTCATATCACCTATTAATTCTGGATACACACACACACACACACACACTTTATTCCAATATAATTCCATTTCTCCCCCTCTTTTTGCTATTATTGTATATTAAGTAAGCTTACAAAAACCAATAGCACAGTATTATAATTATTGCTTAATATAACCTTATTTATTTTTGTAAAAGTTAAAAGAAGAAATGTGTGGAGTTATTAGTGTTAATCCATATAATCAAATTTTCCAGTATTATTCACTTCCTCCTAAAAATTTGAATTAGTGTCTGGTTTCATTTTCTTTTTTCATAAAGAACTTCCTTTAGTATTTCCTATAAGGCAAGTCTGCTAGCCACAGATTCATTCTTTGCTTATAAAATATCTCTATTTTGCCAACATTTTTGAAGAATGCTTTTGTTGGATACGAGATTCTTGGGTGACACTGTATTTTTCTTTCTGCCCTATAAATGTATTGTTCTACTGCCTTCTCGTTTCTAATAAAATGTCAGCTCTTATTGATTTTGATGCTTCACCATAGTGTTCAAGACTTGCTTTTGTTTTTGGCTTTCAAATGTTTGTGATTTGTCTAGGTGTGCATCTATTTGTATTTATCCGAAGTAGGCTTGTTGAGATTCTTGCATCTGTATTGTTTTTATCAAACTTGAGAAGGTTTTAATCATTCCTTCAATAGTTTTTGTTGTTATTGTTTTGCCCCATTCTGTCTTCTTTTTCTGAGTGAGATACTATGAAATATGTTCACTCTTGGTGTGGGGCCCAACAGGAAATAATTATTTCATTCTTTTTATATTATCATGGGATGTTATTTGAGAGAAGGCCAATAGGACACAATTTGACTCCTTCTGGCTCAGAAAGTTCTAATTAAAACATTTTATATAATACCAACTCTGATTTTAGTGTGGTTTAATGGCACAGATTTTTTGAATAAGAACAGATTTTAAAAATTCAATCTCCCTTAACATTCACAGAAGATCCTTTGTATCTTTTGTTTAAAAATTATAATGAGTAGGAGATATCATGACATTCATGCATATACTAAGTTAAATCATCAGGATGCCTGGGTGGCTCAGTCAGTTAAGTGTCTGCCTTTGGCTCAGGTCATAACTCCAGGGTCCTGCTTCTCCATCTGCCTGCCACTCCCCCTGCTTGTGTGCTCTCTGTCTCTCTGACAAATAAATATGTATTTTTTTTTTTAAGATTTTATTTATTGATTTGACAGACAGAGATCACAAGTAGGCAGAGAGGCAGGCAGAGAGAGAGAGGAGGAAGCAGGCTCCCTGCTGAGCAGAGAGCCCGATGCGGGACTCGATCCCAGGACCCTGAGATCATGACCTGAGCCGAAGGCAGCGGCTTAACCCACTGAGCCACCCAGGCGCCCCTATAAATATGTATTTTTTAAAGTTACATTATCTGTAACAAAATGTGGAATGCACACATATACACACACACACAAACATACATATATATGGTGAGTGTGTGTGTGTGTATATATATATAGATATATATATATCAAAGATAATAGAGGAATTCAGCAGATCTTACGTACTCTTAGTTAAACATCTACTCTTTCAAATGTTAATCAAATAAGGAAGAAGGCAGCATTTATGGCATTTTCTCCCTTGTAGTAACAGTTTTAAAATGTTCATCACTGACATAGTTAACCTTGATGGTCTATCATGGAGATATGTGCTGGTTTGGTCTATGTTTCCTCTCAGAATTTCACTTACCCTCCCCGCCACTGTTCTGCATTAAAGGTAGCTTAAATCTTAAAGGCTGCTCCTACAATACCTGGTTTCTGGCTGAGTATGACAATGGGATGCTTTGACAGTTTTAGAGGTTGAGAAAAGAAACCAATATATTTCTCCCTTCTTCCTCTGCCCTGGGGGATAAAGGTGTTATGTACATGGCTTCAGTTCTCACAAACTTACTACTCTGGGTCTTTTTTGGGTGATTTTTACTTCTGAGCACTGGTGATACTGCCTAATCCTCCTTTCCTCTACTGTTACACTGACCATATTTTCCTACTGTTGTTGATTAATTCATTATATTATTCTCATTTGTTTGATATCTGAATTTAGTGTCATCAATTGTATAGATTACATTTATAATACATTTATTGCAAATTCTTGAAGTCACTTTTCTTGTTAGAATCCAACTGACAATATTTAAAAAAAAATAATTCTTTTATCTCTTATGTGGTATTTAATCATGGGTCTCTATTTCCCGCTAACAGAAAAAAAAAAATCTAGTTTTGATCCAAGTGGTGATGGGTTTTTAAAAATTTATTTGTATTTACTTTGGGCCAAATCTTTTGGTCTACAATTGATCATTATTCTTTTATTACAGGAAAATTTTTTATTTGAATAATGTTGGTTCTTGTCTTCATTAAAATGCATATTAATACATTAGTCCAATCAAACTCTTCTAACTTCTTTTTTATTTTCTTTATGCCTTCTTGCTCAACTGCTTCACAGGAGTTTTGAGTTGATTCATGATTTAATCTTGGGCAAAAATACAGAGTTGCAAACATCTTTTAAATAATGAAACTTTTAAATAAGACTGACACTAATTCTAATTCTTGCATTATGTTTATTGTTAACATGCTCCACAGACCCACACAGCTTTTGGAATTCTTCTATGTTCCAGCAGCAGTGAAGGAACTCATCACAACCTTGATTACTTTTTCAAGGTTTTAGAAACTATGATACATGATAAAATGCAATATAAAGATAATACGTATCTAATTAAAATATTTTTCAACCCCAGTGAATATTAGAAAAAGAAAAAACAGGAATAATGTATTTTTAACAAAACTATACCTTCCTAATATCTATTTTGTTCTTTTAGAACATGGTATAAAATCAAAGGATACTGCTCATTTTCTTTCCTACCATAACTTTTGCAGTATTAACAGTATGAAATTGCTATTTCTATCCCAAATGATTAAAAAAAAAAGTAAACCCTAAAGAATCTCAAAGAATTTTCCCTTCATTCACCAGTTTGAAATTGTTAACTTTCCTCATGGTTAAATATTTAATGTGTTGCTGCTATATAAGAATCATCTTTGTGTTAATTATTCTAATTACAGACTATCTTCCATATTTTCCAGCACTAAATGCTACTTTATCTGACCAATTAAAAATTTGCATTACTCAGCAGTACATTGTTTATGAGGTTGATTGTTCAACTGTACAATCATCTCATTTTACAAACCAACTATTTAAACTTGAGGCTATCAGATACCATATCATAGCAGAGAATGTGAACATATGAATAGTCTAATCAGTTTTCATTATGCCATTAGGTGTTCAAAAGGAATTGAGGAATGATGTAGTTTAATGGGAAATCTTGTATTTCATGCCGTGAGTTCTGTTTAACGGCTTTTGTGAAGTATTGTTTCAATTCTGTTTCCAAAAAGCAATAAAGCAGAAGTTGTTTTTACAAAGCAGATAGAAAATCGATTCACTGGTGCTGGGCATTTTCCAAGTTTAGTGCAGTATTTCCAAACTCTTACATATGTAATAATGACTTTGGTGTTTAAGTAAGCATTTCATTAAATGGGTTGACTTTAGTTCTGAAGCTAGGGCTAGTGTCACTAACTAATGAAGTGGTGAGAAAGAATTAGTCATGTAATTTTATATTAAAAAAAAAGTCACCATTCCTGTGTATGTGAATCTACCAGTTGAAGGGACAGGCTTAAGTGTTATGCCTCATTTATTTTTAGGGTTTATTTAAGTATTTTTTCCTTAAAAACTGTAATAATAGTAAGAATGAGTTGTACATATCATTTTCAATTATCCATGAGAAGAAAACTATCATAAATCTGAGAGTATTTTCCTTGTATTTTCATATTCAGCCATATCTACTTTTAAAATCTCACTGTCAGAATTGCTTTTACCATTTACTGATGTATTTCTAAATTGAATAGCAAAAAGAAAGAGATTTCTCATTATGTTCATTTCTATTTCAATTCTCTAAAAATAAGTATAATTCACATTTTTTCTATCAGTTTTGATAAGAAATCACATATGATATAGTTAATAATTAAAATTATATAATTTAAAAATGTCCAGTAACTGTCTTCATACTAAAGGTATGGTAAGTGTCTTTAAACAACTGTTAGGTCTGGACTGGCTTTTCAGAAATCAAGAGGTTATTAGGTGGAAAATTTGACATTATACTTTCTAAATACAGGAAACAAAAATTAAATGAAAGAGAGGGCACTTAGAGTACAAAAATATTTAAAATATTATTTATAATCTTATGGGCTATAAGAGAAACCCTTTACTTCCTATACCACAGTTATAGCTCAATAATAAGTCACTCACAATTATAATAGTAACATGATAAGCACAGGCACCCACTTCAAATTCTTTTTTTTTTTAATTTAATTTTGTTAACATCTTAATTTTATTTTTTTTTTCATGTTCCAAGATTCACTGTTTATGCACCACACCCAATGCTCCATGCAACTACCCACCACCAGGCTCACCCATCCCCCCACCTTCCTCCCCTCCATAACCCTCAGTTTGTTTCTCAGAATCCACAGTCTCTCATCTTTTGTCTCCCCCTCTGATTTACCTCAATTCACTTTTCCTTTCCTTCTCCTAATGTCCTCCATGTTATTCCTTATGCTCCATAAGTGAAACCATATGATAATTGACTTTCTCTGCTTGACATATTTCACTCAGATTCTGCTTGGACATTGTGTATTATAGTTAAGCTTAAAGTACAATACAACTAGACATGTTATTGTTAGGACTATCTCTTGTTGTACAATATGAATACCAAGTATTTTGTTGTTTTTAGAAATTTGAAAGTATACCTACACCCCTATAGAAGCAGCCTTGCTCCTCTTTTGCTGGGGACTACAACAACTATTCACTTAAGTTGGCCACCTTTTGAGTATACTGCAGCTTGCCAAGTTAAGAAGGGGAGGAGGGTCACTTTGGCTTTTTTTATTTTTCCCCCGAGAGAACTGGCTTTTTAAATTCTTTTTTCCTGCTACTACTTCTTACCCTAACCTGTTCAACCACCAGGGTTAGGAAAAATGATTCCAGGGGAATAGATATTATAAAAGTCTAGGTTAAAAAAGGGCAGTATGTACATTACTTATGAAGTCTTACCTCATGCTGAGCAATTAAGAGAAAAGCAAATTAAGGTGGAGTAAATGAGTAAGTATCTTACCTCAACATGAGTTCTTTGGTTTGAGTAATAAACCCAGAGAGGTGGCATCCACAGAGCCTAAACATGTTTTAGAAATCTTGTTTAAAGTTCTAATTTAACCATTGCATTATTTGATTTAAACTGTAATGAGCCCTCTTTCCTATTACAGTTCTATTTCTTCACAGATTTTTTAACACGTATTGATAATTATAACTTGTAAGTTAACTGACATTGCATTTATTTCTCAAATTAGAGAAAATCAAGTGTAATTTAGAAGATCTCTTAGGCTATTTTCCACATATTATAACAAAGACTCATCTGGTTTTTGCTTCCAAAGCTAAACCTGAAAGATGGCCAATATTGAAGTCAACTACCAACAAGGCCAAGCTTCACTGTGGATCCGATGGCAGTTTCACCTGAGTACAAAACCATATGTTCCCACATGCTCAAATGGATGCACTTCCACAAAGGCCTTAAAATGTGGCACATTCTAGTTTGACTCCAGACGTTGATTCTCCTTTCCTCTAGCAGTGGTTACATCTGTTTTGTTAGTCTACATTTCTGAACAAACTGATAAATTTTAGATATGTATTCACCTTTGCCTCAGATTTTTGAAAACTTTGTGCAGCTCTTTATTTTTGTATAATTTACTTTTATCTTTACTTTTCCTATAGGGACATTATGTACTAATCTGCATACGTGCATTGAAAAGATAATCTAAATGATGGGGCATGAAAATTGAGCTCAAAGAATTATGCAGGAAATTGAAAGGGTACATAAGCTATTCAGATAAAGCCAATTAATGAGAGTGGCCAAACTGATATTTCTAAGGAACATGTTCTCTTTCAACATAAAATCCTTTTCTCACTAGTTTAGAATTTTTTTTAAGATCATGATTTTAGAATGTAAGGAACTGGTCATGCAGTAAATGATAAACATCCTTTCTTCATTTCCATTAAATTCAAATCAACTTCCTTTTGGCTGGCATCTACCTCATGACAGATGCTGGTATTATGAAGAAAGATTAGTTAAAATCACAACCATGAAGAAGGTAACAGTTTTGCCGGATGACAATATGTAAATAAATAAATTATAACCATTTCTTTATATGACATACTATAAAATGAGTTATTCACTAATGTTTTGACAGCGTTTGATTTAATCAAAGTAGACATGAGCTTAAAAATAAGTACAACAAGAAAGAGGATTCTGAAAAGATGGCACAGCAGGAAGCACCAGGAGTCTGTCTCCTCATTTGGACAACTGCACTGGCATAATATACCTGATGCAACTATTTTGAACTCTAGAATCTATTGAAGGCTTGCAACTTCCAAGGGAAGTCTTAGATGGTAGACTGTGGTTAACTTCCATCAATTTCAGGTTTCAGAACAGTAGCAACTATCCAACCTCTACTACGAGTCCTATGGCAAACAGCTGTGTGACCATTTCAAGAGTAGTTTGCACACAGCATGCAGGGGCATGGAGGTAAAAAGGATTCTGCCCTCCAAATACTGAGGATGGGTGCTCTAAATATGGAATGCTGCTTCTCATAAATGAGATGTAGACAAGACATAGCAGTTCCTGTTTTTATACCTTACTTGATTTAAGCCCTGCCTCCTCTAGTTAAACTGACATCCAGGGGATTTAAGGCCCAGGACATTTCTCCCAATTTTCATTTTTCTTATTCCACTTGTAGGAGACAGACATTAAAGACTAAGGCATTAAAAAGCAACGTACACACAGAGGAAATCAGAGAGTGACCAGAGAAGATCTTAAGCTTACATCTCAGCCTGGTCTTCAGTACAGAGACAGATAAAACAATTGAGAACACTAAAACAAAACAAAACCAAACAAAACAAAAACCAGCAACCTGCTGGATGAAGAGAATCTGATTTTCAGACCTATTAGATTCAAATGTCCTTTTTACAATGACATAAATCATAAGGCCCACATAGAAACAGGTATGGCCCATTAAAAGGAAAAAACAAATGACAGAAACTGTGCCAGGAAGAGTCCTAATGGCATATTTACTGAACAAAGATTTTAAACAACTGCCTTAAATGCTCAAAGAAATAAATATGATATAAAGTTTTTTTTAAAGTAAAGACAAACAAATGTACAAAATGGATATATCCAAGGGGCAGAAAACTTACAAAGAAACCTAACAGAAAATCTTGAGTTGAAAAATATGATAACTACAATGGAAAATATACTAGAGGAATTCAAAGGCAGATTTGAGTTGGTGGAAGAAAGAACCAATAAACCTGTAGACAGAACAATAAAATTATTTAGTCTAAGAAATTTACCGAAAGGGAAAAAATAGATGAATAAAAATTAAAATACAATATATCACAACTTATAAGACACAGCAAAAATAATGTTAAGGGGTGGGGAAATTGTAGCTGTAAATGCTTACAATAAAAAGAGAGATTTCAAAACAACTTTACAATTTAAGGACCTAAAAAAAGGAGAACAAACTAAACACAAAGCTAGGAGAAAGAAGGTAATAGTAAATATTAGAGCAGATATAAGCAAAATAGAAAATATAAAAATTATAGAGAAAGAATAAAACCATCTGTTAATCTTCAAAAACTGACAAATCAGATGGAATAAGAAAAAAGGAGAAAAAAACTCAAATTACTAAAATCAGAAATGAAAGTGGAGACTCCTAATTCTAGAGATATAAAAAGTAGTATAAGAGAATAATATAAATAATTATACTCCAACAAACTGGATAACCTAGAAGATACAGATAAATTTCTAAAAACACAAAGCCTAACAAAACTATACTTAGAATTGTAAGGAGATTGAGTCAGTAACCAAACAAACAAACAAACAAAAAAAACAAAAAAAACCCCAACTCCCAACAAAGAAAAGCCCTGGACTCAATGGCTTTACTGGTGAATTCTACTAAAATTTAAAGAAGAACTAATACCATCCTGGTCAAGCATTACTAAAAAACTGAAGAGGAGCAAAGACTACCCAAGTCGCTCTTTGAGGCTAGTAATAACCTGATGCCAAAGCCAGACAAAGACACAATAAGAAAATAAATCTACAGACCAATATCTCTCACGAACACTCATGCAAAAAGCCTCAAAAATATTAGCAAACTGAATTCAGTAACATTTTAATGGATTATACATCATGACCACGTAGAATTTATTCCTGGAATGCAAGGATGGTTCAATATATGAAAACTGATTATTATAATATGCCCTAGTAAGAGGATACAGGGGGGAAAAAACAACACAATATTTCAACTGATGCAGAAAAAAAAATTTAACAAAACTCAAGACTCTTTCATGATAAAAGTACTCAACAAACTGGGGACAGAAGGAAACTACTTCAATGTAATAAAAGCCATACATGAAAAAACCACAGCAAACATCCTACTCAATGATGAATGGCTGAAAGATTTTCATCTCAGATCAGGAACAAGACAAGGATGTCCACTTTGTCACTTGCATTTAAAACAGTGCTAGAAATTCTAGCCATAGCAATTGGAAATGAAAAAGAAATAAAAGTCATACAAATTGTATAGGAAGAAGTAAGCTAATCCCTGTTCTTAATTATCTTAAATGCAGAAAATACTAAAGATTCCACACACAAAAAAATATTAAAACTAATAAATGAATTCAGCAAAGTAGCAGGATAAAAAGTCAACACACAAAAGTCAGTTACATTTCTTTTTTTTTCTTTTTAAAATTTAAATTCAACTAATTAACATATAATGTATTATTTTTTTAGGGCTACAGGGCTGTGATTCATCAGTCTTATATAATACCCAGTGCTCATTATAACACATACCCTCACCAATATCCATCACCAGTTACCACATTCTCCCTCCTCCCTCTCTTCCAAAAACCTTCAGTTTGTTTCCTAAGATTTAGAGTCTCTTATGGCTTGTCTCCCTCTCTGGTTTTGCCTTGTTTCATTTTTTCCATATGATCTTCTACCTTGTTTCTTAAATTCCACATATCAATGAAATCATATAATTGTCTTTCTCTGATTAACTTATTTCACTCAGCATAATACCCTCTAGTTCCATCCACTTCATTACAAATGGTAAGATTTCATTTTTTTGATGGCTGTGTAATACACCATTGTGTGTGTGTGTGTGTGTGAGAGAGAGAGAGAGAGAGAGAGAAAGAGAGAGACATCTTTATGCATTCATCTGTTGATGGACATCTGGGCTCTTTCCCTAGTTTGGTTATTGTGGACATTGCTGCTATAAACATTAGGATGCAGGTGCCCCTTCAGATCACTACATTTGTATCTTCAGGGTAAATACATAGTAGTGCAATTGCTGGGTCATAGGGTAGCTCTATTTTCAACTTCTTGAGGAACCTCCGTACTGTTTTCAGAGTGGCTGCACCAGCTTGCATTCTCACCAACAGTGTAGGAGGGTCCCCCTTTCTCCACATCCTTGCCTATATCTGTTGTTTCCTGACTTGTTAATTTTAGCCATTCTGACTGGTATGAGGTGGTATCTCATTGTTGTTTTGATTTGTATTTCCCTGATACTGAGTGATGCTGAGACTTTTTCATGTGTATTTTAGCCATTTATGTCTTTGAAGAAATGTCTGTTCATGTCTTTCACCCATTTCTTGATTGGATTATTTGTTATTTGGGTGTTGAGTTATATACGCTCTTTATACATTTCAAATACTAGCCCTTTATCTGTTATGTTCTTTGCAAATATCTTCTCCCATTCTCTCTGTTGTCTTTTGGTTTTGTCAACTATTTCCTTTGCTATACAAAAGCTTTTATCAGTTGCATTTCTATATAGCAACAATTAACAATCAGAAAAATTAAGAAAAAATCCCATGTATAATTACATCAAAAAATTAAATACTTCAGAAAAAACTTGACCAAGAATGTAAAATATTCTTACAGTGAAAACTAATAAATATTGCACAAAGAAATTAAAGAAGAAATAAATAAATGGAAGCACATATCATATCTATGGAATGGAAAACTTAATAGTATTAAGATACCATTGGTAGTCAAAGAGATTTACAAATTTAATGCAGTGTCTTTCAAAATCCCAATAACGTTTTTGTCCAAAAACATAAATACCCACTCTATAATTCATATTGATTTTTAAGGGACCTCAAATAAGCAAAAACGATCTTGAAGAATAACAAAGCTAGAGGACTAATAATTCTGATTTCAAAACTACTACCAAGTTATGGTAATGAAAACATTATAGTCCTGGCATAAAACAGACCCATCAAGTAATGAAATAAAATAGTGAACCCAGAAATAAAATCTTATCTATGATAATTAATTTTAGACAAGGGTGCCAAGACCACTCAGTTGAGAAACAGTATCTTAGTGTTGGGAAATTTGGATATCCACATGTTAATGATCTAGAGTCTTACCTAACACTATATACAAAAATTTATTCAAAATGGATCAAAGATCTAAATGAAAGAGATAAAGCTGATAATCTCTTAAGAGACAACAGAGAGCAAAAGCTTCCCAACATTTTTTTTAAAGATTTGTATTTATTTATTTGACAGAGATCACAAGTAGGCAGAGAGGCAGGCAGGGAGTTGGGGGAGGAAGCACTGAGCCACTCAGGCACCTTTTTAAGCTTCACAACATTATACTGGCAATGATTACTTGGATATGACATCAAACGTATAGGCAACAAAGGAAAAAATAGACAAATTGGACTTTATAAAAATTTAAAATTTTGTATATCTAAAGATATGAATAACAGAATAAATGTGACCCACAGAATGAAAAAATATACAGAAATTATATATCTGATGAGATTAATATCAGAATATGTAGAAAACTCCTAAAACTCAATAACCAAAAACAAACATCCTGATTCCAATGGGCAAAAAGGGGCAAAGGACTTGAATAGGCATTTCTCCAAAGAATATACAGAAATAGCCTAATAAGCCGATGAAAAAATGTTCAATATTGCTAACAATTAGGGAAATGCAAATCAATCTACAATGAGATACCACTTGGCTATTAAACAAACACATACACACGCAAAATAAAAAAAGAAAGGAAGAAATGAAAACTGAAAATAAATGTCTGTGAGGATTTGGCATAATTTGAACCCAAGGGCATTTTTTTTTAAAGATTTTATTTAAAAAAATAAAGAGAATTTTTATAAAAAAAAATAAAGAGATCACAAGTAGGCACAGAGGCAGGCAGAGAGAGAGGAGGAAGCAGGCTCTCTGCCGAGCAGAGAGCCCAATGCAGGGCTCGATCCCAGGACCCTGGGATCATGACCTGAGCCGAAGGCAGAGGCTTAACCCACTGAGCCACCCAGGCGCCCCAAGGGCATTTTTTTTTAAGATTTTATTTATTTATTTGACAGAGAGAGAGATCACAAGCAGGCAGAGAGGCAGGCAGAGAGAGAGGACACAAGCAGGCAGAGAGGCAGGCAGAGAGAGAGGAGGAAGCAGGCTCTCCAAGCAGAGAGCCCGATGCTCCATCCCAGGACCCTGGGACCATGACCTGAGCTGAAGGCAGAGGCTTTAACCCACTGAGCCACCCAGGCGCCCCGCCAAGGGCATTTTTGGTGGGTATGACAGTTCCTCAAAAAATTAAAAATACAATTACCATTCATTCTAACAATTCCTGTTTGGAGTATATACCCCCAAAAATGCTGAAAGGAGAGTCTCAATGATGTATTTGTACACCCATGTTCATAGCAGCACTAAATACCTAAAATGTAGAAATAACCTGGGTATCCATTGATGGATGAATGGATAAGCAACATGTAGTATAAATATATAGTATGATATTAATCATTTAAAAAGGAAGGAAATTCTGACATATGCTACAATATAATAAACCTTGAAATCATGTTAAATGAAATAACCAATCACAAAAAGCAAGTAATGTATGATTCTATTTATGTGAGTATGTGGAGTAGTCAGTATCAGGCAGAAAATAGAATGGTAGTTGTCACGTGCTAAGGAGAAGAAAATAATGCAAAGTTATTGTTTAATGGACAGATTGAGTTTTACAAGAGGAAAGGGTACTGGGGATGGATAGTGGTGATTCAGCACCACATTATAAATGTTGTTCACTACCACTGAATTATAAACTTAAAAATGGTTAAGATGGTAACTTTTATATTATGTGTATTTTACTACAATAAAAAAAATTGGGAAAAAGAATACAACATAACAAATTTCCTAGTAATGTCAGTGTCAGAAAATATAATAAACCTGGCCAAGATTTTCAAAAACAATTATATCAGGGTTCAGGAAATCAAAGGAAGGCAGAAAACGAATTGAGATGGATTTATTCAGGTAAAACAGCTGAACTTTGGGTAATTACAGTGAAAATATGTGCCATTCTTGCTTGCAGCTGCTCTCTCTTCCCAGTTTATTTAGCAAGGTAGTTTTACTAATATATGGTAAGCCATGAAAACCAACTTTACTGCTGTAGTGACTCACTTGCTTTGGAGTGAAAGGCAAAAGGCTCAAGTGGAGTCTCTCTGTGAATAAATATTGCAGCCTTGGCAAGTAATGGAGAAGTCCAGTGGCTCCATTTCCTTAAGGATGTGCTTACTGTTGAAATAATCGATAAGTGGATTAGTCAAAAATTTAACAAGAGATCATGGAAATAAAACAGGAACTTGGTAAGCTAGCTACATATCCCTGGCTATAAACTATGCATATGTATAATGGAGAACAAAAATGATCCAAGCAATCTGCGCATGCCTGCCTGACCAGAGGCTGCAAATGTGCATATGCATAGGTACAATAAAGTGAAAGCTGGAGAAGACTTGAAACAGGGCATCGGATGTGCTCAAGAACCCACACACAGATCCATCAACAAAGATTGGAAGCCTAACTAGCTCAAGGTATTTTCACAGCTTCAGATCAATCACTGGCAGTTTACTAGCTTTACAACACAGAAGCAACCTAGGAATCCAGGGTTTAAAAAGAAATGATGAAAAAATAAAAATAAAAAACCTGAGATATAAAAAGCTAAGCAGAGATGTACAGTAACCACAGGGAATGATAATGCTATAGATTTAGTCCAGACAGGTAAGTGATTCAGAAAAAAAGAAAAGAAAAGAAAAGAAAAGAAAAGAAAAGAAAAGAGAGAGAAATGAAGAAGAAAGAAAGAAAGGAAAGAAGGAAGGAAGAAAGAAATACAGAAAGAGGGAAAGGAAGGAAGGAGGAGAGAGGGGAAAAAAGAGTAAGGACGAAAACCAAAAAAAAAGCAAACTAGACAAAAAATCCCTCAGAGGAGAAAAAAAAATCAGAATCCAGTTTTGCTACACTATAATATTAAAATGTCATGTTTTCAACAAAATTTATGAGGGGCACCTGGCTAGCACAGTCAGAAGAGCATGTGGCTCTTGACCTAAGAGTTGTGAATTTGAGCCCCACGTGGGGTGCAGAGATTAAATAAAACTTAAAAAAATTATGAGATGAGCAAAGAAAATGGAAACTATGACCCAAAGACAGAATTTTAAAAAGCCATCAGTAGAAACTATCTTTGAGAGAGCCCAGAGACTGGAGTCAGCATTAAAAAACATGATAAAGCTGCTATTATCAAAATGTTCAAAGAACTGGAGATAATTATCTTTCAAGAATTAAAGGAAATTATACTGGCAATATTTAAAAAAAAATAAAGAATCTGAATAAACATAGAAAATACTAAAAGGGGGCAGATGTAAAACCTAGAGTTGAAATAAAACTTAAAAAACAAAACTTACTGTGTTATGTAAACAGCACATTTTGAAAGATAGAAAAGAAAGTCTGTCAATTTAATGGTAGATTATCCAACTTGAAGAAAAGATTGGAGAAAAAGTAGAAGAAAAATTAAACCTTCAGGAAAATAACACATTTCATAATAGCCCCAAACAAGAAATAATCTAGTTTGTGACTGAATAAACACAATATTGTATATCCATAAAAAACAACATAATTCAGCAATAAGAGAAATGAACCACTGACACATGCTTCAATATTTTAATGAATTTGACAATAATTGATAGATCCCTGTTTAGCAGTGATAAATCTATACGAGTCAAAAAACAGATTAGTGGTCATATGGAGCTAGGATTTTGAGAGAGGATAGATTATAGATGTGAATGACCAAACATTTTACAATAATGGGACTTTTGTAAAAGTGGATCTTTTATATAGCTGTCACATAATTCTATTAATTTACACTTCAATTTTATATATGTAAACATCCTCTTCAAAGCTTCAGAAACAACCCCATAAGGAAAACACATATTCCTGAATCATAGAAGACTGACAAATTTGCAATTATTTCTTTTTTTTTTTAATTTTATTTATTTATTTGACAGACAGAGATCACAAGTAGGCGGAGAGGCAGGCAGAGAGAGAGGAGGAAGCAGGCTCCCCGCTGAGCAGAGAGCCTGATATGGGGCTCGACCCCAAGGCTCTGAGATCATGACCCCAGCCAAAGGCAGAGGCTTAAGCCACTGAGCCACGCAGGTGCCCCTGCAATTATTTCTTAATTCAGTAATTGGTAGAGTATGATGTTAGTTGGTGGAATTATTTTCTGGTTAATATCAATAATGAATGAAACTCTGGCATCTAAATAGTGCATCTTGTCTCTTTGCTTGAAACTCTTCAGCAAATCCTCATTGGATGTGTGTTGAATTAGCAAACCTTTGTCAGCTTCCAGGAGTTTAAATGATCTGACACATCATGCCTATACTGTGCCTCATCTCAAAACATGCTAGTTCCTTATTTTCTAATCACCTGTTTTTTTTTCAGGAGAAATGTCAAATGCTCTCCCAACTCAGCAGTTGCATGCTTATTGTTTCACTATTCATTTTTCTAACTGCAATTATATTTCAGTTGTTTTCTTAGACTTCTTTAATTCAGAGAGATTATCTTGGGCCCATTCTGGCACCCACAATTCTACAGTACATCCTCTCTGTTACTGTGTTTGTTATGCAAGTCCTCTCTATTTCTAAGACTACAAAGCACTTTTTAATCTATATTCATTATCACAATTAATTATTTTATATTTCTTTGTGGCTGTTGTATTTCTCCTCTTCTTTCAGGACTGTAAGATTCGCAGTATGGGAACCATACTTCTTTGATCAGTGGTTTTCAAGTTGTGCTCTTTAGACCGAAGGGGTCACAAAGACCCTTCCATGAGATGGGAAATGTCAGTATTATCATAAAATAACTAAGAAAGGGGTGCCTGGCTGGCTTAGTCAGTAGAGCATGTGACTCTTGATCTCTGGGTCATGAGTTTGAGCTCCAAGTTGGGTGCAGAGTTTATATAAAAAAAAAAACAAAAAAACACCTTAGATTTTATTTGGTTTTTCATTGTGCTGACACTTGCATTAATTGAGTAAAGCAGCGGTATATAAAGCTGCTGGTTTCTTACTACAAAGAAGACAAATTCTATTATTAATCACTGTATTCTTTACCACTGCACATATAGAGGGGAAAAATTGCCAGATTCATTTAATAATGACTAATTTTGTTAAATTCCATCTCTTTAATATTCTGTAGTCAAAATGTGAAGTATGTATAAAGTACTTCTGCTGTATTCTGGAATACAGTGGTTTCTATTGGAAGAAGACCATATGATTGTTTGAGTTTCTGGCTGCTCTAGCCACTTTTCTCATGAAATGCCATTTTTGACTGAAAGAATAGCCGTCACATGGGGGATTATGGTTATTCAGATTCAGATATTTGGAAAATATTTTCTAAAAAATGAATAAAGTCATCCTTTCACTTCAAAGAAAACAAATGATAGCATCTGTTGTGATATTATTTGAACTTTCAAGTGAAAATCAGAATTTCAAAATCTTGTATCCATCACTGTTAGCTTGATAAGCTTCCCAATTATTAAAGTTACTCTAATATAGTTATAATACTAATACATGTAATATTGATAGTATATAAGGAAATGTGTGAGTATCTAAGATCTGCATAACTCAGCGAAACAGTATTTTTACAAATGACCAATGCAAAATTCTACAAAATTATGCATGGGAAAAAATAACCATTCAGAGTTCATGCTGATAGTTACTTTGATTTTAATGCAACTGCATAAAAAGTTCATTGAAATGGTATCAAATTCCACATTGTGACTATGATTAAAAAACTACTAGTTGTCAAGCTGGGGAGTAGTATCACTGCTGAGCAGTACTGAGAGAGAAACCTGGTGTAAGTATTAAAAGATGAAAAGTCTAAAATCAGCAATTGAGTTTCCTATTTCAAGATCCTAGACAAAAGAAAGCGGGGGGCAGGAGGATATAAACCCATAGCAAATAGAAAGAATAATAAGAGCAGAAATCAGTGAAACTGAAAATAGACAACATGAAAATCAATAAAACAAATAACTTTTTTTTTCAAAAAGTTTGATAAAATTGAAAAACCTCAACAAGACAAGGAAAAAGCAGAGAAGACAAATAAACAATGTCACAATAGAACAGAGTAAAACTACAAACCTTGCAGATATCATAAAGAGAATACTACCAATTAAAAAAAAAACCTAGGGGCGCCTGGGTGGCTCAGTGGGTTAAAGCTTCTGCCTTCGGCTCAGGTCATGATATCAGGGTCCTGGTATTGAGCCCCGCATCAGGCTCTCTGCTCAGTGGGAAGCCTGCTTCCTCCTCTCCCTCTCTGCCTGCCTCTCTGCCTACTTGTGATCTCTGTCTGTCAAATAAATAAATAAAATATTAAAAAAAACAAAAACAAACCTAAAACAAAAAAACTCTATACCCACAAATTAGACAATTAAGACAAAATTGACCAATACCTTCAAAGCCACAAAATACCACAAGTAATTCAATATAAAGTAAATCATTTTAATAGTCCTTTAATGATTAAGGAAATTGAGTTAATTATAATAAACTCCTGAACACAATTTTAAGGCTCAGATGGTTTGCTTAGAGAATTCTACAAAATACTTAAAGAAGAATAAATATTTATTCTATACACTGTCTTCCTGAAAATAGAAAAGTAAGAAATATTTCTAAATTTATTTTATGAAACCCCTATTATCCTAATACCAAAATCAGACAAAGTCAGTATAAACAGGCAAAACTACTAATCAATATTACTTGAAGATATGGACATAAAAATTCTTTTTTAGAAATTTATTTTTTAAAATTTTAATTCCAGTGTAGTTAACATACAGTGTTATATTAGTTTCAGGGGTACAAAATACCTATTCAGCAGTTCCCTATACTTATTCAGTGTTCATTTATATCACTATACACATAATCCCCTTCACCTGTTTCACCCATCTCTCCATCTACCTCCCCTCTGGTAACCATCTGTTCTCTCTAGTTAATAATCTGGTTTTTTGGTTTATTTTTCTCATTTCCTTTGTTTGTTTTATTTGTTAAATTTCACATAAGACTAAATCATATAGTATTTATCTTTATCTGACTGACTTGTTTTGCTTAGCGTTGTATTTTCTAGGTTTATCCGTGTTGTTGCAAATTTCATTCTTTTTCATGGATGAATAATATTCCATTGTGTGTATATGTATGTATTCATATACATACTCATGTATACACATCTCTGTATATATAAACCACTTCCTCTTTATCCATTTATCTATCAATGGACACTTGTGCTACTTCCAGTTTGGCTATTGTAAATGTACATAAATACAGGGATGCTTATATCTCTCTGAACTACTATTTCTGTATTTTGGGGGTAAATGGTAGTATAACTACTGGATTATAGGGTAGTTCTATTTTTAGCTCTTATGAGGCATGGTCAGACTATTTTCCACAACAGCATTGCCAGTTTGCATTCCTAAGAACAAGGGTTGCTTTGTCTCCACATCCTTGTCAACATGTGTTGTTTCTTGTGTTTTTGATTTTAGCCACTCTGACAGTTGTGAGATGATATCTCATGGTAGGAGTGATGCTGAGCATCTTTTCATGTGTCTGCTGGCCATCCATATGTCTTCTTCCCATTTTTAATTGGATTATTTGATTTTTCGGGTATTGAGTTGTGTTAAGTTTTTCACATATAACCCTTTGTCAGAGATGACATTTAAAAATGTCTTCCCCCATTCAGGGGGTTGTCTTTTAGTTTTGTTGGTTCTTTCCTTTACTGTGCAGAAGCTTTTAATTTTGATGTAGTTCCAATAGTTTATTTTTGCTTTTGGACACAAATATTCCTTTTTTGTTTAAAGATACATTTATTTATTTGACAGAGAGAGAGAGAGAGAAAGAGAGAGAGACAGCAAGAGCAGGAACACAAGCAGGGGGAGTGGAAGAGGAAAAGTAGGCTTCCCGCTGAACAGGGAGCTCGATCCCAGGGGGCTCGATCCCAGGACCCTGGAATCATGACCTGAGCCAAAGGCAGATACTTAATGATTGAGCCAGCCAGGCGCCCCAGGGACACAAAAATTCCTAACCTAAATATCTGCAAATATAATTCACCAATATGTGAAAAATAATTATGTACCATAACGAAAAATAATTTATTACAAGGATGCAGGGATAGCTCAATGTTAGAAAGTCAATGTAATCTACCATATAATAGGTTAAACATTAAGAATAAAGATCACATCAATATGAAACATATCCTGTCAACTGACAAAGAAAAAAACATTTGAGAAAATTCAATATTTCTTCATAATTCAAAAAAAAAACCTCTCAGAAAATATACAATAGAGTATAATAAACAAAAAAGAGCATTTACCAAACGAAATCTACAATTAATATTGTTCTTAATGGTAAAAGACCGAATGTTTTCCTTCTGTAATCAGGAATAAAACAAGGATGCCCACTTTCACCACTCTTACTCAAAATAATATTAGAAGACTGAGCTAGTACAATAAAGTAAGAATGAGAAATAAAATGTGCACAGGTATAAAAGGAAGAAAGAAACAATCCCTTAACATAATTGTTGATATAAAATAATCCAAAGAATCTAGAAGAATGAGTAATTAATAAGTGAGTTCATCAAGATCATAAGATATACAATAGATATAAAATAGTTGGTTATATTTAAAAAAAAATTTAAATAATTTTCTAAAATACTTATTTAGAGAGAGAGAGAAAGGGAAGCAGAGAGTGAGCACACAAGTGGGGGTCAGAGGGAGAGACTCTTCCAGCAGACTCCCCACTGAGCATGAAGACTGCTGTGGGGCTTGATCTCACCACCCGTGAGATCATGACATGAACCAAAACCAAGAGTAAGACACTTAATTGAGCCACCCAGATGCCCCAGTTGGTTGTATTTTTATATCCTAATAATGAACACATGGTTACCGACATTTAAAAAATATATAATTCCAATTATAATCACTCAAAAAGCAAAATACTCAGATACATGTAACAAAACATGCATAGGATTTATATGTTGAAAATTATAAAATACTAATGCAAGAAATCACAGAAAATCTAAATTTGGAGAACATACTATGTTCATGGACTGGAAAACAACACAGTAACCAATTCTACTCAAGATTATATATCAGTTTAACACAATTCCTACTTGAAATCCCAGCAAGATTTTTCTTTTGTATGTATAAATGAGATTATTTGAAATTTTACATGAAAATTCAAATGAACTAAAATGGATAAAATAATTTTTTTAGATTTTATTTATTTATTTGACAGAGATCACAAGTAGGCAGAGAGGCAGGCAGAGAGAAAGGGGGAAGCAGGCTCCCTGCTGAGCAGAGAGCCCGATGCGGGGCTCGATCCCAGGACCCTGAGATCATGACCGAAGCTGAAGGCAGAGGCTTTAACCCACTGAGCCTCCCAGGTGCCCTCTGGAAAAAATAATTTTGAAAAAAAATGAGAGGCACTAGTGTAAGGCTATAAGACTATGTAGCACTGGGGGTGGGACAGATACATACATTAATGGAACAGAACAGGGGACCCAGAAACGACCCACAGACATGGCCGACTGATTTTTTAGAAACTTGCAAAAGTTTCTAAACACAGCCTTTCTAATGGAGACCTAGAACAATCAGACATCTACAGACTGAAAATATGGACATCAACCTATAAATATTGACCTCTTGTACAAAAAAATAACTCCAATAGATCTCAGATTTAAATGGGAAACAAAATAGTAAAACTTTTAAAGAAAACCTGGGAGAAAAATCTCAGAAACCTCAGGGAGGTAGAACAACAACAACAAAAAAGGCAATAAATAATTGATAAAAGGAAAAATTGATAAATTCAATGTCATCAAAATTAAAAGTTTTTTTCTGCAAAATTGTTAATAGGAACATACGGCAAGATACAGGCTAGGAGAAAATATTTCAAACTACATATGTAACAGAAGAATATACGAAGAACACTCAAACTCAATAGTAAAAATAAGCCCAAATAATCCAATTAGAAAATGGAGAAAACACATGAAGAAATATTTCACTGAAGAGGTAATTCATGTGCCAAATAAACACATAAAAGGAAATTCAGTATTATCAGTAACTGGAAGAAATAAAAATTTAAAGTATAATATTACTACATACCTATCAGAATGGCTAAATAATGAGAAGGTGCGGAGAAACTGGATCACTTACATATTGCTAGTGGGAATGTAAAATGGTCTAGCCACTCTGGAAAACAGTGTTGCAGTTTCTTTAAAAAAAAAATAGGGACGCCTGGGTGGCTCAGTTGGTTGGACGACTGCCTTCGGCTCAGGTCATGATCCTGGAGTCCCGGGATCGAGTCCCGCATCGGGCTCCCAGCTCCACGGGGAGTCTGCTTCCCTCTCTGACCTTCTCCTTGCTCATGCTCTCTCTCACTGTCTCTCTCTCAAATAAATAAATAAAATCTTTAAAAAAAAAAAATAAAAAAATAAAAACAAAAACTTGAAAAGTCATGCAATTATTATATGATACAGCAATTCTACTCTTGCACATTTACTCCACAGAAATGAAAACTTATATTCACATGAAAACCTATATCTGAATGTTCATAGCAACTTTATTCACAATGGACCAATACTGAAAAAAACAAAAATGTCTACTAATAGGCGAATGGTTAAATAAACTGTGGCACATTCATATAGTTCAGCAATAAAATAAACAAAAAATAAAAAGAGAAGTCTTGATAATATGACAATCTGAATGAATTTTTAGAGAATTTTGCAGAGAGAAGAAAGCCAATTTCCACTTTGCATATTGTATAACTCCACTTATATAACATTCTTAAAATGTCAAAATTACAGAAATAGAGAACAGGTTAATGGTTTTCAGGGATTGACGTAGAGGTGGGGGGTAGGTGGAGAGTGGATGTAGCCTTAAAAGGATATAAGAGGGATCCTTGTGCTGATGGAAGTGTTCTGTAGCTTGATTGTATTAATGTCCACATTCTGGGTATGATACTGTACTATCATTTTGGAAGTTGCTACCATTACAGAAAAATGGGGGAAGGGTAAATAGATCTCTTAACATTTCTTAAAACTGCATGTGATTCTGCAATTATCTCAAAATAAAATATTAATTAGTGTTCTCAGTTTTAATTTTGAATACATTATACATTTGGTGCAATAACTCACATGTAAAGCTCTTCAAAGTGTTCATTACTTTTTAAAGAGTAGAGAGTCAAGAACAAAATGCTTGAAACCTACTGTTCTAGATTACTCAGCACTATAGGGCACCTCCCATTACAAAGACTAGTACAACATGCATAATATATGCTGAATGAGCATATAATTTGAAAATGGCTATATGTATGGAAAACATTGAACTAACTAGGATAATAATTAACTAGGAGAGCCTGACGTTTGGCTATTTAGATTTCTGTAACTTGCTAGAATTTTAACCAATTCTAGAGTCTCGTACTTAAGCTGGAAGTTCAGAAAGCTGATTTTATCACTTCACCTAACAGATGCATAAATAACGCAATGGTAGGACAACATAAATTTTAGCAATTTTTAAGAATACCTTTTTTGCAATATCAAAATGTATCAGTCAGGATAGGCTTTGTTATGCTGTGGTAGAAAGTAAGCTTAAAATTTCAGTAACTTAACCAATAAAGGTGTATTCGTCATTCACATTAGGGAAACAGACTTGCAGAGCCTGCATTATCTGGAAAGTTGCTAGTTTAAGGCAGGGGGAAGGGATATGACAACCTATGTATCATTTCTTGAAGTTCTGATCCAGAAGTGACACCTAATATCTCACATATCATTCGCCAAAACATCATATAACTATGACTTAGTTACTTCAAGAAGGCAGAAAAATACATCCCTACTATGTGTCCTATAAAAGAGTAACAGAAATTTGATAAATTGAACCAATATTCACCATAGAGCATTCCAAATAATTTAAATTGGCAGCTACCAAATTGCTGTGAAATGAGGATCATTATGAAATAATCTGAACCAGCATCAGGGATTTACATTAGGCAGTGAAAGGGCAACACAATTCTCTTCCTTTTGTGGGAGATGTACCACTGGTACACAGTGATCAATAAATATTGAAAAGTCATATTCTCAAAATCTTGCCATTTGCAGTGTCTTGGATGGAGCCAGACAGTATAATGCTAAGTGAAATAAGTCATTCAGAAAAAGACAAATACTACATGATTTCATCCATATGTGGAATTAAAGAAACAAAACAAGCAAAGAGAAAAAAAGATAAGAGAGAGAGAGTGAGAGATAAAGCAAGAAACAGACTCTCAAATACAGAAAACAAGGTGATGGTTAGAGAGAGGGGTGGGGAAGGGGTTAATTAGGCAATGGGAGGAAGGACTGCACTTGACATTGTAAGTACAGGGTGATATATGAAGTACCAAATTATAGTATCACACACCTGAGGCTACTAATATAACACTGTATGTTAACTAACTAGAATTAAAATAAATTTAAATTTGAAAAATTATATTTTCTAAACCTCTACTGTGTATTTTTTTTGAAGATTTTATTTATTTATTTGACACAGAGAGAGAGAGATCACAAGTAGGCAGAGAGGCAGGCAGAGAGAGAGGGGGAAGCAGGCTTCCTGCTGAGCAGAGCCTGATGCAGGGCTCCACCCCAGGACCCTGAGATCATGACCTGAGCCAAAGGCAGAGGTTTTAACCCACTGAGCCATCCAGGCACCCTGTAAACCTCTGCTGTTTAAATGCTATTTGACTTCTGAAATTACATTGTAACAGTTAAGTTTTAAAATCTACTGATTAAATTGGAATAGAGACAAGAGACATAAGCAAACTGTGTTTCTCCTTAACCCTCAGTTGATTATCTTTTTATTTCAGAGTGATGTTTTCTGGACTATCTGGAGCAGGTAACACCTATGAGTGACAGAAGATTCATTTAGGGCCTTTTCTAGAATGCATTTTTCCAAATAAGTGGTTCAAATTCTGCAGTCTGCTCAGATACATTTGGAAAATGATGCATACCTTATGCCCCACTTAGTTACAATGCCCCTTAGGATATTAAAAATTTCTTGAGAATTTCTACAGTAAAGAACCTGTTTAATACATAAAATGTGACATTATCTTGGTGTTGAGACTTCAGGAAGTAAAAAAAAAAAAAAAAAAAAAAACCAAAAACAAAACCAAAAAAGCCCAAAAAACCCAATTTCATGAATTAGGTAATTACCCTTATTTTATAAGCCCATTTGCCTTATAAAACCTATAAATTCTATAAATCTCTACTGCAGAATTCTTGTTTTCCTTTGAGCGTGTTTCTTTACACCTTAAAAGAGATTCTAGATTGTCTGAAATAAAATGGAACTGAGTTAGGCAGAATAAATATTAGCTTATAATATTTGAAATAAACCACACTAAAAGACCTAAAATATATTATCTAATGGCTTAAAATAAAATAAAAATAAAACTTCTTTCCTACGCCTTTCAGTTTGAATTGCCTACCAATTAATCACCACATTGGTTTATTCCATGGGCAGAAAATTATTCTTTTAAGACACTGGGAAGTGAGTCAGAACTGGGAAAGGGTCCTCTAGTTTATGAGTTTAGAGGATTAGGTAATTGTTGATTTGAGGAAACCATGATGTTGAATTTAAGGCATGAGGTGCAAGGAGTAAAAATCAATCACATAGGAGGCAAAGTAACAGGATTCTGGAAGGCAATGAATGATCAGCATCTTAAGGTGATCCCTGGATATGAGGTATGATAAAGGAAAAAAGAAGAAAGATCAAAGTGTCTGAACAATGATTCTCAAACTCTAGCATGTTTACTAGTTAAATATATTAAAGCTTGCTGCCTTTCCTTCTCCTCCTTCCCAACATGTTTTTTATTTCAATTCCATATGTTTGGGGTAGAGCCCAGACTTCAAGAGTTTCTGTGAGCCGTCTGCTTGCTAAAGTTTTTGAATTATTGTTTTATAACTGCCAAAATATTGTCATGAAAGGAGAGTCATAGTATAAAGACTTAGAAGACAAATTTCATAATTTTGCTTTGAATCTGAGAATGGACAAGGTAAAGTGTCTCTCTGCCTTTGAGCTGTAGAATCTTTGCTTCTATTCTAAGAGCACTTTTCAGGTGAATTTTCTCAGGCTCCCTTATATTCTAGTAGACTGAAGCAATTTTGAATTCAAAGTTTCATTTTAAACATCTTGCTTTTATTTACTTTTTAAAAGTATCTACATGTAGTAATTTGTTCAGTTATCAACAGAACTTTTATAATAATAATATACAACAAACAAATTTTGATTGACAGTGGATGGTAAGTTATATTTCTAATTCCACAAATGTCAATGAATATTTAATAAGCAAGGGAAACTGTCCCATCCTTGACCAAAAAAAAAATGTATTTTTTTTAAAGTTTTTATTTATTTGTCAGAGAGAAACAGAGAGAGAGAGTGAGAACAGGCAGTGGCAGACAAAGGGAGAAGCAGGCATCCGCTGAGCAAGGAGCAGGATTCCAGACTGGATCATGACCTGAGCCAAAGGCAGATGCTTAACCAACTGAGCCATCCAGGCATCCCAAAAAATGTATTTAAAAAGTTTAAAAACACAGTATCTTAGTATCATCTTAAGTTCTGAATGAAAAATAGATCCAGTTACTGAAATCTCTATTTAACTCATTGTATCATGATTTTCCTTTTAATATTAATTTGAGGAAGTGCTTATAATTTATTGAATATGTGCATGTATTTTCATGTGGGCAAAACAGCTTCAACACTTCAAATATATATTCATTTGGAATATTACCTGAGGATGCACAATATAAATATTTGTATAGTTTAAGATTATGAAACATGCACAACATATACATGAAAAATATAACCAGAATTGATTTAATTTTGGTAAGTATTACTTTCCAAATCTCAATTGAATGACTAGGAGTTCAGAGAATATATATCACTTAAAAGTGTAATTAATGGCAACTGTATAAAAAAGCTAAGTCTAAGTCTTGACATTTTGCTTTTATAGCAGACAGATAATTCATTTTTAGCAAAAGGATTGATTTTTTATACTCAAAAAGGACTGCATTCTCATTTCATGTTTACTCCAAGCCCCAGATTTTGTGAATCTGACGTTCTTTCTTTATAGTGCCATTCTCCTGAGATCCTCTAAGAGAGGAAAGCAAATCACCAGTCAGTATTTAGACTTAGGCATTCTTCTGATTAATGAAATGTCTAGCACTTGGTCTCCTAAGGCACCTTGTTCAATTTTACAGGTTTATCCATAGCAGGCAATCAAAATCTTATTTAAGTAATTATAGCTCTGATTTTTGGCAGCCTTCACTACATTTACTCTCATCTCACTGTCCATTAGATTCTTTAGTCCATTTTAATAAACATCCTGTTCATCCTTCTTTTTTTTTTTTTTCCTTTCTTTTTTCCGGCCACATCATATTGCAGGTGGTAGCAAAGAAAAGGTGTGTGTTCTGTGTTGTTAGTTCTCATTTTAGAGAAATAGAAAAATGGAATTATAGTTTATACTACACTGGCTAAGCATCATTTTAATGACTGGAAGGCATATGCAGCTGGTGCTGCTATAGAAATAGATTATGACTTATCACAGCCATGGAACATTTGTTTTCTTGTGATAAACAATGATATGATTCATCAATTGGAGATAAGCCAAAAGAGAAAAAAATATTCTAACAAAAGTTAGGACTGTGGTGGCATATTATACTTAAGAAGATTCAATATGCTACCCCTTAACCTAAATCTATTTAGGGAGCCACCACTGCAAGCTTAATATAATTAAAGAGTGTTTTATAATATCAGCTACTTAGGATAACTAATATAATAGTCCTCCATGCCTTTCTTAACTTTATAGTCACTAAAAAACCCTCTTACAGACTCAGTTTTGTTGGTTGCTGAAAATATAAACAGCTATAAAACAAATCCTCCGTGACAAAATCAAGTCAGTTTTCCTTCTGCTCTAGCCTTATTCTTATTCTCCAGTGATTACCGTCTTATAAATCCATAAATGAGTCCTTTTGGGCATTCTCTGTTCACCTGTATTACTACTGTAATGCTATACTTTTGCTTATAGGATTAACCTTGATTATTTGCACTCAGATTTCTCTGGCCCCAATTTTTAGTTTTCAAGAGTTTCAGTACTGTGCTTTGTACATGCATAAGATTACTCATATATAGTCTATCCCCTAAGATCATATTCTTTTGTGGCCCTGTCCAACCTGTCTGTCTTGACCTTCTGATTGCCTTTCTCTGGTATTAGTATCTGCTGCCAAAAGTCTTAACATACCATAGTAACATTTCCTTGGCTTTATTTATGTATTTATTTATTTATTTTGGATCATTCTTAATTCTACCCTAGATGGTGTTATGAACAGAATTTTGTCTCCCAAAGTTCATCTATCACAGAGCTAGCCCCCATCCCTCAGAACGTGATTATATTTGAAGATAGGATCCCACTTTTTTTTTTAAAGATTTTATTTATTTATTTGACAGCAAGAGAGAAACAGTGAGAGCAAGAACATGAGCAGGGGAAGTGCAAGAGGAAGAAGCAGGTTTCCTGCTCAGCAGGGAGCCCGATGAGGGGCTCCATCCCAGGACAGCTAGGATCATGACCTGAGAGGAAGGCAGACGCTTAAGGACTGAGCCACCCAGGCGCCCCTGAAGATAGGATTCTTAAAGAGGTAATTAAGGTAAAAGGAGGTCATTAGGGTTGACCCTAATCTAATACAAGTGGTTATAAGAAAAGGAGATTAGGACATAAACACACACAGAGAAAAGATCATGTGAAGACACAGGAAGAAGATGGCCATTTGCAAGCCAAGGACAACCACCTCAGAAGAAACCAACCCCAATAATATGTTTGTCTCAGACTTCTAACCTCTAGAACTGTGACGAAATACATTTCTGTTGCTTGTGCCACCCAGTCTGATATTTTTTTACGGCGTTCCTAGAAAACTAGCACAGATGGATTTTGCCTAGATAATACGATGGATTAAGAACACACATTGATCTCTGTTCTACCTCCTCCCTCCTCTACTAAACTACGTCCTAAACATATTGGAGGAGAAAATGACACACATTTAAGGAAAAGAGAAATAGGAAAGCTGACTGCTAATGAAAGGGAATGACAAATATTCCAAAGCAAATGAAGGAGTGGTAACTAATTTAGCAGTACATGGAAAGCTGAAATAGTCTCTGTTACACAGAAAGAAGTTAATGAAAATCAAGAAATTGGGGGAGGGGGCTGAAGAATCCAGAGACAGTCAAAAATTATGTGTAGAACAAAGTAGGCACATGGAATGTGGATGAAAAAAAGACTGGTTGAAAACTTTCTTCCGTGCTGTCACAGTAAGGGATGATATGAGAGGATTACTCCATAAGGAAAGTAACCAGAAGATGTCCAGGATTTAGGTATAAGTAAAAGTTAGGAATGAGAGCTAAAAAAAGAGACAGTAAGTGAAAAATCTATATTCTTGAATAACATTCTCAATACCGTTTTTCATTTTGGCTTTCAAATAAAGTTAAGAATATTCCATTATGACCCTCTGGCAAAATTTTGGAAATTTCTGATTTAAGATGAATTTTCTACAACAAAATGCCCAGTTAACTTAGATGGAAGAAAACCAAAGTATAAACTCTACCCACAGATGGGATTTCCAAATTTTTAAGCATCTCACTGCCAAATAAAATAACAATAGTCAATGGTCCTCAGACAATTGAGGAAAGCCTTTAATATGAAAAACAATACATAGAATAAACAAAAAAATCAAAAGCAAAAATTTAGGAGAGAGAGAAAAATGTAGAGGAGAGAAAAAAAGTAAAAAAAAAAAAAAACAATTTCCACATAGAAAGAAAAACAAGGTGAATCCGTTAAAAAAAAATAAAAAATATACAGAAACTAAGAAAGTATTCTGAAATTAAAAAACAAATAAATAAAAAATATGAGAGCAAACTTTTAAAACTTAGAAGATGGGAAGATAAATTGGAAGAAATAATCCAAAGGAGCACATGGGTGGCTCAATCAGTTAAGAGACAACTCTTAATTTCAGCTCAGGTCATGACCTCAGAGTCATGATCTTAGGGTCATGAGATAGAGACTGGTGTTGAACCCTGTCAAGCCCTATGTTGGGCTCCTCACTTAGCAGAGAGTCTGCTCCTTTCTCTTTCTCTCTCTCCTTCTGCCCCCTGTCCCCTGCCATAAATAAATAAA
Source organism: Lontra canadensis (assembly GCF_010015895.1). NCBI lineage: Eukaryota > Metazoa > Chordata > Mammalia > Carnivora > Mustelidae > Lontra > Lontra canadensis. Next base: position 17,760,203 of record NW_022631005.1, read on the forward strand.
TAAACCTTAAAAAAAAATAAAGAATCTAGAAATTGACAAAAAGTCAAGAAGATAGAGAAAATAAAATTATAGCATTTGTTTTTTAAGTCTTTACATTCAATTAATAGTCTTTCTGAAAACAAAAATAAATATAAGGAAGAGAATGATAACCAAATTCCATAACGAAATTTTAAGCTGAAAGTTATAAGGAAAACATTACTCATACTAAGGAACATAATATTTAGCTTAAGGAATTACAAAGGACACAAGTTTAAAAGCTTACAGAATAAGAAATATAAGGAAAGATAAATAAGAAAAAACAATTACATTGGCTCTGTAATGTAGCAAAGGCCTAATGACAAGATTGGAAATCAGACAAAAATAAAAGAAAGCAATTGCCTCAAATTTCTCAAGAATTATTAATTTTCAAGCATGTATTAAAATATAATACTTTTCCAGGATTACTTCCTATCTAGTAATTCTATACCCAGCCAAACCACTTTGTAATTAATTATTATGGTAATTTCATCCAACATGAGAAAGATATTCTTATCAAAGATATTTGACCAAACTACAGAATTTACCAAAGAAGTAGCAAAAACCATTCCACAATTGACAAACCTCTCAGCCAGTTCAAGTGTAAAGTGAAAGAGGAGATGCTGTGAGATTATTTTTGGAGAAATCTCTATTGTAATCACCATCAGCTCCTCAACCCAGAGGGACGAATGTGTAATACATGCTTCAACTCACATCTACTGAGTGAGCAATTCGATTAACCACTGCAGACATTAATATATGCCTTATGCAGATTAGAGGTATCATAGCAGGGAGTCTGGCTCCTGTCCAGAAGTAAAATGTAGGCAGAGAATATAAGTGAAGTTTCACCCAAAGTCATGACAGAGGTTCTAAAGCAACCTAGAAATTCTTAGAATTTTCTTGTAGGTGCTGCTACAGATCATGCTGTTTTGAGAAATAAAATATCATCTATAACCACAGAGGTGGTTACAGACATCCCCCAGAGAAGAAGTTACCTATGATATTCTTTTTCTCCCAGTTGAGACTTTCTAAAATATGGACAAACCTGGGGCACCTGGCTGGCTCAGACAGTCAGTAGAATATGAGACCCTTGATCTCAGGGTCGCGAGTTCAAGCCAGATACTGGGTATAAAGCTTACTTAAAATAAAAAATAAAGAAACAAATAAATAGAGACAAACCCTCCTCTGACCAAAACAAAATCTAAGTTTAAAGTTAATTAACGGGAACTCTGCTTAAATTGCCTCACGTATCCAGATACATAGTATTCATTTATTTCCACTGCATAACAAAAGATTTTGGCCTTCTGGATTACTCTTCTAGAATTTGGTTGTGTACACAGAGGATCATTTATAACACATCCTCAGCCATGTGTTTGGTTCCTCAGGTTATTTTGGAACTTCAGTTACTTTACTGTAAAATACCACTATCCCCTAACCTCAGGCCAAGACTTTTTCTCTTACATGAATTCACTGCTTATATTAGTTTTTTCATTTCCTTAATTTTATCTTTACTATCTATTTAAATGTTTTTCTCTTTGCTTGCCAGAGTGCCATTTTGGCTTCCTCTGAAGCCTTCCTAAGCCTTCCTCTGAAGCCTTCCATTCCTTCTATCTTTTCATGCTATGGTATGTTCTTATATTACATATACAGGAAACATTAGAACCTATCTAAGACTCCAGAAAGGAACAATCTAAATCTGCATGTTACCATTCTAATAAATAAAATATTCTCTAACAGGTAGTTAATACAGAATTAAGCTTGGTAAATCAGCAATCAGCACCATTGTCTTCTAGTTCATTGGATACCTGGTTAGACATAGTATATGCCTGTTGTCATGGGTTTGGTATTTTGGGATACTCAGATGACTATAATTATATACTCCTTCCTCAACATTATGAAAGCCAGTCTCTGAAGCAGACTTCCTGACATATAGCACACTGCTTATCCTGTCACTGCAGAATACATTTTTTTCCCTTCTACTATTCTCATTGCCATTTCATCCTAAAACATTAAATGAGACGGTAGAGAAAATATAGATCACCTAAATGCCTTTCTGGATCAGTGAATTATTTCCTTTTATTTTAGAGCCTTAAGCAGTGACTGGTAACTTTTCTGGTCAGCTTACCATGCAAATAGATGACAAACTTTTCCAATCTGTGTATGCATGTTTTATTGCCATACTTAAAATCCACTCTCATTTAGCTGTGTTGCTCTCAGAAATGAGAAAATGAGTTGAAAAACAAAAAGGAAGACCTGGGTAGAGAAACAAAGAATGCTTATTTTCAAATACTTCAAGTCTATAAAAAGCAAGGCAGATATATTGTAACTATTTTCCAAGTAGAAAAAAGAGAGCAGCATGTTCCTTGAAACTAAACAGTGAAAGCTCTTTATATGAGCACTTGTGTGCCTGTGTATGTGTATTTAACTTCACACTTCATGTGTACCAGTGGGAATCTATGCCTTCTTTTTATCTTTGCACATTTGTTGGCTAAAAGAAATTTCAGAGACACAGACATGGTGGTTTTTAGAATTAACTTCATTAAAAGACATAAAAATTAAGCAACATTTAATTGACTTCCCTAGTATTTAAATAAGTTTATAGCAATACATGTCTGCTTTGTTATTCTCACCTTAAAATCGTCCATTAAATAAAGAGTCTGCACTGCTGTATTTTCTATTTTTCTTTAAGATACTCTGATGACATTCAGATAACTGTACCAAATTTAAAAAAACCTATATCAACACCAATTTTTTGGTTTTGATGTTAAATCTTTCATCTGGGTCATGACACTATATGAATTCTGAATTCTCTACTTCTTTGTGAATCTTTTCCATTTTCTTTTCGTATCTTTTTTCCATTCTAGGAAGATTCTCTTGTATTTTTAAACTATCCATATACCTCTACATAGAAATATTCAAACAACTATTGACAAATCCATAAGGAAAACTGGAAAGATAGTGAAGATGATTCTAAAAAACAATATAAAATTACATGAAAAAAAACTACACTGTAAAACAATACCTTTTGAGCTACAAAGTGCTTGAAATATATTTATAAATTCTATACAGAGTTCAATAGTCATTAAAGAGTTCATGTTTGTTAACTCAATCTACATAATCTTTTATTCTATCAAGTAAGAGAAAAGACAGTTTGAAGACCGCTTCTTAAAATATTTATGATGTTCTATTATCTCTCATCAACACTGTAATTATTTCTTATCATCAAAACTGTAATTATTTATTCATTTCTTCACTTATACATATGTTAACGGTTACTATGTAATAGGCCCTGGGTATGTAATTAGGAATAAGTCATAGCTTTTGTCCTCATGGAACTTAATGTCCAGAGAGGTATGCCGTCAAATAAGCTGATGCTTATAATATAGATGACAAAGGAAAGTGAAAGGTGATATAAGAATATGTAAGAGGTATATATAATAGTTTTGACAGTTCAGGAAAAGCTTCTGGGAAGAAAAAGTAGGACTGGTCATTGAGGGAAAAGAGGTAGGTTAGAGAAAAGGAAAAGAAATAGGGGAATAGGAATAGCAGAATAGGGGGTTTATGCAAAAACCCTGAGATAAGGCAGTCAGGGAAATGGAACCTAGAATCTATGTGGGATGGTAAAACCCTGGTTCTGAAGAACTGCAATTTCAGCAGCAGAAAGTGCAGTAAAGATAAAGGAATGAGGCTGAAAGAGAAGCAGGGCCAAATTAGAATGGTCCCGGTAAGACATATGTAGATACTGGAGACTGGCATAGGCTAAAGTACTTTTTAGAAAAGTTATTCTGTCTACAGTTTGGAGAACAGATAAAGAAGTAAAAAGGATAAGATCCACTACTCCCCCAATGGGATTGAGGACTGAGTTAGTATTTCATTCTCAAGGACAATCCATTAACTAATTCTAAGCATGGATTTACATAATGTTAACAATTTGCAAAGATATCACTGGTAACCTTAAGAAGTAAAAACGGAGGAGGGGCATATTGGACAATGAAAACTCTTTTTAAAGAGATAAAGGAAAAAGAATAAATGAAACAAGATGGGATCGGGAGGGAGACAAACCATAAGAGACTCTCAATCTCACAAAACAAACTGAGGGTTGCCAGGGGGAGGAGGATAGGGAGAGGGTGGTGGGGTTGTGGACATTGGGGAGGGTATGTGCTATGGTGAGTGCTGTGAAGTGTGTAAAGCTGGTGATTTACAGACCTGCACCCCTGGGGCTAATAATACATTATATGTTAATTTTTAAAAAGTATTCAGGGAGAATACTATAATAATCAGGTAGAGAAAATAGTTCGAATTGGGTGGCAGAGGAGAATAAGAGAGGAGGAAAAATAACCATGCTGCAACTACTGAGCTGAGTAGGTACAGCAACTCTGCCCTGCAAAGGCTAAAATATTCACTGCCTACACTTAAAGATAAAGTTTGTCTACCCCTGGTTTAGACTATTTTTGTTGTAGAAGCATGAGTGGTAAATTACAGAGAGAAGTCTAACCTGGGAGCAATTTTCTGTTTGTGGACAGAGCATGACCACATTTATGGAAGGAGGAAAAGGGACACTGAAGATGCTGGAAAAAATAGATAACGATGTGAAGGAAGTCTGAAGAGAAGACAGAGGTGGAAGGAGGGACTTTTTTCCATAGATAGGGGAGGGAAATATTAAGTCTGGATTTGGATGGAAATACATTTATCACAGAAGAGGAAATATTAAAGCATTAAGGTCTAGTGACTCTTTTTTTTTTTTTTTTAATTCTATAAGGTAGGAAGCAAAGACATTTGCTAAGACTAAGGTGGGGGTTGGGGTGAAGGCACTTGTGGGGTAAAGGCAGTCTTTGAAAACCACTTTGAGGGTTTGGCAGAAAAGGAAAAGTAGGAAAATAATCTAACCTTTCCTGTTGTCCCTGGGATCAAAGAAGCTGTAAACCAAGGATTCGTAGTGGCATTTACCAGCTCAGTTATGTGACAGCTGTTATTTCTCTTCCCACATATCTAGAAGAATTACTGAGAAAATCCTACTTTAAAAGTGTTAAAATAAGTATTAACTCAAAGCACCTGACTTTGAGACAAATAGTTTTCAATTGGTTATTGAATTTAAGGTATTGTACTACATCCTTTTGAGAGTATAAAGATGTGATTATGTCTTTCACAAAGCTCACAATTGATAGGTAAGAGCAATATATGCATGAGTAAGGAAGGTCAGGAAAGCCTGAGAAGTGTTACAGAGACAAGGTTAAACAAAATTTTTATGGGGGGAAAAAAACAAAACAAGATAAAAAAAAGTATATAATTCTTCACAGTGGTAGAGGTAAACTTCAACTAAGGAAAAAGGAATGTTTGTACCTGAATAATGTGAAGTAACTTTGGTGTGGCCTTTGATGAAGTTTTTTGTTTTTTAACTACACGTGTTGCACTCAGTGGAAAACAAACATGTATAGAAGGCATATGATCCCGTTTTTAAGTTAAAGATAGGAAAATAGAACCTGTGCTAAATTACCATCTCTCTTATAAAGGTCTAAAAAAAAGTTTGCTGTTAATGTTTCTAAAAAGGGTATCGCTAAAAGCATAAATGTTACATGGCTAAAGTATTACCTATGCCCCACACATGACCTTAATTTCTGTACATACACACAGAAGTTTTTATCTCACATGTATGAATGTAATCAAGAATGTAATGACAAACTGAAAATCCACATCTAATCAACATGAGACTTTTACATAAAACTTTAACCTTTTAAATATTCCAAATATATGCTACAATATATTTCTGATATACCTAAAAATCTTAGAAAGCATCCAAGTCTTTTAATATTTATATTCTAGATAATGAGTCTTAAATATCAGTGACTCTTTTATGTCTTTATAACATCAAATATTACCTTAGGTAGTAGAGTTTAAAATAGTTGATTTCCTGATGCCTTTCATAATTCTAAGTTTTAGATTTTTTAATTGTAGAAGAAAATACATAGAATGAGATGTATAAAGAGCTCTAATTTAAGTGCCCAACACAGCACCCAGGTGTATAAACACAACCCACATCTAAATAAAGAATACCACTATCACTTCGAATGCTTCTCTCATGGCACTTGTCAATGTCCCTCCTAAAAGCACTATTTTGATTTCTATCATAATGCCTTAAAAAGTTCACTCTGATAAAAAGTATTGTCTATAATTAATCTGGTAAAAATAAGCATTTATATTCTTAGGTAACCAGTCACAAAGATAACAGGGGTTATTTCAATATAGACCTCCAGCCTGACTTTCTACAATGACTAAGTTCACTAGATAATTACCACCAGCATCAAGATCATTTTGTGTTGTGCTGTATGGACCAGAAATAAAAAGCTCATTTAATGGCAACCCATCAAAAGCATTACTCAAGAGTCATGATCATGTTCTAATTATTATGGGGTGTGTACTAATTCACGCACAAAAAAGTCAGACTCTTTGAAGCCACAGAAAGCCTACATTTCATGCCCCTAAGTTAATGAAGATAAAAATTCAAGGTTTGCACATTGATGGCAACTACAAAAGCTTTGTTAAGATAATAGCTTTACTCTTCTTCTCATGTAACAGTGATGCTTCTGTTAAAGAGCTTCACAGAAGTTTGGCAGATTGAACAAAAATGATGAATAATGGCTTTCAATCAGTGGTGCCAAACAGCAAAGTCATTCACTTCATTCTAGTGTAGCCTGTCATATTTTCCAGATTTTTTTAAACCAGAAAATGAAGTCTTTGTGTGTGCTGTGTCGTAAGAGTATCACATCCTTATGGAGTATGCTCATCCATGGTGTTTTGTACGTACAGGATGCAGCTCCTGATATTCTTAATGGCAAATGGCAAATTTTCCATGGTATCTACTTCTAGATTGGGGAAGTTCAAAGAAAGAAGTAAAATGAAATTGTTTGGATATTAGTAGATTATACATAAATAGTGGGCAAGGGGTTAAAATGTTTGTACTGGTGGAACTGAATGGGAGATTCCTTCATTCAGAAAACATTTGTATAATGAGCGCCTACTATGAAGGACTGTTATATATATATTCTCTAAAGGAAACAAAGAAAATTGGAACTCCTGCCTCAGTAATTACTTAGGAAAGCAGGGAAGGCAGGACAAATAACCATGAACAAAGAAGTTTAACCATACAGAAAAGGACAGATGTTAAAATCACTGTTTATCAAAAATTTGAAAGTAGACTGAAATACCAAAGAATGTACTGGTAGCACAAAAATAGCCTTATTTTAGAATTCTCATGAACTTTTACTATAACCATTAGTGCCGCCCCTCCACCATCTCTAATATCAAAATACTTTTAATGTATTTGTCATTACTATCCAACAAGACTCATCTCTTCTTGGACTGTTCTATATACTCCAGGCTTCACCCAGAATGTTGTTTTGCTCCTTAGAAAGCATTTGTTCTTCTATTCCATTAATTGCTTCATGATATAGCTCTAAAGTTATCTTCTCCAACTTCCCTAATTATGCGCACCACAGGTATATATATTCTTTTACTATCAACATTCCCTCAACGCTTAGGTATAAATCACTGCGACTGGTTTCAGATTGCTTTCTACTACAAGAAAGTGTCACAAAAGAAGGGCACTGTATATAGGGTTTAGTATTCATTTGGCATCTAATATATAAGAAGCATTCAAAATGCTTGTTGGGGTCTGCCTGGGTGGTTCAGTCAGTCGAGCAACTGACTCTTGGTTTTGGCTCAGGTCATGATCTCAGGGTCATGAGAGCAAGGCCCACATGGGGTATATGCTCATAAAGAATCTTGAGATTCTTTCCCTCTGCCCCTACTCAGAGCATGTATGCAACATGTACATGTGTATGTACTGTCTCTCTTCCTCCTCTCTAAAATAAATAAATAAACCTTAAAAAAACTGCTTGTTGGATCACAAAATAGCTGAGTGGTGAGACAAATGTTGCTTCCATGTAGAGGAAGCTTGGCATATTGGAAGACTGGAGTCAGAATTTGAAGTTTTAGATGTGAACCTCAGATCTATCACTGAGCAGGTGCAATCTTGAACAAACCATATCTGAAAGCATAGAGACAAGAATTGATAATGAGCAGCAATCTGAGGGAAATGATAGAGATTAATTTGTTCTCCAGTGATTCTACTTAATAGATAAGTAAGTTTAATACAATGCACATTGCTTAATGAAAAATAACAAGTCCTAAAAATGTTTTATATTATCATAAAACAATGGAAGTGACATCAAAAGAATGAGTTGTGAGAAGTTGCAAGATGGTCAGTAAGGCAAAGGAAGATAGAAATTGCTGGATTTGGCTTTGAGAAGGATACTGTGACTAGAATGAATGATTTCCATGGCTCAGATTAATTTGTTTAAGGGTGATTGAGAGTTAAAGAAAAAGAGACTCTGAATGTAGTTCATGCTTTCAAGAAAGTTGGAGAAATGAACATAGAAAAAGACTAAGAATTTCAACATAAAGGTTTATCTTTAAGAAAGCAGGAAAGAATATCCAACGGAAAAAAGACAGTCTCTTCAACAAATGATGTTGGAAAACTAGACAGCTACACGCAGAAGTATGCAACTGGATCACTTTCTTACAGCACACGTAAAAATAAATTCAAAATGGATTTAAAGACCTAAAGGAGAGACAGGAAACCATTCAAATCCTAGAGGAGAACACAGGCAGTAACCTCTTTAATATCAGCTATAGCAACTTCTTATGTCTCCTGAGGCAAGAGAAACAAAAGCAAAAATAAACTATTGGGATTTCATCAAAACTGAAAGCATTGCACAGTGAAGAAACAATCAACAAAACTAAAAGGAACCTACAGAATGGGAAAAGATACTTGCAAATGACGTATCTGATAAAGAGTTAGTACCCAAAATCTACAATGAATTTCTCAAACTCAACAGTCAAAGAACAAATAATCCAGTTTAAAAAAGTGGACAGAAGACAAATAGATGGCTAATAGACACATGCTTAACCTCACTCATCATCAGGTAAATACAAATCAAAACTATAATGAGATATCACCTCACACCTGTCAGAATGGCTAAAATTAACATAGGAAGTAATAGGTGCTGGCAAGGACATGGAGATGGAGGAATCCTCGTACATTCTTACACTCTCATGTGGGTGGGAATGCAAACTGGTGCAGTCACTCTACAAACAGTAGGAGGTTTCTCAGAAAGTTAAAAATAGAACTACCCTACAATCCAGCAATTACACTATCAGGTATTTTACCCCCAAATACAAAAATACTGATTCAGAGGAATACATGCATCCTGAAGTTTATAGCATTATCAACAATAGCCAAATTATGGAAGGATCCCAAATGTCCATCAACTGATGAATGGATAAGGAACAAGGTGGTATATATACACAGTAGAATATCACTCAGCCATAAAAAAATGAAATCTTGTCATTTGCAATGACATGGATAGAGTTAGGGAGTATTATGCTAAGTGAAATAAGTCACTCAGAGAAAGACAAATGCTATAGGATATGATCTACCTTAAATTCCACTCAAAAGAAATGAGCATGGGTGGCAGGGGGCTGGTGAAGACAGAGAAACCAAGAAACAGACTCTGAACTACAGAGAACAAACTGATGGTTACTAGCGAGGAGGTGGACATGGGGATGGGTTAAATTGGTGATGGGGATTAACGAGGGTACTTGTAATGAACACTGGGTGTTGTAGGGAAATGCTGAACCACTAAACTCTATATCTGAAACTAATATTACACTGTATGTTAACTAACTGGAATTTAAATAAAAACTTGGGGGAAAAGAAGTTTAAATGTGAAGGTTTAAAGGCATGTTTAATCAAGGTTTTGCTTGTTTCTTCGTTTTTGGAGGAAGGATTATTTTGGAGAGAACAGATAATATAATCTCACAAAATCCTAACATATTTTATTTTTATTTATTTATTTATTTTTAAAAAGATTTTATTTATTTGACAGACAGAGATCACAAGTAGGCAGAGAGGCAGGCAGAGAGAGAGGGGGGAAGCAGGCTCCCTGCTGAGCAGAGAGCCCTGTACGGGGCTCGATCTCAGGACTCTGGGATCATGACCCGAGCCTAAAGCAGAGGCTGTAACCCACTGAGCCACCCAGGCGCCCCCTAAAATATTTTAAAAGAGTCACGCTGACATCCTTACTTTGCTTGTCCTAAATTTCAAAATAGCACAAATATGATCTTTCTATGCAATGCTTATCATATGCAATCTTCTATTCATGCCATACTCGAAAAATAAAAGTAATTTACACTGTCATTTTTAGTAAGTTGTTTCTAAATAACTGCATTCTTTGAATGACTTTGCACTTTGTTTAGGGAAAATATTGTCACACAGTATGCTATAGCAATACCTTGATTATGTTTGATTGCTTTTGCCTCCTGTGTTTTGCCTCCTGTGTATTGCCTCCTGTGTAAAATGTGGCTTCCATGTCACTAGAAAGAAGTCAAAAGTTTCAAACCCGTGCTCTAAACCATTCAAAGAAGACTGTAATATTACACACATTTCTCCTCTTGGTGTCTAAGAGAAAAATACAATGTTGACTGGGTTGCTAATTGATTGATTATAGCAGGGGCCAACAAGCTATATATAACCTGTAAGCCAAACTGGGTTTGCTGCTTTTATATATATAAAGTTTTATTAGAACACAACCACAAGGATTTATGTATGTATCATCCATAGCTGCTTTAGTACTATAACCACACAGCTGAATTAGTTGTGACAGAAAATGTAAGCCTTAAAAAATCTAAAATATTTATTATCCTTTATAGAAGTCTGCCAATGTTATATTGAAGTTTCATAAATCTATAGTATATATGTCTTGATTTCTAAAACAGATTTCAAATATGTGCTTTCCCACATTATATTTATGTATATTAAGAATGTTAATTTGACAAATACTTATTGAACACCTTCTATGAGACAATCTCTTTACTAGGTGCTAGAAATACAGCGATCAACAACAACAACAAAAAAATTGCTGGTCTTCATGGAGCTTACGTTCTAGATGTAAGCAACCAGAAAATAAACAACCAATAATAAAAATCAAAAACTAAGAAAATAATCAACCAATCAACCAAATGAATGGAAAAATATTAAAACAGTATGCCAAATGATCATATGTACTACTAATAATATCAAGGAAGAAAAGAGAACAAGAGCTATCAGGAATTAGAGCAATAAATTAACATATTCTTTACTACTACATGTCAAGTATAGTGTCCTGAGATCATTCTTAAATAAAACAAAGTTATCTATCAGTACATCCTGTAAAATAACAATACCCTAGCTCAAATACCCATTTCCTAAGTTTATTATACTCAGTCTAGACACTCATTAAAATACCCGATTGATCTTTACTTTCAATTGGTACATGTTTCTGTGCCCACTATGCATGAAACAGAGTGAAACCAAACAAGAATCCTAATAAACAAAGTTAATCCCTATGGAGTAGTTCATCACATTAAACAAGTCCCTACAATTATGCATAAATTCAGTGTTTAAATCCAATTATAATCCCTCCCTAATATTGTGTGAGCAGAGTAAATTTCATATAAAAGTGTTCATGCCAGTCTAGCAAATAATAATAGCTCCATAGTACTTCAAAACATTTAGAAGACATAAGGAAGAAAAAAGTCTAACAATGTTGCAAATTATTCTTGCAAAATAAGTGGAATATAGTCATAATTTAATCATTAGTTTATGAAATATTATTATAAACAGTACAAACAGCAAGCTATAAATAACCATAATCCAAAACAATTTTCATTACATTGATAGGGCAAAAGGTAATTTGTATTTTTTTAGAACTTTTTTGATTGAACTACACAAATGATACACAACTGATTGGAATCTCCCTTTTATGTGCCCAACAATATAAAAGTGAAATGGGAATAGTCGCTTATACTGGGACACACTGGATTTCAATGCTTTTTGTAGTTTGTCAGTATAACAAACTTATTCTGGATTTTGATTAACTGTCTTGTTCCTTGAATTAGATCTTAGTTTCTTGATGCTTCTATTTTAGAAGAAAATTACCACAGAAATGTTCAAGACAGCTTTAGAGTTAAATATCAGAAGGCAAGAAAAAATATTTTAAAAACCACTGATCACGGGGCACCTGGGTGGCTCAGTGGGTTAGCCTCTGCCTTTGGCTCATGTCATGGTCTCAGGGTCCTGGGATCCAGCCCCACATTAGGCTCTCTGCTTGACGGAGAGCCTGCTTCCCCCTCTCTCTCTGCCTGCCTCTCTGCCTGCTTGTGATCTCTGTCTGTCAAATAAATAAATAGAATCTTTAAAATAAATAAATAAATAAATAAAAACCACTGATCTTAATTTCTCTGAGATGTATTCTTTTTCCTTTTGCCATAACCTTTCACTGAAGGAAAAATTACTCCCATAGAATATTAATGGTAGCCCTTGTTGAAAAACTTAACAATACTAACATTTTATTCTAGTAACCAGTAAATAAGACCGGATATGAAAGGTATTAACTAAAATATAAAATAACAGATTTGGTATTATTTCAGTTTTGAGGATATACTTATCATTAATGTAAATATCTTACAATTTTATATAGATCCTTCTTGAATTATGATGAGTTGATAAGCCCATCATAAGCTGAAAATACTGTAACTGGAAAATGCACTTAATATACCTACCCTAGCCTACCTTAGACATGCTCAGAACACTTGTAGTAGTCTACAGTTGGGCAAAATTACTTAACACAAAGCCTATTTTATATTGAGCATTGCATGCCATTTATTGACTACTGTACTGAAATTGAAAGAGAATGGCTGTAGGGCTACAGAATGGTTAAGTATGTCAGTTGTTTACCTCTTTGATTATGGGGCTGCCACAGAGCTGTCGCTCACTGCTTCTGCCCAGCATCACCAGAGAGTACTGTACTGCATACTGCTATTCCAGGAAAAGATCGAAATTCAAAATTTGATATATGATATCTACTGAATGCATATCACTTTTGCATCATCAGAGAATAATTTTAACTCAAACCACTGTAAATCTGGGACCATCTGTGTATTATTTTCTCCAAAGGTTTGCTGCAAGAATGGTTCTGCTAGGGGGCATTTTTAAACCATTGTATCATTATGCACTTTTTCCAATTCTAACAAATGTTAACTCTCAACAATTTGCTCATTATTTCCTGAGTTATACTAACATCTTTTTTAAGATGTTAACTGTTTTCAGCCCCCTGAGGGTACCACTCATTAATAAGTGAAAAGGAAGTCAGCTATTTATAAAATTTCAAAACTGAGAATCAGTCATCAATCATCACCCATTGTTTGAGTGAACAGTAATACTTGCCATGATTCAGCAATGTACATGTAGATCTTTTTCCAAATATCTAAGTACCTTTTCTCTACTGGAAACAATAAAAAATAAGGAAGTTCCTGGATTTAACAATATAACATGAAGCTATTCAATAAAAAGAAAAACAAGATACTTCTTCAAGATGAATTATTGGAAATGCCCCATAATTTCAAGACTGCAATTGTCAGTGAGATATCTGTTTATGGTAACCCTAAAGGTATCTAACTAAATGTAAACACACAAACATGGCAAATAATAAAGAAAACTGCACTAAGTGCACTACTTTTATTAAGAAGGCCTTATGTGTTACCAATAATAATCATATTTGTTTCCCACATCAAGAGCCATATATACAAATAAGTTACAAAAAAGAAAATGAGTTGTAAGGAAAAATAAAATATATTTTTCTGATAATGCTGCCAATAGCCTTTCTGGACAGAGTGAGGCATTTATGTCTGAGTCCCAGACATATTTATCACAAATTGTCATAAAAATATACATATTCAAGAGTTAATATTTTTAGGATCTAAATTTCTGCTATTACTGCTACCAAATGTCCTCTGCAATTACTGCTGCGAAATGCCCTAACAGTCATACAGTATACCCCAAAACAGAATCATCTTTGTTATTCAAACATAGTCTTTATGCCAAAGAGGCACAATTTCAGGTGGCATATTCTGTATCCTTCAGCAACAATGGGAGTCTACTAATGACTTCAACATATTAAAAAACTAGAGTGCTTTTTTCTCAAAGAGTGGCTAATAGATGGATAACCTAAAGTGTTTGTTAAAAATTCAACTTTCTGAGCCACCTCCTGGTCCGGATATCTTAGCAGGAACCAGAAATCTGCATTTTTATCAAGCTCCCGGGTGATTCATACAATGTAATTTAAGGGCTATAAATTTAATGCAACCACACAAGTACAAAAATAAGGATGTAGAGATGAACACTGGCAGCCCCTTGTTTCCCCCACAGGTCTCTCTAGTGACTCTAGTGACATCGAGTATCCCTAACTGTTCCGGACCCTGGGACCAATCCAGAAACAGAGGGGCTGGCTGGCTCACGTGCACTCTGCTTCTCGCCAGCCTTTTGTTCTTGAGTCCCCACGATCTCTAGATTTGTGTGAATATGGGCCACCTCCAGCCCATCAGCTCCTCTTCCTATAGCTGGGAGTTCCCTGAACTATACCAGGTTTATGATGCAGAAAGTTTGAGTGAGACCTTTTGTGGCCCTGTGAGAGTAAAGGCACCAGCGGGAGTCAGGTCCCCCATGGGCCTCTCTTTTGAGAACTTCCTGCTGGACCTGGGATGACAAGGCGGAGGATGCCCCCTGAGACCCAGCTTCCAGGGAACTGACCCCTCAAGCAAGGTGGACCTTGGCTTCCCTAGGAGTCTCCCAGAATTCCCCAGTGGGGGTTCCATGTGTTCCCACAATTCGCAAATTCGGGGAATGATGCCAGGGTGTTTGGATGCTGAATACAGTGGCTGTCCCTTGCACAATTCACTCTCGCACACCCTGCCTATAAGCCTCCAAGCCCATACCCCTTGTTGGCTGAGGCCTGACCGTACTTACCATGCCATCTTCCTGGGGCAGCTTTTCCCCACGCTGATGCGTTGATACCGAGATTCTAACAGTGGTTAACTTCAGATCGTCTATGAACCATTTGTCCTTATTGGACTAGGTGCCTTTCCCGCAATCATGAAGCGTGTTGTCTCGTACCCCACACAGCCTTATTAACGCCCAAGACGGAGTCCCAAATCCCGCGAGATTTGACTTCATGATCCGCGAGATCTGGGTTGTGATCCTGGGAGATCTGGTGTCAGAGTCAGAGAAATGCACACCGGGTTTTGGGCCAGAGTGGACCCTTTTAACCTACTGTGTTCCTTACAAATACCCTCCTGTATAGGCAAAACTATGGGTAGGACTCCCCCTGCTCCCAAGCAGTAGGAGCCCACAGAGCCTGGCTTCCACTTCAGTTCACTAAAGCCTGCAGACTTTCCTCCCTGCCTACCTTCTGCCCTCAGGCCTGCCGTACTTACAGGCTTGTGTGTACAAGGAAGCCACAGGCCCTCCTGAGAACATCTTCCTGGAGCAAAGGGATCTTTGCATTGCAGTCAGGTTGCCGTGGGGGAAAACCTGTTTGAGTTAGACCCTTGGAAAGAGACTCAAGGCTTTTGTGGAAGTCAAGTCACCCAGGTGCTTGTCATCGGGAGACTCCCGGGCCCAACCTGGGAAGAATGGTAAAGCTCTGGAGTTCTGTTGCAGCGTCGTGGAGCCCAGCCATCAAGAAAGAATTCTTGAAGGGCACCTGGGTGGCTCAGTGGGTTAAAGCCTCTGCCTTCAGCTCAGGTCATGATCCCAGAGTCTTGGGATCGAGCCCCGCGTAGGGCTCTCTGCTAGGCAGGGAGCCTGCTTCCCTTCCTTTCTCTGTCTCTCTCCGCCAACTTGTGATCTCTCTCTCTGTCAAATAAATAAATAAAACTTAAAAAAAAAAAAAAAAAAGGAAAGAAAAAGAATTCTTGAGATGTTATATGGTACAACTTAGTAAGTTTATGTAAGTAGCATAGCTTGGGGACAGGACCCATGGACAGAAAGAACACCTTTGCTCTGTCAAGCTGGTTCTTAGAAGTTTAGTACTTAAGGGCCCCGGGCGGGGATATGTGCATGGAGTATCAGATCATAAATGGTCACTTTTGAATTTCTACTGCTAAACCTACTTTTACAAGATTTCTCTGCTGCATATCATTCAGTTCAATATTATCTGTTGGTGAGAGTTACAGGCAGTCATGAGACCTCTAAGAATGTAACAACCAGTACATATTTGATCCTTACCAGAACTAAGTCAGGTATAGGTCAGCCTTCCACAGCAAAAGAACATTTTTCTGCTTCTATCCCTCATCAGTTCCATGAGATCTGGCTTCAATGGATCAGGGCATGTGTTTTGGAGCAGGGTGGACCTTGGCATCATTGTGAGTCCCCCAGAAATCTCCACTGGGGGCCCTGTTGTCCCCAGAAGCCCCAGACCCTGGGGACCCATCCTAGGCTGCCTGAAATCTAAGCCAGGGTGGCTTGTGGTGCATGTACACTAAGCTCTAGAAGTCTTCCCCCAGTCAGGAGCCCCAGTTGGGCTGTTGGATTAGGTCTGCCCACCAAAATGACTTCCTGTGGAAGCCTTTCCCTACACACTGTGCTCTTGATGAGGAAGTTCAAATAGTAGTTACTGTCAGACTCCATATGGCCCTGCTCAATTTATGTGCACTAAGGGCCTATCTGGTCATAAAAGAGAAAATAAAATAAAATAAAAAATAGAGATGTATAAATTTACCAAAATTCTAGTAATTACCAAATGTAATTACTATTACATTCATTTTAAATTAGAATTATTGTAAGATTGTGTACTACAGTTTATTTAATTTTTAGCTTGGATTTTATTGAGCACCTATATATATGGCCAAATTTTCTAGGTCCTAAAGATGTACAGATAGGTAAAACAGAACTCCTTTGATGAAATACTTATACAATTGTATGAATAAACAGACAAGTAAACCAGAAATTAAAACAGTATATTTAGGACTTTAGCAGATATATGTCCCAGATGGTACAAGAGTACAAAAGATGGATTCATAACCAGCTTTGTTTAGCATTTCAACATGCTTTTGAGTAATAATATAAAAGTTAAGAAAATGAATTTTAAAATTATAGCATTTTTACTAAACCAAACAATTCTCCACTAACAGGAACTTCTAATTAAAAGAAGCAAAAATAATTCTTAGTGTTAACACATTTTTTTTATATTTAACTGACTATATGATGATTATCAAGATCTAATAGTAAATAATTTTATGATTTTACATTTGTTATTTTAGAAGCACGTAATCATATTCTTCCATAGATAATTTACTTGATTTTGGTAAATGGGTCAGTTGGTGGTTTAATTTATAGTTGAGTAATCCTGGGGTGGGTCAGTCAACTAATTCTACCTTATTAAAACACATAGAGAGATAGTTACCATAGGAACAAGTGCAGAGATCTTAAAAATTACCAGTTTGGGAGGCTAGGAGAGCCATATTTCTTCCTACTGCCTCTGAGATGTTTTACTTCTAGGCTTGGAGTATGGAGTGGTTTCCTGGCCGGTTTTGAGGGCTTTGCATTCTGTAGCCCTAAGTGCAACTAGGCTGAGTAGTTTCAGCATCATAAAGGACATGACTAATCATTTACTATTACCTCTAAATGTAGGGAGCCCCTGCTGGTCTCAGGCATTCCTGCTACTTTTGAAATGATAATAGTAGAGTAGTCTCTTGACAGAGTCCTGAAAGTCTATAATTTTAGATCTAGAAAGGGCACTAAAGATCATTAACCACACCCTCTTATTACAGATAAAGAAACTGAGATGCCTAAAGGCTAAACGACCTTGCATAAACTCTGAGCATTGGTTGGTTGCAGCACCTGAAGTAACACTTGTTACCCAGAGTCCTTTGCCAGGCCTACACTTCAGTCAAAAGACTTCAGTCTAAGAACAGCATTCTCCAGCTCCACATTGTAGAGACCAACTTTCAGTTGATGATCCCTTCTTCTCTAGCCCTTGAATACTCCTAGGTCCTAGGATAATTGAAGGGGAGGGAAGCAAAAACCCTCTGGTAGCTTAGAACGATAGCCAAGAGGCCTGAGATACCTCTTCCTCCTCCATATACCTGGGGCACATTACCTCAGAGAGGTATACAGAGGTTATACAGTAACTATAGTTATAGACTCTCACAATGAAAACTTATGTATTTTGTACACACCTCTTTGTTAGGGAACTAGGCATTCAAGTCTATGACAAAATGTGTTTAGAATCTCTGATCTAGAACACATTCATTTTTTCCACAGTTCTGAGACACACAGAATTTTGTAGGAAAAAAACTATGATGCAATCAAGGGAAGATGCTTGGTTTGTTTGTTTCTTTGTTTGTTTGTTTGTTTTTGGCAGCTTCGCGGTTGGTTTTGGCCAACTTTTCTATTTAGTATTCTGTAGTTGCTTAAAACACACTTAAATGGTCTTATTGCAGGAAGGGAAAAGGGAGGTTCTTGTATATTTCCAAGGAAATGTCAGAAAGGCGAAATATGGCCAGCATTATCCAATTGTTTTTTGGGGGGGACGTTTACTGGGTGAATAACACTTTCCTTAAATAAGCATCTGGTCTCAGGTTTTTCATACTGAGAACATTGAGATTTCAGTTTGAAGACACTCTGAAATCCTAAGAGTAGTATATCCTCACCACCCTCCAATAGCTAGCTTATTTGTATAGGCAGAAGGATTCACCTCTCCATTTTAGATGGCTAGATGTTTGTGGAAGGTCTTAGAATTGCTTTGCCTCATTTACTGGGAAAAATCAGATATAGGAAGTGTCCTTTAGGGATACTTTGAACTTGAAAAATTACACACTAGTACACAAGTCAAGTCTTAACGCATTTAACATTTGCTTCTTGAAAGCAAAGTCATCAAGTCAAATAAGATTAAACAGGTTTGGGGCACCTGGGTGGCTCGGTGGGTTAAAGCCTCTGCCTTCAGCTCAGGCCATGATCCCAGGGTCCTGGGATCGAGTCCCGCGTTGGGCTCTCTGCTCAGCAGGGAGCCTCCTTCCTCCTCTCTCTGTGCCTGCCTCTCTGCCTGCTTGCGATCTCTGTCTGTCAAATAAATAAGTAAAATCTTTAAAAGAAAAAAAAAGATTAAACAGGATTTACTTTTTTTCCATCACAAGAACATAAAAAGTATGGAAGGAGAACTTAACAGGAAATTTTAAAAAAGGAAGCACAAATTTTCCTTTTAGTAGTCCTTGGGTAGTGATGACAGAAAAAGTTGTACTTTTTTGTTTGTTTCTTTGGACAGGGATTTTGGTCCAAAGTTTTGTTTGTTTTTAATATCTGCTTCTGCCTCCCCCTCTGTCAGATTGGCTTCCTTCATGGCCACCACCAATTGGTGCTCCACAGGGGAAGATACGTGTTTTGTTCAGAAATTGTTGAACTGTTTACTGTCATTTTATCTTATTTTTTTAAATATTTTTTAATTTAGTTCAGTTAACTAACATATAATGTATTATTGGTTTCAGAGGTAGAGGTCAGTGATTCAAGGGTCTTATATACCCAGTACTCATTATATCACTGCCCTCGTTAGTGTCCATCACCCAGTTACCTCATCCCTCCACCCTCCTCTCCTCCAGCAACCCTCAGTTTGTTTCCTAAGATATAGAGTCTCTTATGGTTTGTCTCCCTCTCTGGTTTTGTCTTGTTTTATTTTTTCCTCTCTTCCTTTGTGATCCTCTGTTTTGTTTCTTAAATTCTACATATAAGTGAAATTATGTGATCATTGTCTTTCTCTGATTGACTTATTTCACTTAGTGCAATACCCTCTAGGTCCATCCACTTCATTGCAAAGGCAAGATTTCATTTTTTGATGGCTGCATAATAGTCCATTGTATATACATATCCTACTTTTTTTTTTTTTTTTTTTTTAATAGCACATCTTTATCCAGTCATCTGTCGATGGACATCTGGGCTCTTTCCATAGTTTGGCTATTATGGACATTGGTGCTACAGACATTGGGGTGCAGGTGCTCCTTCAGATCACTACGTTTGTATCTTTGGAGTAAATACCTAGTGGTGCAATTAATTGCTGGGCCATAGGGTAGCTCTATTTTCAACTTTTTGAGGAACCTCCATACTGTTTTCCAGAGTGGCTGCACCAGCTTCCATTCCCACCAACAACGAGGGTTCTCTTTTCTTTGCATTCTTGCCAACATCTGTTGTTTCTTGACTTGCTAATTTTAGCCATTCTGACTGGTGTGAGGTGGTATCTCTTTGTGGTTTTGATTTGTATTTCCTTTTTTCACCTTTTTTCCTGTATTTTCAAGCAGAATCGTAAATGGACTCAATAGTGAAGTATTTGGAATGCCTACTAAATTTTACTCTTAGATTTACTTAAGCTAGTTGAATATAAATGTGGATATTCCTTATAGCTTGATATATGAAGATTAATAATGTACCTTGCCTGTATATTCCCCTTCACCTCCTATCACATAAAAAAGGTTTCCCAAAAGAAAAACTAATTTTAACCAAAACATAACATAATGTCTGGAGTAGTAAAGGTTGGTGATAATATTAAGTGTTTCAAGTTGGCAAGAATTTTATATCCAGAAAATAGAAATGACACACCATAGGAAAGATACGGTATCATGCTTATCCAGGATTATTAAAAAAAAATAATAGTGTCTCCTTGATTTACAAAAATACCACTGATCTAAGAGTAAAGAAAATAGGCTCTTAGCCTACCCTCAGTGGGTATTTTTTTCTGTCTTCAACATACTGCATATCCAATATTTGATTTGTAGGGTCAGCCTAACAATTTTAACTGGTTACTGTGATGATATGAAATGTTTTCATTTTTCAGGAACACCATTTGTATTTTTGCTTCTGTGGTCTGATTTTGAGGCATAAGGAAGAATGTTTTCATTCACATTTTTCTGTCAGAGGGACACTAATCCTTGATAACTCTTACAGAAATCAAATTTTATAGGTAATCATTATCAACCTATTTAATCACATAGAGGTGGACTCAGCTGAAATTTGTTGTTTATCTAAAACTCAAAATAGTATGAGTAGATATCACAATTATATTAATAATTACCACCATTGAGATTTTTAAGTAAGTATGATATGAAAAATTGTGCCAAATTTTGACTAATTTGGCTAGTTTGAGTTTGACTTACAGTAACTCTTATGACACTTGAAAACTTAGTCCTTTCTTTGCCACTAGTTTCCTCACTTGTATTATTTTTCCAACTATGACATTGATAATTATATATAGATAGATCCATCTGGACAATTTGTTGGGAAAAATAGATGTCTAGGGAAACATCAATCTTAAAACTCTAAAGTTTTCCATAAAACAATTTTTTCTTTCTGTTACAGTTCTCCTTTTGCACATTTGCCTAAACTTATAGAAGTTTATAACCTGTACAGATATCATTTTTTTCTCAGGAAAAAAGAGTGATACTACCGTAGTAGGGACATTTTTTTCTGGTTACCACTTGAGTGATCAAGCATTACCTCATTAGTATTAAACAATTTTCCTTGGGTGATAAGAAGCCATTCTATTATGAGCACAACCTGGCTTGCCCTAACACATTATTTTTTTCTTTGCCCTGGCCTACCATGTTAACTGGAGGTCATTATTTCTATCTCCTTTGTCAATTAGGGCATATAGAATGTTCTGATCCTGTTCTCCCTATGACCCGGGAAGACATCATCTCAGCCATCTTTTTCTGGATTCCAAATCGCATACCTTATGTTAATATACTTTCATAAAGTTTAGATACTACATTATGCCAATTACAGCCACAGAAGGTTAACCTGATAATTTAGTCATGTTATAGTTGGCCTTATCTATACTATGATTGATTGAATGCTTGAGTTGATTCAATCAGACATTGAAATTGTGAAAAGGATAAGACCATTCACTTTGCATAAAATTGCACTGTTTTTAAGCCTTTAAAGTTGACACACCTTGAAAAGTGCCCTACATTATAGATTTTCCTTTGTATAGGTGCCAGTGGTAACTTTGCTTAATTCTGAGGGACAAAGTAGATTAGGTGGAAAAGGATAGCATGCATTTAGCAGTCATGTTGAGTGATTTTTCAGTTCATTAAGCCTCAGAATTTAAGCTATTCTAAATAAGACAAATGTGTTCTCTTTCTCTTTCTTCCAACATGTAAAGGATAATTATTTAAAATTACTTTCTTGGCTATTTCCTATATATTTTAACATTATGAAAGGTGAATGAGTTAACATTTTTGAATTTCAATTGTTAACTGTAATACTCCATCACTTTTGTGGAGTATAGCAGTGTGTGTGTTGAATAAGGGTGTGTTTGCACGTATGCTTACATGTAGGGAAAATCTTTTCTGCCCATACCTCTCAAAATATAACTAATAAAATTAGTAAATACTGTTCATGGAGTTGCTTTTCTAGTGGATAAATTCTACTATGAGTCTGAAAAATAATATTCCTTGAATAAAACAGTTTTTACCTGGAAAGCATTGTCCTTAAACATATAAATTTATTGCAGGGAAAGTTTTAATGCAAATATCTCTGGTGATCTACTCTAGGTAATTAAAAACAATATTTTCATCTTAAAATTAGCTGATATCTATCTGTATAAGTAGTGACTCTGTCTCTTCCTCCTCATCAGCTCCACAATTGAGGGCACAATGGCCAGGTCACTTTAATTATGTTTAAAAAAATCTGAAAAACAATCTGAGGGATTTGAAGGGGAGGGAGGTGGGAGGTTGGGGGAACCAGGTGGTGGGTATTGGAGAGGGCACGGATTGCATGGAGCACTGGGTGTGGTGCAAAAACAATGAATACTGTTACGCTGAAAATAAATTTAAAAATTAAAAAAAAAATTTTAATCTACTCCTTTTCATTGCTCTGCCTAAAAATCTCTTCCTCAGATAACCACATGCCTTGTTCCCTCATCTCTTGGATTTTTGCTCAGTGAAGTTCTTTCCATCAATTCTATTTAAATGACAATATTTTACGCCTAAACTCTTTCTGCTTCATTTTCCTCCACATCAGTTACTGATGCCTGCATACTACATTAATTTTCTCAGTTATGTGTTTGTGGTCTGTTCCCATTACTGTGTAGACTACAAGAAATGAGGAAATATTAGCTTATTTGTTTCCCCTTGCATCTCCCGTGCCTGGATCTGTGTCCAGCACATGGTTAGGTGTGCAATACATATTTACAGGAAGAATAGAAAAAAAAATGTATCTTATTTTTATATTTTATAAATAACTTGATATTTAGTGATTATTTTGCTTGAGCACTTATCACATAACTTTTCATTTTATTTACTTGAATAGTGTTGAAGAGAAAACATATTTCCATAAATTTGGTACAACTCGTGTGTATATGTATCTTCGTACACACTGAAAGATTAAGGGCTCTACAAAATGTATTTGTGTTCTGGATTCCTTGTTGTAGAGCTTCCAGTAGTAAGTGGTTTTCAGCTGCAGTATATTTTTGGTGTAATCATCATGACAGGATTTTTAAAAATTAATATAAAATACAGAGCAGAATTTCTTCCAAGTCTAATCAGAGTTACTGCAATTAACTGGTTTTAAGTCTGTACTTCTTATTCTTCTGTATCTTTGGTTTCCTCTAAGGAATTTTTCAGAGCTTTGGACCAATTTTCAGATGTTTCTTCTGCCTCTTTACACATCTGTATAAGATGCGTGAGGGGAATAAAAGAGCAAATAAATGAACATTGAAGCTTATTCATAGCTTTAGTGTGAAAAGTCATGGAAAATGATGAGTAAATGTCTCTGTACATTGATCCTGGCACTTAAAAATAAAAGTTACAATGAATTTAATTCTTCTGGTTGCTAAGGGAACTCTTTATCCAGAGTGCTAAGTTTTGAAGCACAAAGCCTGCTATGTGTTCTTTTTATTGACCGATTTTCAATTTGCAAACATATATAAGCCCTGGGGGAGGGAAAATTTTTTTTTTTAATGTATCTGTATGAGGAACAAATCAGATCAGACTAATCTAATTCCCTCTGTGACAGAGTAACAGACCCTGTGGTTTAGAGGAAAGCAATAGATACAGATCTTTACTCCAGTCAGGTTTTTAATTCAGTCTTATAGGAGATTAATCAGGGAGCAGAAAAGCAGGGTTGAGATCCTGCTATTAGAGTATGCGTGTGCTACTGCTTGGAAGGTCACACTCATATAGTAGCTATTAATTGGTCCTCCCTGCCCTGAGGGATGGGAATGGATACTGAGTGCTGTTTCAAAATCTGAGTTCCATACTAGATCTTTATCCGTGATTGGGAGGATCAAGTAAAGCTCTTAAGTTCATGGATAACATCAAGTTGGGAGGGGTAACTGTCTTTAAAATAGATAATTTAAATGACCTTCTTAAGATGAGGAAGTGAAAACACACAAAAAAGTATTATGTCCTAGGAACAAATAGAAGAAGGGCAATTAAAAAATTCTGTACAAACTGAAAATGGGAAGTTGTAGGAGAATTTTTAGGTAGTCCACAATGGGAAAGAACAGTGAAATTGGGCCACAGACACGGTAATTTAAAATATTTACAGTCTTTCCAAATTACTGCACTGCAAATAAGAATATGAAGATCCTGCTTTTGAGTAGAGTTTGACAGTCTCTATTCCTGTCAGTTTAATTACTGATCACAACTCAATTTTACAGACCCATTTTTATTTTCTGCTCTATGCTAGCCACACCCTTGGATTCATTTCTGCTTCACAGGAAGCTTTGAAAAGACTTCCTGGAAGATGAAGACTCCACCTAGTTGCTTGCTAAATGGAATGCTTATCTGTTTTCCTTGACCTTATTTTGCCCTAACTGCTTATCTTGGTTCCTTTTATCATGCTCTCCTAATTTTTTACCTGAATGTTGTAATCATTTATTTTATTTGTCTTTCTAGGTCCCATGGGAAAACACAAGCTGTAGGTGAATTGTCTCACTTTGATTTATGGGGTATGAGTACTCTGGCTACTTACTATATTGGCAGTTAAGAACACTGTTCTTCCAGACTCATGGATGTCTGAATGGTTTGACTTCTAACCTCATCTCAGACCATGACTTGTCAGTTTTGACTGTTTGCCAAGACTTGACCCAGCACCTAACCTTGATTTCCGGTGTTTATTCGTTCTTCATCTCCAAATTGATCACCTGGCTGCAGATCTCTGACATCCCATGGGCCACCATTTTTGGCCTTATATACACAGGGTTGGTCCCTAACCCCATAACTGCCCACCATGTGAATATTTTAAATGGTATTTATTGGGGTTATTTTATTTTATTTTCATTCTAAAAGTATTGCAAAACAAAAGCATCATAAAAAAAATTAAAACTGCAAAAAGCATTTCAGATGCAGTGAAAATCCCTTAAATTTCCTCTGCCCATCCTATTGCAATAAGATATATTTTTTTAAAGACATTTTCTGAAACAGTTTGATATATAATCTTCCAGGTATATATAGCTATAAAGTTTTATATATAATAATTCTTTAATCAAAATTATAGGTTCTACAACTTGCTTTTTCATCTTGTATTAGCCAGTTCCCTTTTGATGAATAACAAACTATTTCTAAGTTTCTCCTATTATAAAAAATTATATACTGTATCCATATCCTGAAAAATTTGTCTCTGGCACTTAGGTATATATTTTTAGAATAAATTTATTAAGATGTGGTTGATTTGACTTGAAAGAAACCATGATGGTATCTTGATTACATAGTAGTCTGATTGCATTGTCTGTCCTAAAATGCTCCACCTTTTCGTTTATAGCTATTTTTTAAAATGTGAACCATTCAAGTTTTCAATTTCTTTTTTAAATAAGTTTTAAAATTTTAAACTTAAAAAAATTAAACATAAAAATATTTAACAATAATAGTAAATAGTCTATAACTTCTATTTGGAAAAAGTATCAGTGATATCTGAAAGCTTTCTTTCTGAAACTGAATTATGTCATGATTAACCTTGTATGCGAAGGAGAATAAGTTTTCACACTACTGTTATTTTCAGAGAAACTTTACTCTTCCTACAAAATAACACAATGTTTCTTTCCTTAATTTCTTTTTTTCAAATATGTGTACATCTAAATTCAATACTTTGTATACAAATACAAAGATCTTCTTTACAAGAAGAATCAATTAAAGATGTTTACATCACTGAAAGATCTACACCTCTAACGAAATAAATTATGAACAAAAAGGCTTTGGAGCATAAACATAATTTTTTTTTTTTTTTCATTATCAGAGAGCAAACCTTTAGCAATGCCCTTGGGGTCTTGGTATTATCTATTAGAATGTGGCATTTCAGATTCAGACCTAAATTTCCACTTTAGCCTAGTTCTATTTTGAAATTCAGCTGCCCAAATACCAGAAGTTTTCCTTAAAGGCTAAGATGTTAGGAACAACTTTCCTGTGGAAAAGTAATACTTCTGTTATAAAGCTTTGGATTTTTTCGTTAAATAGAGATGTTTACCAGAAGTAAACACATAAGTCTGAAAGCTTGGAATGGCCTTAAAATTTTATTAGGTTTCCCCCAAAAGGGCCGTTTTGAGTAAGGTGGCTGATGTAATCAGTACTTTTTAGGGAAAAAAGAAATAAGGTAAAATGTACTGAAGAATTTTATCTGTACTTCACAACAGTGACAGAAAAAAATAAAATTGATTAGAGATTAAAAATAGAAATATCCTAGCAGTCAGAAGGGGACTTGAAAAGAAACACACAATCATAGGGAAAGGAACAAAGAAAGCCTTAAAAATTGTAACAGTATTATTCAGCTTTATAGAGCTTTCTATGTTTGTGAAGATGTACATGAACATTGTTCTTTATTTTTCTTCAAGGACATGGCAAGAAGGAACTTCAAGACAAGTCATGATGTATAGACAGGACAACAAAAGGAACAAATACAGATGGCTTTCTTTGAACACCAGTGAGTTAGTAAGGTGAACAGATATGAAACAATACTTAGAGGATTAAAACAGTATAAGGTCAATTTATTCTTGTATTGGATTCTGAATTTTTATTATTCAATTTGAAAAACTTTTTGTGGGTGCACATTAGATCCTGTGTTCCAGTTAATCAGGTCATTATCTCAAGGTTGTGGTATAGAGCCCTGTATCAGGCTCGTTGCTGGGTGTGGCACCTGCTTAAGATTCTCTACCTTTCTCTCTACACCCTTTCCCCTCTCTCCTTTTCTATAAAGAAAGAGAAAGAAAAAAAAAAAAAACGAGTAAGTTTCTTTAAGAAAAATATCTAAGGTCAAAAGATTCAAGAGTCTTTGCCTCTAGGAAGATATTGGTTCTCTCCAGATTCCCCTATTAGTAATCTTTTTCTTTTCTGAACCCCTAGTGTATCTTACAAATCAGTATTTCTGGGCACATGTAACACTTTATTGCCCTTGTTTCTTACATACCTGCCTCCTTGCATCCAGAGCAGGCATCATATTATATTGACAACCTGCAGTACATTTTAGAGTACCCAACATCTCATAAGCAGTAAAAACTGTTGATTATTTGCTGAACCTTAAAAATCCTCTGAATTAATACAAATATACCTGTCATTATAATGATTTTGATTAAATCACATGTCTGAAAAACATTTATTTGGAACCCATCATGTATAAAGCAATAATGGAGTAGTCTTAGAATGTGGGAGAATATTAGATGCCATACAAAGCAAATGAAACAGCTTTTAATTTTTTCCAGGCATTTCTCTTTTGAATAATAAAATTAACAATGTAAATATACATAGACACACAATATACACAAACATGCATATATTATACTTTTATATATACTTATATATGCATGTAGAGCATTAAAATGTGTTTATAAAATGCAGAAACCTATATAACAAACTGCAAAGTTTGGCCCACAGACAGGCTGCCAGTTCTCAAACTGTTAGTTACTGCTCTGAAATGAGATAAAGTAATTGAGCCAAAAAGTAAATCAGATATAGAACAAAGCACAATATTTAGTTGAGCTGACTTTAATAGCAAGGCGTTCTTGGTGAAGAAAGCAGTGACTTGATTTACATGCTGGCACAAGTTCCTGATTTTTGTGGTGGACCAGAATTTCAAGTAGCTCTGAAATATAAAATTAATGCATTTAACCTACATGCCAAAGCATCCATGCTCTATCCATGAGAATGTATTTTTTACACCATAACAATGTTGACTGTGCAGCTAATTGCAAGGGAAGATGATTCGCTGCATTTATAATACCTCATTAGTACACATACCATGAACAACAACCCCAACTTTGTGATTATACACAAATACTAAAATAATAATTATATGATCATTAATGGAAAAATAAGCAAAAAACCCACAATTGTAAGTATTCATAAACATGATAATGCATTCAGCCTCTTAATAATCGGATAAATGTGAATAAAAACTATAGTAAATGTCATTTCTTACCTATTGAACTTCCACAATATTTAAAAATTAGATACTATTAACTCTTAATAAGGATATAGAGAACCAAGAACACTCATTCATAGGCAGTGTCTAAGAAGGTGAATACGTACAATATATTGCTTTGGTTTGTCGTCCTTCAAGACTCTTCAGTTCCACCATGATCTTAGCCTCCTTTGAATTTCTTTGGTGTCTATAATATTCAGTCTTCTTTATTATTGTCTATTTACTGCCTACTCCCTCTGAACCATGCTATAGTCTACCTTGTATTGTTGTCTTAATTCTATTCTGTGCTTATTCTCCACCATTTTCTCAAATAGGTTTTAATTTTGAGAGCAGAAAATATCTTTTGATCATGTATTTTATACATTGTTATCTTTAATCTCTCTCAGAATCTAGCATAATTCATTTTATATAATGCATGTTAGATTCATATTTGTAAGTGAGATTGAAGAATCATGATGCATTACTGGAAGTACAGAGTAGAGGAAACCAGTTACGAGCTATGTGTCCAAAGGTATCTATTGTTTAGACACTCAGAGAATGAGGAACAGTGGTCTAGTCACAGATTTAGTTTATTCCTAGAATAGGAAAGAATGGAAAGGGAAACTTTCTTGCATATTCCTTGGGAGTGGGAGGAGCAGGATAGAGTCAGATCACAGAACTAAAGAATGTAAGAGCAGAAGGAGGTTAGAGGTAAAATTAAGGATCAATTATTTTATCAATGAAAAATCTAAAGCCCAGGGAAGTGAGTGTAAGGTTGCCCAGCTAGTTATTTGAAAACTCTCTGTCTATTTTTAAAAGGATATAGGGTATTTTTAAATAACAAATGAGAAAAGTAGAGTTAATTAATATTTGGGCATAGTTCAGATGTTAGCCTTAGAGGTGTAAGAGAAAACATGTAGCTTGGAGGGGATATTTGCCCAAGATGAGAAACAAGAATCTAAATGTTTAAAAAATTCTAAGTAAATGGTACTGCTAAAAAGAGCTGAGCCATACCTTTCCTCCACAAGTAAGAGCTAGCGTCATTTTAGAATAGCCAGCCATATTAGGCAGTATGCCCATTGTGTCACTGATACAATCCTGTGATAAATTGGTAACTAAGTGCAGTTACTGGTGATACATCCCACTGACATCAGAATTCTGAGACTCCTTGCTATCACTTTCACTTTTTGGATGGTTGTATTCTGCTGAGTGGCCAGAATGAGTTTAAACTGGTGGCAAAGGGCTACCAATATATTGTGACTTCTCTAGAAACATGCTCAGTCATCAAAGTCAAGTGGAGTCAATCGGCAGTCTTATTCTATGTACTATTACATATTCTTTTGTATTGTTAGTTAACAATAAAGATTGGATCAATTGGAAAGGGCTTAAAGCTTATGTCTTTAAGAAACTTTATTTCTATTATAATTATTCTAAAGAGAGTCTTAGGAAGAGTTATGGATTAATAATGATTTCTGATAGGATGATTTTGCTAAATATTCATATTCCTTAAATTATCTCAATCTTTTAAAAATTTACATACAAGCATATACATAACTGCAAAGGAAAAATAGAAACCATCTAAATGCAGCTATTTAATATTTTTCTTTATGTAAAATTATGTGGTCACATTTTGAGAGGCAGTTTAAAAGACTGATCATAGTAACCTGTGAATTCAGTATTATACAATAAAGCAAAATTGCCATCTGGATTAAGAACCCATATTTTAATTTAAACATCTTTGGAAAATTTACACTTGGAACTATTTTATATGGCACTTTTTTGTATGTCTGCATGTTACAGAATTACTTATAAATGTGGTCTGGGAGGAGCTCAGAAGAGCTAAATCTAATGCAAGCCTTGGATCTCCTACTTCATTGTTGCATGATTACAAGGAAATAACTTACCCTATGTGTGCATTTTATTTATCTAACTGTGCAATATTTGTAATCAAAACATTTATGAGGCTAAGTTATATGAGACAACAAACTTCACATTTTCAGATCCTATGTGATATAAGATACATCAGTATGAACTTAATAGAATATTGCTGTGACAACTACAGAAAGTAAATACAGAAATGTATTTTAGCTACTTAACATGATCATCCATTGAAACATTTATTTCAGAAATGAGCTAAACTTCTGAGATATTATCATTTACTCAGTGTGACAGATTTGACCTTCACAAGGCAATTCTCTGATTATTCCTGTGAGACATGAATTGTGTGCACTCTGTTTCTGTATTTGTGTTAAAAATAAGCTTCTTATTTGCAAGATATTATAAAACCTCATTTGCCAAGGGGGAAACAGATAATCAGCCCTATATTTATTCCATCTGAGAATCCCATAATATTGACTCAGACTCAGTCAGGGGTGTGTTTGTTGTAGTCTTTCTCCTTTTTTTTTTTTTTAATCACTTATGTCTCATCTCCAGATCATATAAGGTTGGATGTAATTGAAGTTATTTCATACCTTCAATGGTATCTTCACTAATGGCTTTTCTGTGGGAGTGACTATTACAAATTTAACAAATAAAGCCTTTCAAAAACCTTCTTTTTTAAAATAAAATTATCTAACAGCCTTTCAAAATTCAATGAGCTTTCAAACCTCCTTAGAACTATTTCAAATTGTATGCTTTTGGAAAACATGGGACATCTGACCCTGTAGCTAAAGATACTTCTAAAACAAATATTTTTGAGATCTGAAAATGTGAGTTTGCATATAGGGCTGCTTATCTTTTAGAGCTCACATTTTATGGAAACATGTGGGAGGATGAATCTACAATAAAATTATGGAATAAAAGAACATAAGTGAATTGGCCAAGCTAATTATCAGTGCAACTCTTTTTTCTATTAACACAGTTCTTTCAGTACAATAGATGCTATTAAATTGTCCTGTTAGTGTCTCTTGACTTCAGGTAATTTAAAAACTCTTATTTAGATAGCCACAAGAGAGAATTTATAGTATAAGTAAAGATCTTTTTAGATAATTAGGATTAATCTTGCGTTTTGTATCCCACTCTGAAGGAAATGAATTCTTTTCAGGTGCTTATAGCTTATAATTGAATCTTTAGTATCTGAAGAAACCTAAAATATGCAATAATCCTGCAGCCTTTTTAAATCAACTATGTACACAAAGTCTGAGAATCATGGGTTCATCCTCACTGGTTGGTATGTGAGATTCTTGAGCTAACATTTCTGGCATTAGGAACAAGTCAGAATGTGTTGCTGGGTATAAAATGAGAATTAGTAGGTCTCTGAGGGGATCAAAGAGGAATCTAAAATTAGTTTTGCTTTAACATCATAAAATAGCACCCATTATTTCTGGAGGTTCCAGTGTCATCTGTTATTAAAATGGACAACATATCTTTATCTCAAGAAACATCCTTATGGAATGAAACAACAATCAAAATATCTCTGATGATGGGAAGCCTACCTTAGTGCCATAGCTGAGCCTAGGTATTTAGACTTGCTGCCTCATTTCACTAGGAAGAGGCCTTGCCAGCCCTTCAGTAAATTAGAATGAGGCCAAGGGTGTGTGTGCCCTTGGCAATGTAGAGTTAGTCACTGAGTACAGTAAGACTTCAGACAATCTTGAACTGAGCATCTGAACTGTTACAGTTTGTTAACTTATCTTTCTAGAGAGTTGGTTATGACCTTTGAGGCTTTATATTATAGTATATAACTTTTTTCTGAAGTACCATAAATATAGTTCTTATCAAGTATACTTTTTTTTTACATTTCAGAAAAGTGTCCTTATAGTTAGAAACAGAAGATGCTCTACTAAGTTCCTGTATTTTATTTGTAGAAGGGATGAAAGGTATTCCAAGACTGGAGCCTGGCTGTTCAAGTTTGAAATGAGGACTATCATGTATTAGGTTTAATCTTGGCCTAGAAGTGCTTCAGTCTCATCATTTGTAAAAAAAAAAAAAAAAAAAAAAAAAGAAAATAGTACTTACTTAAAAGGATTTGTATAAAAGTGAAATGAGATAACATATGTAAAGATCTTGGAACAATGCCTGGCACTTAATAAGCACTCAATAAATTCTAGTTGTAATTTTTGCCATTATTACTAAAAAAGAAAAACATAAACAAAAAGCCATTTCTCTTATTGAGATCCTTTGTTATTGTAGAGGTAATTATAATAAATACCTGATATGTTTTATTTCATGCCTTATAGCAGATTAGAAAGTTCAAATAGTATTATTAGATATCTATATATGCAAAAGAGGGGAAGGAAAAAAAAAGAAAAACATGGTAGATGTGTATTTCCAAAGAACGAATAACTGAGAACTGGCTGTCAAATAATAGAGAAAAATGTGTTCAAGAGTTATAAAATGTCACATTTCCCCATCATCTGAGACCATTTAGTGTAGACAATATGGCACTACTTCAATATTTCAAATGAGAATGAAAATATTAAAATAAAGTAAATAATATTATC
The DNA here is from genome assembly GCF_010015895.1 of Lontra canadensis. Taxonomy (NCBI): domain Eukaryota; kingdom Metazoa; phylum Chordata; class Mammalia; order Carnivora; family Mustelidae; genus Lontra; species Lontra canadensis. The sequence goes on from NW_022631005.1 coordinate 17,792,966, forward strand.
TTATGATTAAGCTTCTGGGATCATTAAAAAGGACTTAAATTACTTTTAGTGCAGTGTGTTAAAGAATAACCAATATGTCTCTAAAATATTTCAGTGAGAGCTTTTTTGAAAACCAGAATTAGTTTGCAGAAGAAAATTGCCTGTTCAGACATATAGTTCCATTATAAAATTACATATTGCATTTATATACTTAAATAACCCATCTCTTCCCTGCACTTGTATCGCCTGCCTATTTAATTAGGTCCCACACTCTTCTCCAAGTTCCCTCGCAGTTATGTCTTGGTATGGTCTCGCCAGGAGCTGTCTCCTGTGCTCATGTATATATCCAGTCCAATGTCATGATTTTCTCTACTGTCTGCTCCAGTGCCACTCAGAGATTTCCATGCCAAGTTCCTTCCTGACTGTGAAATTTTAGGAAGACACTTCACCGATCCCCAGGCAGACACTCTTGCACCCCAAGACAAGAACATCCCCTCCTCCATTTCCATCACTACTGTTGTACTAATACACTGGAAGCACTGCCCTCTGGAGGACACAATGAAACAGCCACATTGAGCCCCCTGTTCTTCAAGCTTCCCTCAATGTATTTTTCAAAATTTTGTGTGTAATTTACTGATAAATTACTACATATCCTACATATTGTGGGCACAGAAGATATGACGGTTAAATAGACCTGATTCTTGGCTCAGCCAAACTTGAATAGTCTAGTGGAAGACGAATGCCAGTAAATTAGCTGTTATAACTAACCAAGTGCTTAGACTGCTAAAGCTGAGGCTGAGATATTATTTTTGACCCTCCCCTGATTACTCCACCTGCTCTTCCCTAGAATCATGTTACTAAAGTTTAATGATCTGATAGGCAGTTTAATTTTGACACTCAGGGTGGTGGCTGCATAACGAATGGATTCAGGAAAACAAGAATCTGGAATAAATTGTGGCATTGAAATCGACATACACTTTCCGTGTATTGAATGATGCCAAACAGTTTTCCCAAGTTGATTTTACCAATTTATATTCACACCAGCAGTATGTGGCGATTTACCTTTTTGCTACTTCATCAACATTTGACATTATGCACTTTTTTAGTATTATGCTATATCTTTGAAGAAAACATGCTTTAAAAAATTTAATACTATAATAAAAATGTATTTATGAATAAAATGTAATTTGGCCAATTATACAGTTGTGTCCTATGGACTATCATACATAAAATCTTAAAGATGGATAGGTAACACATATATGTCAATCTAAGTTTAAGTATGTATATGTATGCACATCTAACACAATTTTATTTATAATAAAAATATAATTTGGGAAATTATACAGTTAAATCCTATGAACAATCCTACATAAAAACTTAGGTAAATAGATACATAGATACATAGATATATAAAAAAAATATATGTATATCCATCTGAGATTTTATGTAGAATAGTTCATAGGAGCTAACTATATAATAGACCCAATTATTTTAAGGCAAGCACCACATAATTAATAATTGAGTCAAGACATAGAACATTCCCAGCATCCCATAGCCTCTTTCTGCTCCTGTGCAATGGAAACCTGCTCTCTCTTTATTACCACGTGATATTGTCTCTTATGGAGAAAGAATCATAACACTGGCTCATTCTGTTTCCCTTGTGATTCTTCTCCATCCCAAACTTTTAACCCATTTGATTATTTTAAGTCATAAAAAGAGAATAATTCTGTACAAGTCTGATTTTCAACTTCAATAATTTTTAGATTATTTTGTACAATAAAATACTTTTTCTCTTCACTCACTTAAAAAAAAAGAGAGAGAGAGGGAGAACAATTCTTTTCATCTTCCCCAGATTCATGAGTAAGGAGCTAATTTAGCTTTTGGTTGTCCATTGTTTTTCTTTCTTTTGTTAATTAATTATTCCAAAGTTTTTCCATATCTTTAAACTTTCTTTCACTCAAATACTTACTAAAATGCTGACAAACCAATTCTGCCTTCTAGAGACAGTCAAAGTGAATGTTATTTATTCCAATGCAGTTCTAGTAATATTTAAACACCTCTGCATCCATGAATCCTGTAAGGATGCTAATCACTTAGGAGGCTCTTTTCATTTTCACAGCAGTATTTGGCATACACAGGCAGGTCAGGTTTTATATGAAGATAATAAAAATAAAGCAGCTTACCATGAGGAAAGAGCCTATTATTAATTGTTTGAGAGAGGCTTTCCTTGTAGTTAAAGAAATATGCTGCTTCCTGCAGGATTTCATAGAATCATATGGCTAGGAGGAACCTAAGAACTCATATAAACCAATCCCTCAAGGTGTAGAGAGGTGAACTGATCTACTGTTGACCTCTGAGTTAATATGTCACTTCCCTGTCAGGAAAAATACAGCAACAAAAAAAGGGGTATAAATTATAGACAGATGATGAGATATGTTTAAGTAGGTTTTCAGTTAATTTTTTTCTTCATTTGAAAACAATGAATAAAGCAAGCAAAAAAATGGAGAAAACTAAAAATGTAGATTTTATAATAAACATATAACTGGTACCTTCATTAAACAATATTTGTTTGTTCTTTTTGAATTAATTTTTTATAAATAAATACAAAGTTAAATGTTTTCCTGTTTCCATAACCTGTTACTTTTTTTTCTTTCTCTGAATAACAACTAATGTAGTCAATTATACCTACCTCGTCTATTTTAAAATATTATTACATACATTTTTATTTTTCCATTATTTGTTTTACATATGTATGAATGTAGACATTTTGTACTTCCTTTCTCGAATTTCCACTTTCCTCACCTCATCCCTGTTCAGTGGATATTATCAAAAACACAAGAGATAAATTCTGGCAAGGATGCAGAGAAAAGGGAACCCCGTGCACTGTTGATGGGTCTGTAAACTGGTGCAGCCACTTTGGAAAACAGTATGTATGTTCCTCAATAAATTAAAAATAGAACTACCATATGCTCTAGCAACTCCACTCCTCAGTACATAGCCAAAGAAGCATAACCATTATCCTACAGAGATATCTATACCCTCATGTTCACTGCAGCCTTATTCACAATCAGTAAAATGTAGTGTACGTATACAATGGAACATTATTCAGCTTTTAAAAAAAGAAATTCTGTCATTTGCAACAATGCGGATGAAACTGGAGGGCGTTATGCTAAATGAAATGAGCCAAACAGAGGACAGATATTACATGGTGTCACAGAATCTTAAAAAAAAAAAAGAAAAAAAAGTTGAACTCATAGAAACAGCAAGTAGAAAAATGGTTGGTGGTTGTTGCCAAGGGCATGAGTGAGAGAGAAGGAGATAGTGAGAGGCTGGTAAAAGGATGCAAATGTTCAGTTACAAGGTGAATAAGGTCTGAGAATCTAATACATAACATAATGACTATAGTTGTTAACACTGGGGTGTATAATTGAAATTTGCTAAGAGAATAGTACTTAATTGTTCTCACCAAGAAAAAAGTAAATGTGAAACTTTAACTCAATGGAGGAAATTCTTTCACAATGTTTCCATATGTCAAATCATCATGTTGTACACTTTAAGTGTCTTAAAATTTTATTTGTCAGTTATACCTTAATAAAAGTGAAAAAAATGATTCACAGAATTTTTATATATTCTGGATAAGAATGCTTCTTTTATGTAGAGTGCAAATACACTTTTGTTTAAGTTTTTAAACATAAACTAATATGTGGAGGTAACTGCTGCTTATTTTATTTCATTGGTGCCAAAGAACATGTACTTTATTAAGAAATCCTTTTTGTTATAAATGATCTATGCTGGTTTTTTTTTTTAATGTTTTTAAAAGATTTTATTTATTTTATTTTATTTATTTATTTATTTATTTGACAGACAGAGATCACAAGTAGGCAGAGAGGCAGGCAGAGAGAGGGAGGAAGCAGGCTCCCTGCTGAGCAGAGAGCCCGATGCAGGGCCTGATCCCAGGACCCTGAGATCCTGACCTGAGCCAAAGGCAGAGGCTGAAGGCACTGAGCCACCCAGGTGCCCCAATTTATGCTTGTTTTAAAAAGAAGTCTTTAAAATAAATAAACAAATAAATAAAAATAAAAAGAGGTCTTTAAATGGACAGAAACTTTTTTATGTGCTACTTTGTTGAAGCCTGTTTTTAGTATTATTCACATCTATATTCTTGATCATTTTTAATCTGTTCAGTTGATATTTGTATGGGTCTATTTTGGACATGCCGATTTTTCTATTTATTATATTTACTTTAAGTACTGTGGGATATGTAGTAAGTTTTATACAATTGTAACATTGCCTTACATTCTGAAGGGATTATTCCCTTTATTCCCAGATAATGTCCTTTTGATTTTCCTGTTAATGCTTTTTGCTTTCCTTTCTGTCTTGCCCAGTATTAATGTCTTACTACTCCAGATGTTTTCTAATTAGCATTTTCCAGTATGCCTTTTTTCCTTTATGCTATTTTTAGTGTTTCTCTAAATTATATATGTTAAAATTGTTATATAATCTCTAGCCTTTATTAAATGAGTATAATACATTAGCATTTTGGGTTATTATTCATCATTTGAATCTCTATCTATGATTTTACTCTGTCTTTGACATTAACCAAGGTTTTATTTTCTTCTTTTCTCTCTTCTTTTCATACTTTCTATGAGAGTTCCATTCCTTTTTCTTTATATCTTTGGAACCCAACCATAGCATTTCTATTATTGTTTTGATTATCCTTAAATTTTAACAGATGTACATAATGCTGTATTTTTTTCATTTTATTTTTCTCACTGATCTTATTGGTCTCAGGTGCAAAGTATTAGACTGATCATCATCCTTGGTTCAGGACACACTCTGAACATGATTCTTATTTATATGTCTATTAATTTGTTGTAATAAGAGGTCATAAATCCACCATCTCACACAATCCTTACCTTAAAAACCACTTATATCTACCTACCCATAATTCCATCCCCTTGCTACCCCTTGGAGATACCATATTATAAATCCCAAATTTATTATTCCTTGGCTTTTGCTTTCTATAGCTTCATTTATGCTTTAAGCATTTCTAAATTGACTTAAGTTTTTCTTAACATTTTATAAAGGTATTTTTATTTTATGTAATATTTATGAAACTACATTATTTACTTTGTTTTTATTCATATTTTTGCACACTGCTCTAGTTCATTAATTTTGACTGGTATTCTTTATACCAATCCTTGTCAATTATGTAAATTGGAATCTACTTTCACAGTTTGTAATTTGTCTTTTCATTCATTTTAGGGTATGTTTTGATGAAAAAAAGTTTTTAATTTCTATATGAGAAAATTATTTTCCTGTAATTTATACTTAGGGCTTTTAAAAAAGGGGAAAAAAAACTTCAAAACTAAAAAAACCTTAATTTTTGACTGAGCTTTTATTTTATTTTTTATTTTATTTTTTAAAATTTTGTTTATTTATTTGATAGAGAGAGAGATCACAAGTAGGCAGAGAGGCAGGCAGAGAGAGGGGAAAACAGGCTCCCTGCTAAACAGAGAGCTGGATGTGAGGCTCGATCTCAGGGCCCTGAGATCATGACCTGAGCCAAAGGCAGAGACAACCCATTGAGACACCCAGGTGCCCCTATTTTATTTAATTTTTAAAAGATTTTATTTATTTGAGAGAGAGAGAGCAAGCATGAGTGGGGGTGGAGGGGTAGAGGGAGGAGAAGCAAGTTCCCCATCCAGTGGGAGTCTGATGTGGGTCTTGATCCCATGAGTCTGGAATCAGAAATTGAACTGAAGGGAGCTGCTTAACTGACTGAGCTACCCAGGTGTCCCATTGAGTTTTTTAAATATTGTTTTTGACATGTAAGACTTTAATTTATTTGGATGTAGTATTTCATTGGTTGTGAGGGAAATACCCCATTTTATCTTTTTCGTATGGAACTCTACAAAAGGTCCTTTTCCCAGATAATAGTCATTATTTGACATTTTTGGCAGCTCCCTGAGAACGCTTACTCATGGGGCTTGACTCCTTTGACCTGACTCAGTGCTCTCTCGTTGTGAACAATCTTTTGTCTGAGACATTTGTCAAAATTAAAAGCTACAGTTGTTTAACATCGGAGCTCCCTGAGGTGCTGACAGCAGTTGGGGCAAGCAAGAGGCTAACCCAAAAATTTAAAAGGAAAACTAGGAAATTAGATATTCATAAAAGGCTTTGAAAAGCTTTGCTATTTTTCTGGGGATCTAGAAAGAAGACTCTGGGAAGTCTCTGTTTCCACAAGTGGAAACAAAGGCTAAAGGCAGACTTGTATACTCTTTGCTGGAGCATTGAAGGTGTACACCAGTGCATACATAGAACACCTTGGCAAAGGCTGGGAGACATACTGGTTCAGGCACTTAAGGAGATCTGTATCCAATTATTAGCTGAATACTAAGGTACTTGAATAAAGACTTCAGGGGCCAGATATGAAAAGCATATAGACTTTTTAGAATTAGTCCTGGAAAGTCACAAAACAAATAATAACACCCCTACTACTACCAATAAGCTACAGCAACAAACTCAAGAGAATGTAGGAAATCTAGTCAGGTTTGCAGAACTGCAGCATTATATCATTTTAAATGTCCAGTTTTAAGCAAAAATATGAGGTATACAAAGAAACAGAAAAATATACTCCATACACAGAAAAAAATAACAAAAATTGTTCCCTTATGAAACCCACACATTAGATTAACTAGACAAAGACTTAAAATAGCTATTATGTCCAAAGAGCTAAAAGAAGCCTTGTCAAAAAATAAGAGGATAGTATGGGATAATGCCTCATCAAACAGAGTATATCAATAACATGGAAAAATTATTTAAAAAAAAACTTCAGAAATTATGGTGTTTAAAATCAGTGAAATCATTCAAATGAAATTAAATAGCTCAACAAGATTTAAGCTGTCAGAAGAAATCATGGAATGGGAAGATACATCAATGAGGACTATCTAGCCTGAGGAAGAGAACAAAGGAAAAAAAAAAAAGAAAGAAAAAAATAGAGCCTAAGAAACCTGTGGACATCATGAAGCATTCCAATATACACATAATAGACACGTTCCAGAAGAAGATGACAAAGAGAGTAGAAAGGATATTTGAAGAAATAATAGCCAAAAATTTCTCAAATTTGATGAATAGCATCAATCTGTACATCCAGGGAGCATAGTAGAGTTCAATTAGGATAAACTTAAAGAAATACAAAGCTAACTACATCATAATCAAACTCTCAAAAACAGACATTTTCGAAAGCATCAAGAGAGATCCAACTTATTACATACAAAGGATTCTCAATAAAACTGACATTGATTTTTTTCCCTTTTCCTTTTTTTCCCTAATTAACATATAATGTATTATTTGCTTCAGGGGTACAGGTCTGTGAATCATCAGTCTTACACAATTCACAGCACTCACCATAGCACATACCTTCCTCAATGTCCATAACCCAGCCACCCTATCCCTCCCACAACAGCCCCCAGCAACCCTCAGCTTGTTTCCTGAGATTAGGAGTCTCTTATGGTTAGTCTCCCTCCTGATCCCATCTTGTCTCATTTTTTCCCTCCCTGCCCCCCTGACCCCCCACCCTGCCTCTCAAATTCCTCATGTCAGAGAGATCATATGATAATTGTCTTTCTCTGATTGACTTATTTTGCTTAACTTAATACCCTCTAGTTCCATCCACATTGTCGCAAATGGCGAGATTGCATTTCTTTTGATGGCTGCATAGTATTCCATTGTATATATATATACCACCTATTCTTTATCTAGTCATCTGTTGATAGACATCTAGGTTCTTTCCATAGTTTGGCTGTTGTGGACATTGCTGCTATAAACATTTGGGTGCACATTCCCCTTTGGATCACTACATTTTTATCTTTAGGGTAAATACCCAGTAGTGTGATTGCTGGGTCATAGGGTAGCTCTATTTTCAACATTTTGAGGAACTTCCATACTGTTTTCCAGAGTGGCTGCACCAAGTTACATTCCCACCAACAGTGTAGGAGGGTTCCCCTTTCTCTGCATCCTCACCAACATCTGTCATTTCCTGACTTGTTAATTTTAGCCATTCAGACTGGTGTGAGGTGGTATCTCACTGTGGTTTTGGTTTGTATTTCCCTGATCCAAATGATGTTGAGCACTTTTTCGGACAACGTGGGTTTTTTCGATTTAACATAGTGCTGGAGCTTCTAGCCAGAGAAGTAAGACAGGGGTGGGGAAATGGGGGTTATTTCACTATGTCGATTATCTCTAACATATAAAATACAATAAGCCCTGAACACGGTGTGTGTCAAATGACCTTGTTTGTTCTAGTCTTGGGAACATAGAGAGAAGGTATATCTTATTCCAAACCAGCCAATGGCAAGGTGCTGCAATCCTAGAATCTCTTCCTGCATGCCTTAGGCATGTGCCACTCATTAGGCAGAAGTCATTGTCCAGTATATGTTTTTACCCAGCACACTTGACCGAAAATATATAGATACAGATATAGATAGATATATAACATTTTGGTGACCATCGGGCAAACTAAACATAATAAGACAAAAGCTGATAGATTAAGATGTAGCTATCAGTTTAGTGTGATTAATTAAAAAACTTGTCCTATATATACATTGTTCCATAATCAATACTTACAGTGTTTCATCTGGGGTATTTAGAATATCCTCTTTGATACATTTTTAATAACATGATTTATTGTGAATGGTACCATTTAAATAGATACATTAAAAGAACAATCATCAATATATTTGTTTTTGCATCAAATCATCCTGTGATTGAGGACCAAACAAAGGATAGTTTGCTCTTTCTTTATCTATAGATTGATTAAATAAATGAGATGAACCTTAAGTTTCTTTCTGGCTAGAAGTCAAGAAATATGTTAATAAATAACTCTGGTATATAGTATTATTCCCATTTGCAGCGAAAGTGAGATGAAGAGGATGTGAGTTACTTCTTTAGATCATACACTGAGTAAATAATGAACATGGGATTTGAGCTTGGGCATCTCATTCAGTTTATCTGATACAATGAAAGATCATGCTGGCAATAATGTAGAAGGCCAGTTTAAAACAACTGACCTGGAAAAAAAACAGGTAAAAGTTCATTTTAGGATCTAGGTGATCAAAGATGAGTACCTGAAATAAGGTAGTCGTGGAAGTGTAAAGGATGTATATACAAATTATATGTATGACAGAGAATTAACAACTTTGTCATCCATTTGATACATTGTGTGGTGAAGACTAGAGAGAAATCTAAGATGGTTTCTAGATCTCGGACTTTGGGACTGCATAAATGGCATTCTCTGTGATAGGGAATGTAGGACAAATAGGATAGGAGGTCCAAATGGTTAGGGAAAAGATGTCGATAGGAATATAAAATAGACTGATAAATAAATAATATAAAGATCCTTAGATTGTATTTAGACTATATGAAAATCTTCAGAAATATGTAGTCTCATGGATGTGGAAATGATAATAAACTTGGGGCACAATTAAAGTAAAAAGGGGGAAAGGGGGAAAAGGGCTGACCACAACCAGTGCATAAATGGTGGAAGAAAGAAGAGAATTGAGGAAGAAATAAACCAATATTGAGGTAAGAAAATGAAGTTGGAGAGCTCTATAGAAGTCAAAGAAGGAGAGTTTGAAGTAGAAAGGATCAAGAAGAGTTTTAATATAATGTGCTGTTGGGATTTGAAAACTAGAAGGGTATTGGGGACTTCATTGAGAGTAATTTCAGTGGGTTGGTAGAGATATTAAGTCATACTGACAAGAGTTACGAATGGAATAGAAGGTTGTAAAATCTTGAACAGTTTTGGAAAATCTCATGGACCTATTAGGCTGACACTCCTGGGAAAAATGCTCTTATAATGACATGAGAATTCTATGCCAGCTAAAATCACACTGGTGTCACAGCCATTATCTTTCTTTGAAGCCATACTGTCTATTGCCAATATTTTTGAAGGTTTTCTTTGGCCAGAAAATTATATAGGATGGGCTGAAGATCAAATAAGACTGGTTTACTCTGTTGGTCTAGAGATTAACCCATGAGGCCTAACCAAATTGGGATTTCACTGAAAAAATCTATAGCTATGGTAAGATAGATATTTTATCAGCATAGCTTTGACAAATACAGAATAAGTTATATCAGATTTTGGTGTGAACATATAGCTTTAAAGTGTTACTGAAGACTCCTAGAATTGATTTAGAATAGAGAATGCCTCATTAGCCACTGACACATCATAATTGCCATATACTCTATTTAAATCTAGTTCTTGTTAAGGATGTCTCAGTGCTGTAATAACCCTGTCAGTCAACCTGTCACCCATTCTTACATGTAGGAAGTTTTCTTGAAAACTTCAAGTTATTATTGAATACTGGTGTTTAGACGTTGCCCTCCCTAGCAGGTTTTAGTGCTTAATAAGAAAGGATATTTTACTTGAATGACTTTTTTCATTATTTTTTATATGCATTTGCCAGTGGGCAAGTAATGGGGTGTGACAGTACTATGATATTGGATTGAGCCACTTGGCACAGCATCTGGAATCTAGTGTCAGTTCTATTACTAACTAGGTATGCAAACTTGGAAAATTCCTGTAAAGTCTTGGGTATTTATATTTCTTCTTGGTAAAATGAGGAGAAAGTCCCTAGGGACCCTTCCAGTTCTAAAATGATTTATGTCTCTAAGTGCCTCCTATAACACAGAGCCATGGACGTTAGGTTTTCCAGAAATACCTTGGGTAATACTTAGTCTGTTCCCACTGACATGATACTTTAATGTCATTTCTTTGGATTAGACATGTGCAGGAGATAAATGGTAGCTGAGTTACTTCCTTAACAGGTTCTGTATGTGAATCTGAGGAGAATCAACGGTGAGCAAAAAGTACAAAACTGAACATGTCAAGAGAATTCTAAAGTAGAACTTCAAATAAGGCGGCATAGCTGTGAGTGTGCTGGCAAAAAGTGGCAGCAGACAATCTAGCTCAGTACACCAACAAAACAAAACAAAAATTCTAGCTTTTTAAACAAAATTCTGTCTTGCTAGGGTTTTTAAAGGTAAAGGCACCTGAACTTCAGGCTCTGTAAACAGTAGCAATCTCAAACTGGAAGATAATCTCTACAAGAGATTACCTAACTACTTAGGTAGATAGTCTCTACCTAAGTAGTTAGGTAAAGAGGTAATCAGTTTCTAGTGTTGTTTAAAGAACCAGAAATTATTGTCAAGCCTCTTGCTCAATCTTATAATGATATAGTGATAGCCATCTAGGCTCTCCTGCCTGTCCCTATTTATTCTAAAGCATTAATGCACGATGTGATGAGCAAAATGCTTTGTATGTTCCCCAATTCCCTAAAACACATAGTGATCTAATACTAACCTGGCAGATGTAAGTTCATGTGGAATCTCTTTTGGTACCATTACTAGGGCCAATGAATTTCATAAGGTAATTCTCTTTATAAAGTAATACTTGCTGTCATTTACGTTCTCCTCTCCCCTTTGCCCACCCCCACTTCTGCTTATAATACTTTTATTTAAAGAAAGATACTTGCAGTTGCATTTCTGAAGTCTTCATAGTATCCAAATTTCATAATTCTGACAGCGTCCTAAGTTTTTCTCAACTGAGAATTTTGCTACCCCTTCCTGTTATTACCTTTTATTTTAGTTTGTATCTTCCTATCCTCATTCAGTGTTCTCTACCAAGGTACATATTAGAATTGTCCAGATAGCACCCCACCCTGGAACAGTGTTTTAGAAACCCTGGGGGAACCAGCAGCTATGGTTTCTGAAAGTTCCCCAGTAATCCTGATGTACAGCCTTGTTTGGAAACCATGACCCATCTAGACCATTATTAATGTATTTTATTAATTAACTTATTAATTAACCTTTATTAATGTATGACAGAACTCTAGTCTATTTCTTTGTTGATTTTTATGAGGTCCAATGATCTTTTTGTATTTCTGACTAATAGACTCTCATATTTTGGTGATTTTGTTTGAGAGGTACAGTTTGATGTGTCTAGTGACCTAAGATTCAAGAGATATTTCTGACCTAGAATTCAACCATATGCCAAGAATTTTACTAAGTCTTTTTATTTTTATTAGGTCATATAACAGTACTAATAACTCAAGCAAATAGGTATTATTATTCTCAGTTCCCAGATAAAAACACTAAAGGCAAAATTCTAAATTATTTGTCTAAGATCATATTAATAGATATATCATTAAAAACCAGATTTCTTGGCTACTGCTCCAGTGATCCCTTTTATCAGTGATATTTCCCAGGTAAATTTTAGGGTTAAGACTGAAAGATCAAAGCTCATTATTCCATAAATATTGCTTTGTATCTTCCAAAGAATGTATACTACATGCTTTGTAGTATACGCCTATAGTAAAATAAGTTTTTTAAAAAAAATACTCCTATAGTAAAATAATTAATTTTATTTATTATTTATTTATATAAAATATAAAAATTATATTTAAAAATACTCCTATAGTAAAATAAGTTTTCTTAAATTATTCCTATAGTAAAATAAGTTTATCATTTACTGTCTACTCACACAGTTCTGAAGGTCCCCCTTATAAGTTATTTTCATTGTAAGCATTCAACAACCTGACAACTCTTCATATCACCTGAAAGCTTGATTCTGGAAGATTATCTAGAGCATGATATTGTTTTACAAATGTATACTTTACCATTACTGTTCTGTTTCTAGGGAGAGATAGACCTCCTTAAAGCCGGCCACGGTATGCATGCACGCATTCATTCATTCACTCGTTTGTTTGTTCACTCATTCATTCATTCATCCACTTATTTGCCATACAATTCAAAGGCCTTTGAAGAAAAGTTTAAGGAGGAATTACATGAAATTTCCTATATCATGTGTATTTATTCTTCCGAATACTGAAGTACGTTAATAAGTAGTTATTCCTCGTAAATAAATCTACTTGCATTGCCTCTATTTAGAAAATTCCAAAACTAAAAATAAAATTTACCAGTTCTGTCATTTCCAAGTTCTGGGATATTCACATTGATAAAACGCCTGCTGTCAGGCAGTCTTTGAACTGAGTAGCTAATTGAAACTACAGGTTGCATTTTTAGCCAACAGTCGGAATATTCTAAAGATCTCAATAGTGACTTAGGCAAAAGACATTAATTTAGTCTTCCTACCAACTTCTTTACACCCCTTAATGCAATTTTTGGAGAGTGGCCACATATGATCCCAATGATTGTCCAATTTGCTTTATGCCTTTAATAGATTAAAAGAATTCCTAAACCCAACTTTAGAATCTCTTTGCAAAGCATTCTATTTTTTTTTTTTTCTTTAAGATTTATTTATTTATTTGACACAGAGAGAGAGAGAGCACAAGCAGGGACGGAAGGAGAGGGAGAAGCAGACTCCCTAATGGACAGAGAGCCTGATAAGGGGCTTGATCCTAGGACTCTGGGATCATGACCTGAGCCAAGAGAGACACCCCTTTGCAAAGCATTCTATAGTCTTTCTCTTGTGGTTGGTTTTTGTGCCTGACTTCATGGGCTTTTCTGACATTTGCTTTGCTTTGTTTTTTAAAGATTTTATTTATTTATTTGACAGAAAGAGTACAAGCAGGGGAAGCAGGAGAGGGGGAGATAGGCTCCCTGACCAGCTAGATCCCAGGAACCTAAGATCATGACCTGAGCCAAAGGCAGACACTTAATAGACTGAGTCACCCAGGTGCCCCTGATTTTTGGGTTTTTTGACAGAGAAAAAAAATTCAAATCATTTAAAAATATGTAGCCATTTAAACTAGGGAAGGTATTGGTATTTATGTGAAAATCCTATTGAGTCAGCACATTATTTGACTATTTGTTGTACATTGTATTGAAGCTACCTGTATGTGAAATTATATTCTTTGTGAAGCAATTTAGGAATTTCTCTTCTGTTTAATTGATCTTTGTTTATTTCTACATCAATATACTTCTTAATTTGTATAGTTCTATATTTTCCTGTATTTTTTTTTAATGCTGATATCCCCCCCCCCATTCTTGGTAATAAACATTGTCTTGGCTATTCTTAGGTATTTAATTTTCTAAATTCATATTAGAATCACTTGGTCATATTCCAAATGCAGAGATAACCTTGGAATTTAATTGGAATTCTATAATATTTTAGGGTAATTTGGGGAGAATGACATTTTATTTAGAGACAGTGTGAGTTTCCATTTATCAAAATCAAAATGACTAGTACCACCCTTCACAAACCTGAGCAAGTAACTGTGATTTTTTTTTTCTTTTTCTTTTT